>NW_026067918.1:4916752-4980948 GCF_014885135.2 Alexandromys fortis | reverse complement strand
GGGAGGGGGAGGGGGAGAGGGAGAGGGAGAGGGAGAGAGAGAGAGAGAGAGAGAGAGAGAGAGAGAGAGAGAGAAAGACAGACAGACATCTATGAGACGACCATAGCTAGACATGTGGAAAATATTTGCTGGTAATACAAAAGGGAGGGAGAAAGGGAGGAAGGGAAAGAGAGAGAGAAAGACAGACAGAAAGACAGAGACAAGAAAGGAAAAGCTTTTTTCCAGAAATCAATAATTTAAACTGACACTTTTGCCTTAGTTAAGTTTAAAACAGATTTAGATAGTTGGAAGGCTGATATGGTGTACCAAATAATATAATGGCGGGAAAAAACTGATGTGTGTGTGTGTGTGTGTGTGTGTACATATGTGTAAAATCAGAGCAGAGGTTGTTTTAGGTCTTTTCTTAAATTTGTAAGAACATAAAATGAAGGCAGCCTTGTGACTACACAATTGTTTTACAGGCTAAATACCATATCCTCACTCTCTCTCTCACACACACAGACACTTGCACATGACGACAGGAAATGAGCTAACTATATGTGGTGAATAGCACAGCCCTCCACAAACAACCACACATGAGGCATTAAATTAATAAGCTGTAAATATTGCACAGCACACCCCTGTGTGCACACACAATCACACATGATGACAGGAAATGAATAATATATAGGCTAAATCACATTCCCACACACGCACACAGTTACGTGGAACACGTGATCTGAATAAGCCGTGCACAGTGGGACAGTGGGAAAACATTGAAGCTACTTTATGCTGTAGCAACCAGGAGAGTGATGGAAACAGCTATGAGAATTTAATCTTTTACTCGTGAACCCTGAGGCGGAAGTATTTTTATTTTTGTTCTGCGTAGAAAGTTGGCCATAAAAGCAGTAGGTAATTTTTTTTTTTCGCCATCATCTTTAAGAAAGCATAACAGGCATGATTGAACAAAGAAAGGACTTCAAAGACTTGTTCCATGGTAGGAAGTGCTTTCGAACAAAAGTCATAGACTATGTCAATGGGTCCTTTGTGAGGTGCGAGCCTTTCCTCCCTGCTCTTGTCAAAGTCATTAAAAGAAAAGGAGGCTCTTCTGTCACACAAGAGAGCTGCAGTCAGAAGAATCCTGTCTCAACAGACCTTTCTCTTTGCCTCAAGCATTGTCCTGGCTCCAAGGTACGAAGTGATTTGGTAATGGATCACAAACGGAAAGTCAGAAGCACGGACTTTTCCCTCTGCTTCTTCCTTTCTTTTGCTGTTGTTATTTGAATTCGTCTGAATAACCCCTAAGCCCAGCGGAGCACTGGGGAATTTTGAAGACAGGGCATTGCCTCAGATGCACAATGGTCGCCGAGTCAAGACAGTTCTCCACAACACAGTTGCGGCGCTCTGTTTCTTCAGCTGCTTTCCACAGGCAGGGAGAAGCAATCTATTTTCTGGAATGATCCTCCCACCTCTTTCTCCACCTTTTAAATGCCAGTTGGAATACCCACAAAACAAATCACGTCGGTCAGAAAGGACCAGACGAGTAGCAGAAACATTCTATTTTGCGGTAGACTGGAGTGCTATTTCTGTTGCCTCTGAAGCCAGCCTCTCTGGGGCTATATTTGAGGCTTAGTAGAAATAATTCCAACCAGCGAGGTTTGGCATTCACTGCTTCATGAAAATATATAAGGGTAAGTGCGTGGAGGTGTGGTTAGATAGCTATCACTTTAACTAAAATCTTAACACAAGAAATATGTGCAATAAGGGTGATTAATTAATTTGAACCAGAAGTCTATAGACTATGTCGTTACCACTTCTGCTTCGTTTCCCCTGACAGGCTAGCCTCAAACTCAATCTCTCTCTTCCTCTCCCTCCATCCCAGCCTCCCCTTCTCTTTCTGTCTCTCTCTTGTCTTTTTCTCTCTTTTCCTGTCTTCGTGTCCTACTCCCCCCCCACACACACACACAGATTTTCAATTGGGTCTCACTGAGTCTCAAGTATCCTAGGTTAGCCTTGAACTCACCAACTGGCTGAGAATAGCCTTGAACTCCTGATCCTCCTGATTTTTCCTCCTGCCTACTAGGGCAGCATGCTTGTAGTACTATGCTCATTGTATGAGTGCCTGAGATCAAAACTAGAGCTTTATTGCATCAGATAAACATTCCACCAACTGCATTACATCTTTGGAGGCCCCAAATTATTTTCTACCCTTTCTTATGGCAGTGGTTTTTTTCTTCTTCCACCAAAAGAAAGAGGGCTGTACATTTCATCCTCAAACTGTCAAAATAAAGTACATGGTGTTTCTCAATTTTATATATTTTTGGAAATCTGTTTTTTAAGAAAAATGCTAGGTACACAATGAGCATGGAACACAAGTCCCATGTTATTGTGCCATGGAATAGAATATGAAAGGCAGAAGTATGCAGGAAGGTAGTGCAGGCCAGAGAGGGCACACTGCTGTGTTCATAGTAATTGGACAACGAGACTGCAATGGACAAAGTGCAATTTGACAATCTATTGCCCTGATGGGCTGAATCCATTCACATCATAGACCAATACCTTGCCACAGATTAACTCTAACCAGTGGAACAACACACCTGCATTTCACCATGTTGGATTAAAAAAAGCAGTAGTTATAGGATTTAATTTAAAATTAAACAATATCTCATTGTAGACATGTTCATCTTCACAAGTCCCCTACAAAATTAGGCCTGTTATAGTTACATCAGAGTGTCCTAAGTTACTTTCTGTTGATGTGATCAACACAATGATCAAAAGCATTTTGGGGGGAAAGGGGGTTTATTTGGCTTACTGGCTGCAGTCCATTGATAAGAAGTCACAACAGGAACCCAAGGCAGATGCTTGATCTCTTCTCCAAAAGGTAGCAATCAGGAAAATGGTACCCCACAACATATCCACCAGCCAAATATGCAGGGCGCAATTTCTCAGTTGAGGTTCCGTCATCCTGAGTGTCTCTAGTTTGTGACAAGTTGACAAAAGCTTACCAGCTACGGCCAGTGGGACTTGTGAGATTCCATGTCTCACTGAGAGACTATGAGCAGTTAAGGGCTGCTTGGGGAAAGGTGTCATTTTTGTCAGGAATGTAGCCACTGGAAAGTTTCAGATGTTCGAGTCAATACCTCTCACCCCCAATGCTTAATCATGCTTATGCGAGCAAGCAGATCAAATTCAGTGGAAAGTAGGGAGAAGTCTCAGCAGGTAGAAGCCTTTTCCTTATAAGTCTGATGCCCTGAGCTCAATGCCAGGGAAGCCATGCATAAAGCCCAATGTGGTGGTGGTGATATGCGCCTGTAACCCCAGCATTCATTTAGAGAGAAAGGAAGCAGAGATGGAAGAATGGTCTGGAAGCTCCTGGGCTAGTTCAATACACAAAAAGAAATAAGGGAGACTCTGCCTCAACAAGGTAGAAGGCAAAGAGCAGCTCTTGAAAGTGGTCCTCTGGTCTCCACACACATTCTATGGAATACACATACCATAAAATAAGATTAAAAACAAAAACACCTCAGTGGATCCCAGTACTATTACTAACACTGTTTCCAAAAACACTGAAAAATATTCTCTTTATATATAGGATAACTCTAGGTAATAAATAATGCCACACACACACACACACACACACACACACACACACACACACCAAACTTCTATTGTGCTTCCTGTATCACTCACAGGCAATCACATAATAGTCTCCCTCTCTCTTGCCCACAGATTAGTCACTAGACTGTTTCACTTCTAGACTGTGTAAGGCTGCTTGGGGCCGCCTTAGAGTCTCCATCATTTCGGTCAGAGAAAGTGCAGAGCTGTGGAGTCTGATTGAAGAAGGATGTCAGCTGGTGACATGAGCTCTTCTTCCTCCAGCTGAAAGGATTAAGATGTTTCAAATTCTAAATTCTATTATTGGGCCATATGTGAACCAGAGGGTGAGAGATTTATGATGCCTTCTTCTCCTAAGCTCCTGTGTTTAGTAAAATACTTAAAAACACCAAGGCATTTAATCACCACATATTGGCTTAAGCCGCAGAGTGTTCTTCAAGAGGGCTTTAGTTCAAAAAGTCTACCTTAAGCATAGGTCTAGACTGAGTAGCATGTTTGCCCGAGAACATTAAGTTCATGGGTGTCAATTCTTAACACTGACATGTAAAATCCTTCTTCCTATTCCCACCTGGATCTTCTCCAAACTGCTCTGAGTAAGCACAGATGCAAGAGGGAGGCACGAATCAACTACACTTTCTCGATGTAGTGCAACCCAGAAAATCCTTCTAATCTAAGGCGTTATTTCTAAGTGTCTCCTAATGATGATATCGGGATATTCCAAAAATCTTTGCAAAGTGAAAGTGATTGTTATCTCTCGTTTCTGTAGCTTACTTGTTACCTGGAAAGGTTTCATTTCAACAGGAGCAAGAACATTGCAATTTTGTGCATTAGGGCAGCATGTAAACACCACAGTGTGGTGGCACGATGAAGCGTGGTAAAGAAAACAGCAGCGTTGAGAGATACCGGTGTGAGGCAAGGGTTGTAGCTCAGTTGGTGATTTATCTGAACAGCAGGTACAAGATTTAGAGTCCAATTCTTGGCACTGGAGAGAGAGAGTCTGTGGCAAGGGAGAAAAAGTGAGAAGGGAGAGAAGAAAGGGAAGGAGGGGACAAAAGAAGGAGGAAAGAGGGAGAGGGAAGAAATAAAGGAAGAAAGGAAAGAGAAAAATGAATGGGTGAATAATTGAGAGAAACAGAAGAAAAAAAAGGGAAGAAAGGTCAATAGGGACAGAATGAAAAAGAATAAGAGAAGGAAAGGAAGGGAAAGAGATAGGAAAGAAGGAAGTAGGGAGGAAGTGGTTCTGGGAGGAGAGAAAGCCGGAAAGCAAGCATAGGCTTGCCTTGCCTCTGGAGACAGCTTCCTTTGCTCAAGACTTCCATATTGCATTTCTGTAATCTAACCACTCAGGATGAGGAGAGAGAAGTGTCTCCAATGAACTTCAGCTGCGGAATGGGTTTGAGGGAATGGGCGCCTAGGTTACCTAAGCCTCTGCTCAAGCAGCAAAACAACAAAATGAAAATAACTTTTCAGTCCCTTGGTTTTGCATCTGAAACCCTGGCTATGTAAACGGTGCCATATTTATCAATCATTTAGTTCAGCTTTGATTCAAAGTAGGAACCCGTGTCAAAATTATGCTCTATAGTTCTCATTATTGGAGGCACTGAGCTAACGATTTCATTGATGTTTAAAATTATATCCATGGCTTAATATGTGTTGGTGAACAAGGCAGCAAATAGTCATCATCTTGCTGAGTCACAATTTTCTTTCTTTCTTTCTTTCTTTCTTTCTTTCTTTCTTTCTTTCTTTCTTTCTTTCTTTCTTTCTTTCTTCTCTCTCTCTCTCTCTCTCTCTCTCTCTCTCTCTCTCTTTCTTTCTTTCTTTCTTCTTACAAGACGGGGTTTCTCTGTATAACAGTTCTAACTGTCCTAGAACTAGTTCTTGTAGACCAGGCTGGCATCGAACTCATGAATATCTACCTGCCTCTGCCCCCAAGTGTTGGAATTAAAGGTGTGTGCCACCACCACCCAGCAGTTCTTATTTTTTTAACATCTCAAAACCATAAGGTTTGTCCATCCTGCCAGAGAAGAGTATTCTATGCATAAATAGATGTGTACAGATATTAGAGACTTTAAATATTTTTGAGGCCTTGGGGATGGATCCCCAGGACAGAAAACATGATAGGCAAGCACCCTGCTTCTAAACAACACTCCTAGACCCCAGACATTGGATCTCATTCTGTAATAAGAAAAAAGTTTTTCCCTCCTGCTATAGAGCCAGAAAATCAGCTTGAAAGGAAAGACATTTGCATAGAGAGGGATCAAATTCAGTCTTCCCTGCATAGGAAGGGCATTTGGAATGACCAAAGATCAGATATGTTTTCACTCTGTTTTGGCACCTGTCCATTCTCCAATCTGTGCAACTGAATACATAATGGCTTTTACATAACAAGTTCCTGTCCTGAAAATGTATGTGTGTGTGAATGTGTGCAAACACAAGATTTCTGATACAAAACGAAGACTTCAAGCAGGTTCCTGACTTTAAACCTAAGTGCCTAACCCACTGACAGCATCATTCCCTGAAATGGGCAGTACGATGTTTCCCTTGCCCCATTCCCGTGTTTTCCAGGGCACAACATTGTTATGCTTGGTTGCATCAGAAACTATGAGAAAAGTTCTCAGAGTGGACGCTCCCTCATGATCCCAGAGGACTCAGCTCTATCACTAGGGAGTTTACCAGCATAAACAAACTCAAATACAGTCTGGGCTGCCACTGGCAACTGCAGAAACCTGAACTGGTTTCCAAATTGGGATGGGAAGGTTTTCATTATACTTGGGTGAATATATATGAGCACGTCAGCGGTAGCATCACATCCTCCTTTTTTCTTTATGGTCCCATGGGAAGTATTAGGTTTAAGCATGCTCCATATAAGTAGAAGCGTCTCTCACCTCATTTGGTACCTTAGAGACATTTGGCTGGGAGGTAGGATTTGTCTTGGCACACTTCCTCCTCTTTCTCTACCTCTCCTTCCTCTCCCTGGACTTTTCATTCTTCACTCCATCAGGTTTTAATCTTGCTCTCATTTTTCAACTACTTCCCCTTGGTTGTTCTTGATAATGGCTTAAAGCATTCTGATTCCCCATGGGACCAGGACAGAAGCTTCGGCATGTTAATAGGTAGTTCTGAAACCTGAAAAGCTCTGAAAAAAATACATAATTTTATGACTGTGGGATGGGCTGGAGGGAGGAAATCTGTGGGCAAGAACCTGGTCAGGGTTTCTCGGTATCCCCAAGGTCAACAAGACCTGACCTCTCTATTCATAAGTTTGTGCCTTACTTTATATATTAACCCTTAGGAAGTCTGGGATGCTGTGAATGAAGGTGTTGGTCCAAAAGGATGGGGATTATATTAGCATCACTGTGGACCCGTCGAGCAAGCCCTCTAAATGCTCTGTCACTTGCTCTCAATTCAATCTCGAGGCATTGTTCTCTGGTGAAGAATTTAGAATTGTTGATATACTTAAAAACAAACTATCGATAATCTCTTTCAACCACAAGCTGAGAAGAGTAAAAATTTGTAAAGTAAAAATTTGAGGCAAACGTTTGAAAACTGAAACTAAGTTTGTAAGTCATTCCTCTACATATCTTTACTTAAGAGAATGCATAGCTTTTCCTTTAAAAATTAATACATAAATTTTTATTTTTAACATTATAATAATTTAATTACAGAATTTCTCCCTTTTCTTTCCTACCTCCAAACCCTCCCATAGTCTTCTCCTGGCTCTCCTTCAAATTTGTGGCCACTTTTATACTAATTGTTATGTGTGCATATATGCATATGTATATACATATAAATTCCTAAATATGGCCTGCCCAGTCTATATAATTTACTGATATGTGTGTGTTTTCAGGGCTTACCCATTTCTTTCCCCTCCATCCATTCTTTCACCCTCTCTTTCTTGTCTTCCTTCTTTCCTTCCTGCCCGTGTGCCCTCTTTTGCTCTCCTTTGCCTTTTCTTCTCTGCCCTCTCCCCCATAACTACAAACTTTATAAATTCCTAATGGAACCTTCTCAACAATACATGATGCTTGGCAAAGGAGTAGATCACCACGCAAGTGAATTTAGTACACCTCAAACCTGGTCATCTCCACTGCCATATCTCCTAACTATTCCCAGTCTGTTGTAAGCAGAACTCTGGGGATGCTACCTTTCCTCATCCTTCTTGATTGAAACTGTGTCTGAACCCACCCAAATAAGCATTAATAGACAGCTTATAGGTCTGTGGGTAGAGAAAGAGAGAGAAACACACTGGGAAGATATCTTGGGATGTTTTTCCTTTCCATGGAAATTATGCAAATAAGCCAGACAAACATAAATGGAAGATGCACTGGTAATCTATTTAGGATGACTATATAGGTACCAGAGCTTACAAGTGTTCTAAAAGTATATCTAGGAAGATATTGTATCCTCAATCTGAATATCCAGAGAGTATCTACGCAACAATGTAGTAGCTCTAGACACTACACTGTCATTCTAAATTGTACAATGGCGTCTTGCTATGTTGAAGACTACAGTGTGACACCATTCCTCGTGAGATATGAACAAATGTCTGCTCATCTTGAATGTGGAGCTAATGATAGACCAAAGTAACAATACAACTTGTGTCTACCTTGGGGAACTAATAATTAGTTTTATTGGGTTTGCTTATAGGAGTATGGGGGAGGGGCTACTCACAGAAGAAGAAATGATTCAAAGAGAGTATTGCGAAAAATCCACCTCTGCATGTGTGACTGCATACAAAAGCTGGAAACCCAGAATTCAGCTCACAGCCACAGGGTGAAAAGTGTCTCTGATGGCTGAGTTGGTTGAACCTCTTCCAGGCAGCCCAACTGGTCTCTGCCTGTCAGGTAACTTGGTTGATCTGTCTCCTCGTCTTTTCGGCAACTTGGCAGATCTGCCTCTTTAACACACCTTGGCTTGCCTGAGAGTGTCTTTCAGCAGTTACTACTGTTTCTTGGGGAAGGAGTGCCTAGTACATCTAGTCAGTTTCAGTGACTTCCTGAAGCCTCTGAGTTGTGTATTTCCTGAGTTGTAAGAGCTTCTCTGCAGTTTGGGATGTTTCAACTCTCTTAGGAATGGCCTAAGCCTTAAGCATTTGACCTTTTGTTTGGAATATACACCCCAGGGCAAAGTGCTACACTATAGAGGGGTAATAGGGAGAGAGTTGTTTTTCCTTTTGCATGGAAAGACAAGACTGGTGCAAGATAAGATAGAGTGGCAACTCTGTTGGCTGATGTGAAGGGGAGACATTTGATTGGTTTACCAGTTGAGGAAGATGCTCGTATAATTTTAAAAACAGTACTCAAATGATCCACTTTGTGTGTAAAAGGTTTTGTGGCTGACATGCTTATATATGGAGTACATAGTCAGCCACAGAAGGAGAGGTGAAAGAAAGCCTCAGGCTATGGCTATAGTAATAAAGATCTATTGGGGCTGGAGAGATGGCTCAGTTGATAAAGCTCTTGCCACAAAAGTATAAGGATCAGAGTTCACATGCCCCAACCCACATCAAAGCTGGGCAGGCACAGTGGCTGTCTTTAATTCCACTGCTTGGGGGACAGATCAGAGGATCCTGCACCTGTATACATACCTGCACACATGTATATGCCCCTACACATGAGCACGTATATACAAACATGTATGCAGATACATACAGAAAAATAATAAAAAACATATAGAGAAAACTGGTACATGTTTGTCTGCATTTTGTAGGTAGACAAAGAACTAGATAGATAGGTAAAGAAGAGATAAGTCAAAGAGAGTCTGAGGGATGATTTTCAGTATTTGAGTACCTTTTTGCATTTTAGTAGATAATTTAAAACACTATGGAATGGCAGAGCATACAGGAACATACACACAGTTTGATTGACTTAGGTAGAAACTTAGATAGACATATAATCACTAAAACTATTGAGAAAATGGTGAAATTCCATGCAGAAGTTAGGACTGGGGTTAACAGTTACGGAATCAATGGCATTCATGTTCTATTAAAATGGCCTGCTTATTTGGGAAGTGTGTTAAGAAAAGAAAGCATAAATATTAGAGTTGAGTCAACAGAAGAAGCAATGCTAAGTATGGAAGGCAAAGTAATATTAAAGAGCATGAGAGAACTGGCGGATGACTCTATGGTTGAGACTACTTGTTGCACAAGTGCAAAGAACTGAGTTTCAATCCTAAGCACCCACGTAACATGGATTGACTCATATCTGTAACATCAGCACTGGGTAGGGGTCAACAGCACGAGGATTGCTGGGGTGACTAGCTGTCTGCCAGCATCCCTCCGGCTTCAGTGGGAGATCCTGTCTCAAGGGAATAAAAGACAGAAAGTGATGGAGCATGATAAACACATCTTCTTCTGGAATCTACCTGTACAGGTGGACATGCACTGCACACACACTCATAAACAAACAAGGAAACAAAAAGTAGGAGGCAACGTTATGGAAATCAAGTAAAGGCACAGTTTCAAACAGCGGAGTATGGAAATGGGCTGAGACACTCACTCGATGAAGGCAAACGGATACCATCATTTCATTTGGTTTCATGGAGGTCCCTGTAACACTAAAATGAGTAATTGCCCTGAAAATATTTCAGGTCCTATATGATGACCTCTTGAAACAATTCTTAGACCAGTGATTCTCACATGTAGAGAAATTTTGAGTTTGTCATTAAACCTGATGTAAAACTCAAAAGTATTATTTTTGTACATCAATGCCTGAGAGATAATGGATACACTGTTTTTCAGTTAACTGCATTTTGGAACAGGCCAGATATATTTTGTTGATAATTACAAATCACTTTTAATAACTGGTGCATCTTATTGATCAATTAATCCTCCCTGAGTTGATTGATAGGAAGACATGTAGAATACTTAACAATTTGGTCCGGTATAGTAGTCACGGTTCTCAACTGAATTTTTCTCTTTGTGTGTGGGGGGGATACTTTCAGAATAATTTTTTGGTTTGTAGAATTATAATCCAACAGATGTATAATAAACATTTTGTCCAATGACTATAAGCGTTAAAGGTTCATTAGTATGCAACACATACTCATTCTAGGAAATAAAGACATCTTTGCATTTGAAGGATGGAGGTGAGGGCAGAATCATACACATTGGTTTGTTTCTGTGCCTTATATACATATATACATATGTATGCATATATATGTATGATATACACACAGACACAAACACACACGCACATATATTCCTTGAAAAAATGTGTGCTTTCATGCATGTTGTTCTGAAACAAAACAGCTCATGGAGATGTCTAACGAGCCTGAGAAATGGATTTATTAAAGAGATGTTCTCTGTGGGATCTTAAGAGCCTCAGAAGGAAGTTTCTGGATTTCACCTTCTCATTATTGCTCCTCCTTTCTTTCTATTTAGCCATCACCAGCCTTTTGTTTCATTAACCACTCCCGAATGCTGTTGCATTTTCTGTAACTAGTAGTTGCGGGAAAGTACTTTCTAGCACAAGAGACATTACTCATTTTCTCAAGGGAAAAATAAAACCACTCGTTAAAGCATGACCTCAAATCTAGGCTGTCCACAGGGTTATTAAAAGCCATTGGATGCTTCTTAGTGAGCCTTATTTCTATTATTACTGCAATTATTTTCCATTCACAACTGCAGCATTGAAATATGTTCAGAATCCCCCACGGTGAAGATGTACTTGGTCAAAACCGGTTTCATAGTGTACCTCGTACAAAGGCTTAGTCTTATGTGTCAATGGCAAGGCACAAACAGACTAAATGGCCGCAGTTCAGACGAGCAAAGAGGTTTTTAATTTTTTGAATTTGCATTACTGGTAGAACATAAATGAAGTCTTTTTAAATAAATATTTTAATTAGTAAATAAAGGATCCAATTAAAAAAAATCTTACCTACTTTAGAAAGAACATTCACTGAAAGTCTGAACGTTTCTTTGTGTTCTTACTATGGTTATCTCAACAATGATAGGATCTTCTAGAGAGATTTAAGCCTACTGTGTGGATCCTATCCCAGAATTCCTTTTCTTTCCACAGGAGCACACCAGTGAGGATTTTCACACACATATGCAGACATCCCCTCCCACAAATGGTATGTTGTTTTTCACCTCACATTTTCAGAAGTCTGAGATTATTATTAAACATCTGGATAATATATGTATGGAATTACACACTTAAATATGTATACATATAAATAGATCTAAATGTATAGTTGCAAAAATGCATGCCTTCTCTCTCCTCCTCCTCTCTGCTCTGTTCTTCATCCAGACAATGAGTGCTCTTTCCAATTTTGAGCAATAATTTTTCCCAAATCTCCAATTATTTTAGGGGATAGCCTCTCTTTCCTGCTCCCTCTCCCTTTCTGTCCCATCCTGTGAGGGATAGCAAATGCTGCCACATTGGTTTGTTGTTATTTGTTCCACTGTCACTCACCATAACGAGGCTGGCGACTGGATGATCATCTTCTCTTTATCCAAGGCTCTGCTCTCTTTCCCTTGTCCTTCCTTCTATCATTACCCGGAGAGCTCTAACTTTGAGAGATTGGATGATCATTTCCTCTTTGTCCAAGGCTCCCTTTCTCTCCCCATGACTTTCTTGCACTACCCGGTGAGCTCTAACTTTGAGATTTTTTTTTTAAACTTTTAAAAGCTATTACAATATTACATTATACTCCTTTGACAGCATGTAGCTTGCTAGCTTGCTGGCCCACCGTTTCCGGAAGCGTTGGTTCTTGCCTGACTTAACCAAATTGTTGCCTATTCCTGTGTGGTGGTGTTTCTAGTTGGCCACTGTCAGTAAAATAGCAGCTTCTACCAAGAACAAGATTTGGTGGCGAAGTCATCCCAGAGTAGCAATCCTCTTTTCTAAAAATGCTTCTGATATTCCTGTGAGGCAGGCAGCACATTTTTATTTAGAAATTATTTATTTAGCCGTCAGAAACACTTCAATCAATCACCCCTCTTTACAAGGACTTGGATCTTGTTACACCCTCAGACATCAGAGTTCTGAGCTTTCAAAGCAGGGAATAGGAACTACAGGGGAAGAGCCTGTTATAATTTTCTCAGGTGGAATTTTTTATCACTTCCAATATACACAACAGAAGCCTCCAAATCCTTTGCTGCCTCTAAGACGCTGTGCTTGCCTTGTCTGCACCCCTTATCTGGCATAGTAAACACAGGCATGCCTTCAACAAGGGGAAGCAGAGAAGATCAAGGAAACTCAGTGACTCAGGATAATCTCCTTATGTTCCCAGACGGGGAGATTTCAGCAAAACCCAGGCAGACATCTCCAAATGGAGGAAATTAGAAAGGCTAGATAAGATAAGTCGAGGAGGTAGTAACTGATTAGCTCTTTGGGTCTCAGGAAGGGACTGACCATGAAAAGAAAGGCAGGGACGAGAGGAGAGTGAGAAATCTCAAATCAATATTTTAGAGCAAGAAGTCTAGAAGAATCCACAATTAACTAAGCAGAGTTAGGGCTTAACCTAGTCAATCTCTTTTTTTTTTTTTTCTCTCCTAAACTTTGACTTCATCTTTAAAAGCATGTCTTCCATACATCTGTCTCAAATGGATTCTCCTGGGATTGTCTACCACATACACAAACATACACCGGTGAGAACATACAATGACTTACTTAACTCTGTATATTATTGCATGTATGCCTATATCCACAAGTGCTTGCTTTTCTATCACCTTGGCTTTTGTGTGCATTCCTTTTGGTAATTTATTTTACTAAGTATTTTTTCAGGGCTTCCTCATTTGCCTGTGTGTTCTAAGAATGTAATCCTAGCCGTCTGTCCTCTCTTGCAGTTAACTCACCCTTCTTCACCATCCCCTAAAAACCCTCTGTCCTGCAAGTATGGGCATCTGTACCTACTTACTTATGGTGAGGCAGTCAATGCAGGGTCCTAGAGTTTCAGTCTATGCTTAGAACATTCATGACCAGATGAAATTTCTGAACAATACTACAGTGATAATAAAGGCAAAATCCTAGGGTTATGTGGCCACATCCTGCAATGAACAGCACACATAAATGGATGCATTGTCTTCCTGAAGTGCATCAAATAATTAATATACCAGTATTTCTGAAAACCTTATATCTACATTGTTGAACTGTATTGCCATTGTTATTTTGTAGTTCTCAGAAAAAAGGTAAATTCAATCGTATTTTTATTATTTGTATTTATCATCTCTGAAGATACATGTATGTATGTAGAGAGAGAAGAGGTTTTTTTTTCTTTCTTTCTTTTTTTCTGTTTTCAAAGCCTACCTTCTCTGGACCCTGAGCATCCTTCAAGATGGTTGATGGAAAACAACAATATGTAGACCATTCCTGAGCTCAGCACTCTCAGAGCAGAACTTGCTAGCTATAGCATATGAAAAATATTTTCTTCTTCTGTGTTCTGAGAAATACTTAGTAGACTGAAACTTTTGGTAATGAGACTAGCCATCCAAACACTATTGGTAGTTTATTCTGCATGTCCTGGGTACTTTAAAGTCTTATGTAACTTTTCAGGGATCTGGAAAAGTGGTATCAAGAGAAATGTTGGGTAGCCAATGCTAATATTTGCTCAAAACAGTGAGTCATATGAACTGGGATTTCCTCCTTAGGCAGCTCATTACTGGCACATTGTCTGAGTCTCAATATAATTTGATGCAATGATCCCAGTTTAAAATATGGAAGGCTGCCTTGTTCGGGTCAATGGGATTCATCTATTCATCGTGATTACTCTGGTTGGAGAGTTTACATTGGAATCATTCAGAAGAATGATGGCATAATCCGATCCACAGCTACCTGGTAAGGCTGCCTGTGTTTCTTGTCCTTTGCTCTTTGCCATCTATTCACAGAGAGTGCTGACATATTAGGTCATCAGCGATTCTCTCAGGAAAAACACCTGTCTTTTCTTAGAGCCCGTCCACTCCGTTATGAACAGCATCCAGAAGATGGTCTTTCAGTAGAAAAGACATGAGGGGAGGATGGGGAGAAAAGAGAGATCAATCAGAAGATATGAGCACTTTAACTAGATGGAGAAAATCTTTTCAACGTTCTAAATGCAGGATGTGGTGGCCATTGCTACTACTAATAATACATTGTATATTTTGAAATAACTAAAAGAATAGATCTTGAGGCCAGTAATTATTACCTCTTTTCATTATGTTGTATGAAAATTTTCTCGTTTCTTTATCACAAACATATCTGGCATATAAATAGAGCTTCATATAATAAAATAAATGAATGAAAATACATGAGCAATATCCAGAGTGATTATTATGTTTAAATTTAATAAACAATTGGCTAAGGTTCTCTGGAGGTAATTAGCTAATGCAATCATTGAATGTGCATGTGTCTATGTGTGTAAGAGACTTACCAGAAGGAATTGTCTCACACAGTTATGGAAACTGACTATTCTGAATTTGCAGTGTGAACTCATAGGTGGGATATCCAGCAGAGCTGATTTTATGGATGCGGTCAGGATCCAACCTGTTGGAACACCCAGTGTGGGGAGGGTGAACTTGTCGTTCTACTCCAGGCTTGCTTACACAGTGGAGGAAGTCTTTAAATAAAAATCATTTTTCTTTATTTATTTTTAAAGGTTTATTTTATGCTTGTTTTGTGTATATGGGTATTTTGCCTATAAATATGCAGTGTCCACAGAACCCAGAAGAGGGTGATGGTTCACTTGGAACAGGAATGGCTGCCAGTTGTGACTTGTCATGTGACTATTAGGAACTGAACTTGGGTCCTTTGTAAGAACAACCAGTAGTCTTAAACACAAAACTATTTTTCAAGACCTCAAATTCATTTTAACATAAAGCATTTTTTAATCTTTAAAAAAGTGAATATTCTGATGACAAGAAAGTGAGGGATATATACTTAAGTGAATTTGTTTTATTTCATTTTGTGTTATTACATATATTAGTATATTACACTGTACCCCACAAATGTCCCTAGTTTTATTTGGCAATTAAAAGGTAAAAGACAAAGCTTAATCAAGAGTTTTGCCTAGAAAAGTATCTCCGGGAAAATAAGAATTGGCTGGTCACTAGCTATAGACACTCTACTTTTCCGATTTAGTCCTTCAGAACCTCAAATGATAGAGATTGCAGTGTTATATTCTCATCTAAGTTATTTTTCTCATCACCATGGATAAATATACGATAGAAACAGCTTCAAGGAGGAAGTATTTATCTTTGCTTATGACTCTATAGTTCATCAGGGTGGAAAATCATGGGGGAGATTTATGTCTGTCGCGATTGTATCAATTGCTTATGAGAAGGCACCAACCAAAAAGTAGAGAATTCTTTTTTCTTTTTCTTAATTTATTTATTTCTTTATTAATTAATTAAAGATTTCTGTCTCTTCCCCACCACCGCCTCCCCTTTCCCTTCCCCTCCCCCAATCAAGTCCCCCTCCCTCATCAGCCCAAAGAGCAATCAGGGTTCCCTGCCCTGTGGGAAGTCCAAGGACCACCCACCTCCATCCAGGTCTAGTAAGGTGAGCATCCAAACTGCCTAGGCTCCCACAAAACCAATAGGTGCAGTAGGATCAAAAACCCATTGCCATTGTTCTTGGGGTCTCAGTAGTCCTCCTTGTCCGCTATGTTCAGTGAGACCGGTTTTAACCCAGGCTTTTTCAGACCCAGGCCAGCTGGCCTTGGTGATTTCCCGATAGGACATCCCCATTGTTTCTAGCCATAAATAAAGGACATTGAGCCTATAATTCGGGTTCTTAGAGAAGCTAAATAAGAAGGAGAACCCAAAGAAAAACATATAGGCATCCTCCTGAATATTAACCTTGATCAGGCGATGAAAGGAGACAGAGACAGAGACCCACATTGGAGCAACGGACTGAAATCTCAAGGTCCAATTCAGGAGTACCAGGAGAGAGAGTACGAGCAAGGAACTCAGGACTGCGAGGGGGGCACCCACACACTGAGACAAGTAGAGAATTCTTGAGTTGGAATTGGGGCATGTCTGTAAGGTTTATGCCCACAAACCACCTGCTTTCTATAGACAGAATCCACCTGTTTAGGATTCTGTCTCATAAAGAGCATCACTATATATGAATTTGCAGAGAACATTCCACATTCAAACCGTAACATTTATTATACCAGTCCTTTACAGTAATCCTGACTTATCCATAATTTGAGTCTCCTTTTTACATGAGAATTAAAAGTGATACGAATGAGACAAATAAGCGAAGGATCTGTTACAAAACAGACTACATTTATTTATACAACTAGCATTGATGGTTAAAAATCAACTCGTTGTAAAATGTAACTAGCAAATTGATTCATGAGAATAAGTCAAAACGTATCCATCGCGGTAGCCAGCAATCCCATTCCTGGTTGTATAAAGAGGTTTATTTGCATAGCACTATTTATAGTGCTATTATTCATAATATTCAGAAACCCTGGAACACCTCAAATGTCCATTGGCTGTGAGTGAATGAACAAAGTGTGCTATGCACAAATAATGGAATATGTCAACATTAAACAACAGATGGAGCCCTTAAACATGCTGAAATGTGGGCAAAAGTTGAGTACATGGTGTTAAGCTAAACAAGAAGACAACGGGTATGAAGTAGCAAGGTTGACTCTATTTAAAGACATATAATATAATTCTGACGATAAAAAATGGAAATCGGGGAGTTAGGACTTCAATTCTACCCTCTTTTTAGGGGAAGTTCAATTAAGTAAGGAATATGAATAAGAAAAGCTATTTAATTATAACTTTTACTTAAGATATTGATCTGATTATTCAGTTCTTAATAGTGGTTAGTTTGTTTTTTTTTCACAAAGAGTTATTGAGTGTGTACTGTGTTCCAGAGATTTTTTTTTTATACGTGTTGGGACCGTAAGAAAGAATAAGGCAAGATATATGTTCCCGTGACACTTGAGCAGACTGGCCTGCTGCTTCTGCCCTTGTGCTGTCCTGCAGGTCATCAGCATTGGTCTCAGTGCTGTGGATTCAGAGCCACTGAGCAGTATAATCATACACTGGTCCTTGAGACACAAGCCGCATAGCCGGAGACAATACAAAGGGAATCAGTCTCCGGTGGACTGTTTGGTAAAGATGGGGCACGTAGGCAACCAAATAATATAATAAAGATAATAAAGAATGTAACTGTAGGTAGCAATGAAAGAAGTATGAAGGGTCATGGTGCTAAGAAAAGAATAGTGAGTGGGTCAATGGTAATCAGATAGGGCTGTCTAAGGAGACCTGTTAGGTGTTCTGAAAAAAAAAAAAAAAAAAAAAAAAAAAAGGGCCAGAATTGAAACTACCTAAGAAAAAGACTCCAGAGGGAGAAAAAAAAAAAAAAAAAAAAAAACAGAGGAAAAACACGAAGATCAAGGCTAAGACCTGAAAGAAGGCCAACTAGTGGGAGTCAGCAAAAAAGAAAATGAAAGGAGTGAATAGAATAAGCAGGCAGTTAATGGTTCCGAACTTTGATTGACATAAAATATGTTGGATTCTAAATTCACTGAGAAATATTAGAGATCTTGGGGAGAAAAGATGAGATCATATTCATAATTTTATGGATTTATTTTATTATTAGTTTTCATAATTTGAGACAAGATCTTGTTATGTAGCATAGATGGTTCTAGACCTTGCAATCCTCCTGGCTTAGCCTCCCTAATGCTAGGATCACAGGCATTTACCATCAAACCCAAATTTGATTCACATTTTATTTATTTACTTGGGTCTTTATTTCGTGTTCATTTTTTAACATTCATGTGTTCTTGTATGTATATACCATGCATATGCGTGTGGGTATATGTGAACGTCAGAGAGTAACAAGCTAGAGTTGGTTCTTAACCTCAACATTGATCTTCTTTTCTCCAGTGAAGCTGTTCACATTTTGAAGTCATCAAATGTATTTCTTTGCCCTCCCATACTACTGTGGTCTACACTGTCTCTGCAGGTGATGAGGCGTAAGTGGGTGACTCTGGCTCCTTGGGGGTTTTAAGCAAAATTAAACAGGAACTCTCCTCCACAAATTACCTTTGTATGTCTTTATAGTGAACTCCAGGCATATCTTGCGAGGCCTTGGGGCATCCGGAACTATTTACCCATGCTTTTTTCTGCGGAAGCATCTTGCCTTCATGCAAATTTGAAATGACAAGAGGGAAAGACCTCTTTCTTTCCAGCTTCTTATCCCAAGCCTTTTTGTGGCCATTTGGTCAAACTGTGTAGGGAAAATTCAGGTGATGTGGAACTGCTGGATGCGTATTTGTTTTGAAAACTGAATATGAATGTTTGTTCACACTCACTTGTTTCTGTGATACTAATGCCTTGGCAAAACTGAGGCAGGGACAGTCTGCTCCTTGCATAATGTTCTGCCTCGGTGTAAAGAATGGGAAATCAGGTAGTTAAGGAGTCAGTCAAGGTAGCTGTGTTTCTTATATTTTTGTTTGTGAGTCTAGCCTTTAACGGCTGAGCCATCTCTCCAGCCTCCGTGTCTCCTAGCTAGGGAAGGAGTTAGATGTGAGGCAAATGTGTCTGCTGTAACCATGTTTTAGTAGCCATGTCTCCTGAAGATCAGAGTGCTCCTTTGTGGTCAGTCATCCTTGAACCAAGTTAGGTTCTTCCCACTCTATCTGTCATTAAGACCTTAGCTCTTTCCCAACTGCCACTCATGTGTACTAAAGAAGTAGAGCAAGACTGTCCCTCTCCAACTTGTGGCTTTCTTAAGAGGGTCATGGGAGGAAGTACTGCAGAAGGGAAATCTGTACCACCATGAGTTGGGAGGAGGTGTGTGGGGGACCTAACCTCATGAATATGCAAATAATCTCATAAATATGTATTAAAGTATTTGAACCGCATGATGCAGAGTCAATTATATTGGTAACTGTCTTCAAGCCAGGCTGCTGCAATCTTTCTATTCTTTCTTTGCAGTATGTAGTTTGCTTTGCTGAGTTATGTGCTGCTTAAACTGTCTGTGTCTCTTGGCTGAAGTCTTTCCATCGAGACAAGATGGTAATAGTTACCCAGTAACAAATACAGTGAGGAGAAAAAGGATTGGAAGGATGTTGGGACCAATTCAGTCCTGGCCTTCAGCTGCCCTTCCCTGTCTAGAGCCTTCTAATTGAAGTTACTAGAAGCTGTGCCTAGCTTAGAGGATCAGAGAATGGGATTTTCACCTGTTGGCCATTGACTGCAGGGTATTTAAGCCTCCATGGTGCTATTAAAGAAGAGCTTTTGTACCAGTGATTGGAGGTCCCTGTGTTGGTCTGTCTCTGCGTGTGTTTCCTCAACCTCCAGCCCCTTGCCCAAAACTAGCAAACTAGATTCTAGCGCATAGAGCACAAACAGGGGTCCACGGTGTGCAGCAGAAGGAGTCAAACCCAGTGGGTAACAGTAGCAACTTAGGTGAGATCCGATGACTTCTCAGAAAGAAGATGGCAAAGAGTCGATTAGGGAACTTTTAAAGAGAGAGATGTAAGAGGTGTCTGTTGATTTGGCTGTTGAGAAGAGAGAGAAATAAAGACTCTGAACCTTTGTAGCTGAAGCCAACAGATGGAGAGAGGTGGATTTTTCTGAAGAGTGTGAGACCGTGGAGCACTGCTGGAAGAGTGTGGATGGGAGTGTGTGAACAGGAAGATTTATGAATGAATTGTTTTGTTCGATGAGTTCTAAGTTTTACAGTTGTATTTATGAGCCTGGAGTTCAGGAAGGGTTCAGGATGAGACCTATAAATTTAAAACTCATCTTCAGACAGATGCTTTTTAAATCCCTGAGATTGGAAGAGATTAGTCAGAGGACAGTGTCTTTAATGAACAGGAGAAATTCTATTGGAGTCTGTCTGATTCTAATGTTTAGAGTTTCCTAGGCAGCAGATCAGGAGAAAGAGAGAATTAAATGCCTTTGATGAGTTCAGTGGTCATAGGCAAGTGGGTTATGTATGACCTAACCAGATCTGTTAACAAACAAAAAACCAGATGAGTGGTTTGAAGGCAGTAAACAGGGTAGTGGTGATCTTAGGAATAGTTGCATTATGGTGGAGAAGCAAGAGGATAAAGGTGGGAAAGTAGATTAAAGATAGAGAGGGAGGAGAGGAAGAGATAGTAGAGGGTGAGAAAGGAAGGGGAGAGAGAGGGAGAGAAAGGGAGGGGAGAGAGAGGAGAGAAAGGGAGGGGAGGGAGATGAGTGATGTGGCATTCCCCTCTGTATGCTGTGAATACCACTAGTGAATAAAGAAACTGCCTTTGCCTGTTGCTAAGGAAGAACTTAGGTAGGTGGGTAAAACTAGAGTGAATGTTGGGAGAAAGGAAGCAGAGTTAGAAGAAGCCATGTAGCTGCAGCCAGAGACAGACACTGGGAACTTTACCCGGTAAGCCACAGCTATGTGGCAGTATACAGATTACAAGAAATGAGTTAAATTAATATGTAAGAAATAGCCAAGTAGAAGCTAGAGCTAATGGGCCAAGCAATGATTTAATTAATACAGTTTCTGTATGATCCTTTTGGGACTGAATAGCCAGGAACCAACAAGCAGCCTCCTCACAACAGAAGAGGAGTGAAGAAAGGGGAGGTAGGAGAAAGGAGGGGGAAAGAGGTGAGAGGAAGAGAGAGAGGGAGAATAGGAACAAGAAACAGATCTTTAGCAGGATGAGGGGGACAGTAAAAAACAAAAAGGAAGATTCGCTTTGCTAAGTGATGGAGGAAGGTCATTGGTTAATTATAATAAACCAACTGCTTGGCCTCATAGGTTAAAGCATTGGTGGGAGGAATAAACAGAATAGAATTCTGGGCGGAAGAGGAAGTGAGGTCAGACTCTGCTCTGCTTCCGGAGAGACTCGATAGCTCTGCTCTGGAGCAGAGACGCCATGCTCCGCTCTCCCGATAGCTCTGCTCTCTGAGGCACATGCGATGAAGCTCCAACCCAACATGGACATAGGTTAGAATCTTCCCGGAAAGCGACCTTGGGGTGCTTACACACATTATTAGAAATGGGTTAGAACAATATGTAAGAGCTAGCCAATAAGAAGCTGGAACTAACCGGGCCAAGCAGTGTGTTTATTACTTAACCAATGAAATCAACAGATTGATATATGACACTCCCACATCAGCTAAGGCCTTGGAAGACCTAGGAAGGAGCAGGGAAAGCCCAGTGAATGAGCACTCCTATGAACTTTAGTAGTGGGTATTTGCCATGATGCTATATATTTGTCCAGATCTATAGAATGCATAACATCCAGAGTGAACTGGGGTGTAAACTGTGGATTTCCATATTAAGTATTAGTTAGTTCATTACTTGTAATAAACAAAACAGTCCAGTGAGGAATGTCGGACATGGAAGAGGCCATGCACGGAGGGGTAGGCCTACCTAGGGGATTCTACACTCAATTTTGCAGGGAGCCTAGAATTGCTCTAAAATTATATCCTCTTAAAATTAGTAAAACTCAAATAAGCAGGCAGAGTAGATATTCAGATTACTGAAATTTAAGTCCATTCATTTCATCCTTAGCACATTTTAGAAGGAAATGGGCTGTGTGCTGTTCCAACAATGTCATTAAAATGATTTGTTTCTTTTTACTTCAGTTGGGTGATTCAAGAACACATTGAGCCGTAGTGCAGAGAAAAGGATTGACTCTTTTCCTTTTTATACAGTTCTCTAAATTATCCAAAAGTGACCCGTGTATATGATATTTGTGACCCATGCACATGACAGCAATTTGCATCCTTTGAGGTAGGGTGGGGAGAGGATAACCTAGAATAGAGGCACAAAACTAGATAACAATTTGTAGAAAGTAACAAACAAAATTAAGAAGTTTTTTTTAATGGTTTGTTACTACAAAACAATTATGGTTGTGATACAGAATATAGAGTGGATTTTTTTTTGGCTTTTTTGAGACAGGCTTTCTCTGTGTAGCTTTGGCTGTTCTGGAACTCGCTCTGTGGACCAGGCTGGCCTTGAACTCACAGAGATTTGCCTGTTTTTGCCTCCTGAGTGCTGGGATTATACCCGTGTGCCACTGCTGCCCAGCTAATTGATTAATATTTATTTTTATGTTTTATAATGATTTGTGTGTGTGTGTTGTGTGTGTGTGTACACATATGGGTGTATGCATGTGCATGCAGGTGTATGTGGAGACCTAAAGAGGGTGCCGGATCCCCTGGTAGTATATGTGGGTTCTGGGAACTAAACTGGGGTTCTCTGCAAGAGCAGAATGTGCTTTTAAGTATTCAGGCATCTCTCCATCCCAAGAATAGACAATCGTTGGTCAGAATTATGTAGATAAATCAAAGATGATAGTTTCAGTGTTTGGGGTCTATCAAAGACCTTCATCTTTGTCACTGAATGGCAAGAGATCAAAGGGTAAAAAGGCAGTAATATGGAATAAACATCCCTTAATCCTGTCATTGAAGATGCTGCCCTTATGGTCCAATTCTTCCCAAAGCCCCAACTTTTGAATATTTTTGCAGGGGAGACGAAGATCTTTTGAAAAGTTGTTTTCCACCTAAAATTTTCTTTCTGACCTGCCTTTTCCTGAAACTAATAAAAATAATTTATCTGTTTTGGAGTTCAGTTTATAAAAGTTTCTGAAAGCCAACACATTTTAGCGATTTCTTGAATACTACAAATGTCTTACTTTAAAAAAAAATACAACACCATATGTGTGCAGCTCCCATGAGTAGACTTCAGGGAAGTTTTAACAGTTAATGTAGGTTTTCTCTTTCTTTTGAAACCCAGCATGTGGGTTTAGTGCTTATTACAGCAAACGACTGAGTGCCGTGGGCTGATTTAAGATGAGAAATGGGAGCTGCACTAAAAGCTTGGTTGTGGAGCTCTGCCAGGAACCCCTCCCAGAACAAGCCTTATACTTACCAGGAACTGTTGATACAGTCCGTGGATACGTAGTTGTTCATAGCCTCTGGTCACGTAGACATATGGCTCGCTGGGCCATCGCTAGTCTCTTGCAGAAAGTTGTATTCAAGCACTGTGCCAAGCAAGTGACTGCGGAGAAGATGGATACGTCTCCTATCTGAATCATTCGTTCTCTCTTTCCATGACACAAACCCTCTGAAAGTCCCAATTGCAAGCCTTTAATTTTTAAAAATCCAAATCGTGTGGTGGAGTCCACCCAACTATTAAAAACACAAATCATGTAGCCACAGACTGGCCGCTCTGACAACAAGCCTATGTGTGAAGTCCGACACGGCTTGACCACCCCAAGCAACTAAAGACAATGTCCCTACTGAAAATGAAGCAGAATTGCCTCTGTGGTGGAAGAACCTGCATTCACCGTTGTTCACGACATCCGTTGTGATCAGCCAGAGCTGGAGCATTCATCCAGAGACCTGAAAAAGAGGCATTCACAAGGGAGACATATAGTCAACATATCTGATAGCCAATCAGGATTAGACTGAGACAGCAAAGCATGAAACAGATGGCAGATTCTCTGCAATGAAGAGTATGCAGGGCTCTGTGAGGATCGCCATCACGAGGTACCAAAGCCAATGCCTTAAGGGAACCACAAAGGTGAAGTGGAGGTTCCACCAAGAACAACCAGGTGATGCATTCTAAAGCTGAGGGAGATGTGTCATATACCAGTGGGGCAAGCCATCTGAGCTTTTGAAGTTTTTCTACCTGTCTGTGGATATCTTAGCTGTGGGTCTTTTGCTAGACAGTGTGTGTGGGAGGAAGGTCACGGCTCACACACCTGACAGCACTGTTTTTCACCTGGCATTTGGCAGATGTAGTCAACTTCTCTCTTTTCTAGAATGAGTATTATGGTGTTCCAAATCATGTCTCTGGGTTTTTTTCTGTCTTAGTTTCCCCGTTAGGTGGAAGAATGGTGGAGGCGTGGCATTAAAGTCAGCTTTCCAATATTCTACAGTAGGAAGCCTGAGTTATACCAAGGATGATGAAGGATCAAGACCGTGCCACATAGATCTTGTTTTTTGAGTCTAGAGCTCAAAGCAAAGGTTAATACAGCACATTTGGTGTAAAGAGGGACCTAACATGCAAAAGCACATTAGGGAGTGTGTGAGAAGAGCAGCCCACCATCCTTCTGAGACACTACCATTTGTTCTTGTTCATTGGTTCTTCATTGTCCAATAGAATATCACGTCGACTACCATTGAGACGGGTGTGAGAGGCGCTGCTTTCCTCATCCACATTAGATAGTCAAGATCTTAAATTAACATCCTCTGTAAGTGGTCTTTCTCCTCAAACTCTGTAGCAGATTCAAAAGACAATCTAGAGAATGCAGAAACTAATTTTGTGGCTTAGAATCCAGAAATCATTTTTTTTAAATACAAAAGATTTATTTGATCTAAATAAAGACCAAAGTTCAGAAAATGTTTAAAACTGAGAGATGGTTCAGCAGTTAAGAGCTTTTATGGCTCTTGCAAAGGGCCAGGGTTTGCTCCCCAACACCCAAGTCGTTTGGCTCACAATTGACTTTAACTCCAGCTCCAAGGCAATCTTGTTCTCTTCCTGGCCTCCGTGGCCACTGTACACGCACACCTCCACACAGACACACTGGCATCTACATATTTAAAACTAAATTGCTGTTATAATGCGTTCAAGTGGATGCATTCTAGTGAAACACAGTGTTTGTTTCCAGTGGAAGACATTCTCAGAGCTCATAGGTTAATTCTTTAGCTTTCCCAAGTACCAAGTTGCCAACCCAACTCGGCGTTACTCTAGCAAATGCGGGTGCTATTTTAAGTAAGATGTCTGCTGCGACATGCTGAGTGGTATTGAAACATCACTAGCTGCTTCTGTTCCATGATCACGTCACTTTTGCAGTTCCAAAGTTGGGCGGTGTGACAAGAATAGAACATCAGGGTAGGGTATTTGCCACATCATTGTGCGTCACTCTAAATGGAACATTTCCTACCCAAAGTGAAAATAGCCTAGTCTGGCACTTCTCTGAGCTGGGGAAGGAAAAAAACAATCGTCTGTCAAAGACACTATTTTTATGAGGATTTAACTGGGCACAAATTGAATTTGTGGCTTGGCCAAAGACATAAATATTTGCAAAACATCTTGGAGATGACAGTGATATCCACATTGCCAATGGGTGTAGCTTAAAAATGATATGCTGTTGCATGCTTCTCAGAAAATGCTGAATAACGAACTGACTGGCCCACCATTCCTGTTGCAAACATTCCCTCCCCGACATAAAATTCTGCATTTGCAGAGCATGTTAGCGCTTTCATAGTAACACATGGGGAATTCTTTCTTGGCAGAATTAAATGGCACCCACCAGCTGAGCTCTGTGATCCCCGTGACTCCCACCATTCCCTCTGTTTAGGCTTCAAGCCTGATCAATTCTTTCAAATTCATCATTCTAATGTTATACTGACTGCCATTAAATTAAGAGGTATACCTTGTCAAAAAGACCATGCCCAGTGTAGACCGATAATTAAAATGATACAGAACTAGAGAGAAGGCTCAGTAGGTAAAGAACTCAGTGTTGCTCAAGCATAAGGTTCTGAGTTTAGATCTCTAGGACCCACAAGAATGCTTGGTGGGTAACACACATCTAATTCCAGCACTCCTATAGAGAGATGGGAGGAGCCTGGCACACATATCTGCAATTCCAGCACTCCTATAGAGAGATGGGAGGAGCCTGGCACACACACACCAGGGAACAATGAGACCCTGCCTCAAGGCAGAAGGCAAGAGCTGACATTTGAACTATTCTCTGGTCTCCATGTACATGATAAACGTGCCCCTCTCCAACATTTATGCACACACATACAACATGCACACATTTTACGAATCCATACACATACCCACTCACACTTCCACGTACATTAAAAAAAACTATGATATTCTTTAAAAGAATTATACTTATATAAGAAAAATACTGATGTGGGAGTGTCATATATCAATCTGTTGATTTCATTGGTTAAGTTATAATAAACCAACTGCTTGGCCTCAGCTTAGAACATAGATGGGAGGAGTAAACAGAATAGAATTCTGGGCGGAAGAGGAAGTGAGGTCAGACTCTGCTCTGCTCCCAGAGAGACCCGACAGCTCTGCTGGAGCAGAGACACCATGCTCAGCTCTCCCAGGCAGATGCACGCAATGAAGCTCCTCCAATCCCGGATGGATGTAGGCTAGACTCTTCCCGGTAAGCGCACCTTGGGGTGCTTACACACATCATTAGAAATGGGCTAGTCCAGGTGCGAGAATTAGCCTGTAAGGGCTAGAGTTCATGGGCCAAGCAGTTCTTAAATGAATACAGTTTGTGTGTTGTTATTTCGGGCATGAGCTAGCCAAGCGGCCGGGGTGTTGGGGACGCAGCCCCGCCGCTCCTATTTCAACAAAATACATCTTAAAAGATTTTTTTCTTTGCTATTTCTGTTACCAGAAAAATGAATGTAACTCTGGTTAAACTTAAGTAGTACTCCTGCAGTTATTGTAGGTCAGGTCAAAGGAAGGTTTCCCGTGGGAGTGTGCTCTGAAGGAAATCTTAATTTACAGGAACTGGTTTCCCCAGTCCTTTCGTTCCCATGATATTAAGTGATTGAACACAGTCTGGTTTGGAAATAATTCCTCGTCCTCCTGTGTGCCAGGATGAGTTTGAAATGCGTAGAGGCTGCCTATGGAAAACAAAAGCTGTTCTGTTGACATGACACGGATGACAGGGTGTCATTTTCAGGACGCATCCAACTGGATCCAGTCTCACCTAACTTCTACAGAAACCTTCGACACCGATAGGGTTCTCGACAAATCTTACGAATACAAGTTAACGTAAGAGTGGACCTTGAGAAAGTTACGTTAAATCTGTTCCCCAGCCCCCCACCAAGGACATACACTATATATTTTTTTTCATAGAAAATAACCACCAAAAAGAAAATCTCACAGAGGTAGAAAGTAACTTAGTGAATCTCCGAAGCTAGGCACAGAGATAAAGTCTGACAGCCAAAGTTAAAAACCTGGTGGATTTTTTTCTTCTCAAGATCAAGGGTGGTGGTGGCAGTGGTGGTAGTGATGGCAACATTTCCCAGAGTTTAATAGTGGTTTACTCACATAATATGATGTATTTGCTAAACATAAATCTCATCTCAGTGAATCTGATGGAAAAGCAAAGGGCCTAATACTGATCAGATATTTACCAGCGTTATGATGTTACTAGACATTTATCAAGCATCTTGACAGATACTCTTCATGTTTCAGGGAAATTGGGAGATGAATGCAATTTTACTTTGTTCTCCCACAAGAGTAAGAAGTAGAGATGCTGCCTTGACTCAAGTGGATGGTGTCCAGGGCTTTCTTTAGCATTTCTAGAACAGTTCTACAGTGCCATCAAATAATTCTGTAATTCAGATTAGTAAATGCTGAGAGTCGATTCTGTGTTTGCCATGTCTGCAATGTGTGTGTGTGCGTGTGTGTGTGTGTGTGTGTGTAGTAGGGTTCATAACAAATGTAGCCTAGCTTCTGCCCTGAAAGTTAATATTGTTTGTAAAAAAAAAAAAAAGGTAACTATTTAAAAACAGCAAAAGGATGTTTGGAGCTGTAGAAGACACTTAGACAAGTTAGCCCTGCAAGAGTTCCACACAGCAACGGCCACAAGACAGTATCAAGAGTAGTTAGACACAAAGGGGCATTTGTCAAGTGGATGCTAAATTTGTAGCACACAAGAGGCTGAGAGCTGCTCTGGGCAAGTGTGGAACCATGTCAAAGTGTCCTTGGAAAGTGAAACTAAAACCTGTTTACTTTATCATGTGACCCAGGCAGATGCGTGGATAGGTCCTAGAAGAAAGACTGAGTAGGAATGGATGACAGGAAAAAAATGACCCTATGAGAATAAAAATCATCAGTAGAATCACAGAGTTGTTTCAGGTAGGGGAAGGTGGCTAAATAGCTGTTATTCCTAGTATTCATTTAGTTCTTTCTACCCCTTGCAAGACTGGCACTTGACTCAGAATTTACCCAGCCTTATATATTGTTGAGGCTAGAGAATGTGCTTGGTACCTCAGAATGGAGGGGTCCGTTTCTTCTGCAGCCAGAATTGCAAAATCAAAGGTCCCTAGGAATGAGATTGGCAAAGTAAATGAATGACACATTTTTAAGCATCGTGGAAATGATGGAAGTTAGCAACTGGCGTTTGGCCTTGTCTTCCAGAAACAATAAGGAATGCTGGGGACCATGGCAAACGCGTCATCACAGAGCCAATGCACTAGCAATTCTCAGGAGGGGAAAGTCTAGACCTTGCGTTGCAAATGTCAGAATTTAGGAAGCAACTTGGACGTTGTTTCCTTTTTCCTCTCACTTTACAGCCAAATTTTGGACTCTCACTTATACGGCTCTAACAAGAAGTGATCTCACAGCATCCCCAACTTGTACGTTTAGTCACCAGCCAGTGTTGCTGTTTTGGAAAGCTTTGCAACCTTTGGGGTGAGAGGCATGCACAGCAGCGATGTGTTGTTGGAGGTGAATGTTTGAAGCTCATCGTCCTGTTGGCTGCCATTCTCATCTTTTCCTCTTGGCCGATGCCATGGGAGAACTGGAGGTAACATGCTCCCACCACTATGGTCAGGAGCCGGTCCCAGCCACCACACCTTCACTACAACGGAGCTTTGGGCCAAAGTAAACCTGCCCTCCCTTAAACTGATTCTGTCACAATGACTAGAAGAGCAACTAATACACTCTCTTCAAGATGTAACCAAAATGCGGAACTGAGGATGTAGCTCGGTGAGGAGCTTGTCTAGCAGACCTGAAGCTCTGGGTTCCAACAGCCAGACATGGTGGCTTGGGATAGAAGAGAGCAAGTCTCACAAAACAGAAAACAAATGACCAAGCAGGCAAACAAACCAAAACCAGACAGTCTCCTTCCAGCTCCTCTTTCTAACCTCACTTTGAGTTGTCTAGGTCTTTTCAGGCTTTATTTTGGCACAAAGACAACCTCAGGGGTGACAGAGATGCCTTAGTAGTTAACAGAGCTTACTCTAGCAGAAGACTAGAATTCAGTTCCCAGAATCCAACCTGAGTGGCTCACAACTTTTTGTACTTCCAGTTCCAGAGAATTGGACATCCTCTTCTGGCCTCAGCAGGCACCTGAACTTACATTTACTTATCTACCACCTGCATGCATATAAACATAGTTAAAAAAAAAAGATAACCACAAAAAGGTGAAAATGTCAATCATTTTCTCAGACAAACAATTTTATTGTGCTAATTCAAAAGGAAAACAGTAATTAGAATTTATTTGAAGCATCCCATGATTTAACAAAAGATACACCCATTAATTAAAAATATGGGCAAAATGTTTAAAGAAATACTTCACTATAAAGACATTCCATATCCCAAATGTTGTCAAAAGTATCCTAAAGGAGAGGCACATTAATGCCATCTTGAGGTGCTAGTGTATGTACATGAAAAAGGACATTTGTATCTTAGGGGAATATTTATATTGCTTTCATATGTTTTGTGTGTATTGTTTGTAAGAAAGATGACAAAAATTCTCATCCCATTATCCTGTGATACAGGACTTTGAGTGGCTGTAGGACCTCTTACCAAGAGCAAACCAGGACTTCCATCAAAGCTAGATGATTGACTGAAAGCTTAGCTTTCATGTGATATTTTAGAAACCTGGGCTTCTCCACAGTTGTTGATTTAGAGGCTTCAGTCATCCCTAGGTTCTTTATGTGCATTATAGGAGACACAGGAAAGTTCTGATGTTGTCACCCAAAACCAGTTGATCATAATGACGCATCATGCTGCCCTCTACTGATTAAAGCCAAATCACAAGTCCCACTGCAGTCAAGGGAAGGGAACAATCATTCAGGGACAAGAATACAAGAGAGTGGTGTCTTCTGGAATAGTGTTAGTAGCTGCCTACCACAACATGACCTGACTAAGGACTTGTATCCAAAATAGTAATGAATTCTACCACTCAATAAAAAGATATAGAGCTCAATTAAAACACAGGAAAAGCACTTGAGCAGGCATTTCTCATAAGGAGACACCTGATACCCAAAAAGCATATGAGCAAGTGCTCTGTATCATTAGTCATCAAGGAAATTCTAATTAAAACCGCAAAGAGGTTCTACTACACACCCACCATGAAGCTAAATTTAAGTACCCGACAATACTGACTATTGTCCACAAGGCAGAGTGATTAGAACTCTCATTACTCCTCCTGGGAGTGCAAATGGACCAACCACAATGGAAAACACTTTAGCAATTTCTAATAAAGTTAAACACACTCCTACTCATGACCCAACAGTTCCATTCTAAGGTAGATTTTAAGAGTAAGGAACACATAGTTCACACACAGTGATGTTTATCTTGCTGTTATATCCTTGGGCTCTAGAACTATGCCTGGGTCATAACAATTGCTTAATTCCTGTTTATGCATAACTGAGTGAAGGATGGGGCTGTTGAGATGGCTCAATGGTTAAGAGCACTGTAACTGGAGGTTTCTCTCCCACCTGCTGGTCCCTGTGGCCACTTATGAAATAACCATTCAAAGGCTTAATATTAGTTATGATTCTTTGGCCAATGGCTCAGGCTTATTAGTAGCTAGCTCTTACATTTAAATTAACCCATTTCTATTAATTTGTGTATTGCCTCATGGCCCGTGGCTTGTCAGTGCTCTGGCATGTTGCTCCTTCGGTAGTGGCTGGCATCTCACCTCAGTCCACCTTCTCCCTCCCTCCCCGTATCTTTCCACCTAATGATATTCTGTCCTCCCATAGACCAAAGCAGTTTCTTTATTAACCAATGGTATAAGACATATTCGCAGCATACAGAGGGGATTCTCACGACAAAACATTAGCTGCTCTTGCAAAGGATGCAAGTTCAATTCCCAACACCCATGAGAGGCAATTCACAACTGCCTGTAAATACAGCTCTTAGGGACCTGATGCCTCTGACCTCCTTATACACAGTCACTCTTGTAAACATGCTCCCACACAAAGTATCACACACACACATTCACACACACACATATGTTGAAATAGGAGCGGCAGGGCTGCGTCCCCGGCACCCGGCCGCCCGCATGGCTAGTTTATACCCAGAAATAATTACACGGAAACTGTATTCTTTCAAACACTGCCTGGCCCGGCTAGGTCCAGTTTCTTATTGGCTAGCTCTTACATATTGTTCTAACCCATTTCTAATATTCTGTGCAGCCCACGAGCTGGCTTACCAGGGAGGATCTTAACCTGCATCTGTCTGGAGCTGGAGAATCATGGCGACTCCTCCCAAGCTTCCTTCTCCCAGAATTCTCTTCTGTCTACTCCGCCTACCTAATTTTCTGTCCTATGAGGGCCGAGGCAGTTTCTTTATTATTAACCAATGAAATCAACAGATAAGATACAAGACCCACCTCCATCACACATAAATCTTATAAAAGAAATGAGCAGAGGTGATGGTCTTTGTTGGTAGTATGGTTTTGAGTGATCCTTTGACTTCTGTTTGGGAACATCTCCGGTTCCTTCTACCAACAAACACTTTCCCACTATTGAACTCTTAATACATTTGTATCAAAAAAAACTTTTCACAGAATATTCTGTTCCTTTGGTGTGTTGCCAACAGGATCTTTGTTGAGCATAGGATACAGAACTTCTTAAACTCAGACTCCTGGGCTCTATCTAGAGAGTTTCTGATTCACTTAGAGATGAACCTCAGAATTTATATCTCATTTCTTCATCTTCAATTTTTACCTCCCTTATTCCTCCTATGACTCATCCCTCAACTTTATGTGCTCTTTTCTTTTAAGCCATTTCAATGTACTTACTATTTCCTGTGTGTGCACAGGTGTAGGGCTATCTACTGAATCAAGTTAACCTTTCAAGGACTGTATCTCTAAAGAATTGTTATTTTCCATCTCTGCAGCATGCATCAATTACCAATATCTTTTCAGATTTGGGTCAGACTTCATGAGTCCCTTCAGCAATCCATGCTGGGATTTCGGCTGGCTTGATCCTGGGCAAGTCTTTTGCATTCAGACTCAGCCACTCCAAAGTCATATGTGCAGTGCCCTGTTAAGTTGAACAAATAATGTTTCATCAGAGATATCCACAGATGTCTACTACTGTCCTTTCATGAAGAGGTTTGAGCCTCATAGGAAGTGGGTGTGACATAGATTTTTACCCTGCATGTTTTTTAACTTTGTTTTGTATTTTACATTTCAGCTTCCGAGTTTTATCTTGGAAGTTTTTTGTTTGTTTTCCCACTAATATGTGCCATCCTAGTGTGCATTTATATTCTGGATTGAAACTCAAGGTGTTCATTTGTTTATTTGTTTGTTTGCCCTTCCCCCCCCCGTGTGTGTGTGTGTGTGTGTGTGTGTGTGTGTGTGTGTGTGTGTGTGCAGTGATTGTGATTGGGTACTATCTTGGATCAGGTGTTCCAAATACGTGTTCTAATGTGATTTTTTTTTTACTTTTTTTCTGTTTCTTTTACATATGAACCACAGTTTCCCTCTCTCCTCTCCTCCCATTCCCTCCCTACTACCTCCCATCTACCTCCCCCATTCACTCTTCCTTTATCTCCCTTCAAGAAGGGGCAGGATCATGGGAGTCAACAAAGCAAGGCACAAGTTGAGACCAGACCATGCTCCTCCCCCTGTGTTAGGCAAGAGTTGCTTCTCTGGAAATCATTTGTAAGCAATTGCCCTATTGATCCTTAAAGGGTGGAGTTGTCATAGCAGAGACTAGGATGATGCTAAGCAAAGGGAGGAAGAGGGATTCTGGGTGAAATCATAGCTCAAGGGGATTCTCAGAGGGAATCTCTGGGGCTGGAGAGATGAGTAAACTTATACTGCCTTTCACTCAATCACTGGCTAAAAGTCACCTGATAGGAAAACCTCACATAGAAGCTGCTCATAGAAACTAGTTCTGTCTTTGGGCTGCAGAACAAAGATGCTCTAGTGGCAAGAAATACTTTAATAAGAAAGTCCCAGATGCCAACCAGCTCTTAAACACAAAAGCACACCACACAGAGAGCTATCAATGGTGCAGAAACAGGACCAGGAGAATCTGTAGGTATTGTAAGAGGGGACCAACACTTGAAGTGTGGGGAGGATTGGCAGTTTCAAATTCACAAGTGTTGAGAACGTTTCTTTGAAGATGTCTGTAGGCATTTCCTTATTCTTTGGTGTTTCATGTTGGCCATGAAGTATATGTGCACCATATGCATGCTGTGTCTACAGAGGCCAGAAGTGGGATTTGGTTCCCCTGAAATTAGAGTTGCAGGTGGGTGTGAGTTAACATGTATATGCTGGGAACTGAACCTGGGTCCACAAGAAGAGCAGCTAGTGCTCTCAGCTGCTCTATACATTTTCTTATAGTGACATCAGGATATTGGATAGGAACATGAGCATGTAAGTTTCCTAGATCACACTGCACAGTCTTCTTCAGTTTCCTTTGCCTAGAGTCTCAGAGTCTGGTTGCATATTAGATATTCTGCATATCAGATTGTTTCCATTGTCATTCACAACAATGGAAAATCACCGTTATGAAGTAGCAACGAAAGTAATTTTATGATTTGGGGTCCCTCAACAGGGGATTCGTATTAACGGGCCATAGCACTAAGAAGATTGGAAACCACTGCCTTGAAGAGTAAGCCTCTTCTCTTCTTTTGGTTATTGTATTGTTGAGTGGTTTGTCAGAAACCAGCTAGCTAATAACTTGGGCTGTGAAGAGATGAGAAGATAGTGTTCCCTGTTTGAGAGATATTATTATTAAGGGGATGAGAAAAGAGGCTCATATTAGCAAAATGCCTGGGGAGGATCTTTGACTCACCAAGTAGCTTCTAATGCACATTAGTTAACAGAAATAATCTTAACAAAGGCTCAGTCTACTAAGTGAGGAAATTGTAACCTGTAGCCTCACACGCCCTTGTGACAATGAGCCCAAACCTTACCTGAAATTGTCCAAACATGATTTTTCTTTGGCCTGGGTCACAGAAGCACACAAGCTCAACTTGATTCCAACCATATCCTTGGATTCTAGTGTGGTTTATGAAGAAGCAATAAGAAAATCTAATAACATTGAACTGCATGATATAGGTAGAAAATATGGCTAGTCGATGCATGGAAATTTCATTATTCAGATATTCTTTGGAGTAGTAGACTGTTTTGGTTTTTGACAGTTTTTTTTCTTAACTTGATGCTAGTGGCTTCCTCTGTGAATGGAGCAGTTTTCCTCAGTATTTTAAAATTATTCTAGTGGATGTTATTATCCATTACTAGAATTGACAGAATTTATTATTTTATCCAAATGGTCTTCAGGACCTAATTTTCAATAAAATATATTATCAATAAACAAATTAATTGTTAATTATTTTCTTAAGATGCCAAACCTCTCTGCCAACACAAATAATTCCAATCAAACTAAGTTAAACTGAATTAAAAGATGCCAATGTTTAATGGAGAGGGAAAGGGAGGAAGAAGGAGAGACCACGGGAAACCCAGAGACCACATGTTCATTCTCTGGGGGGCAGTTTAAATAGCCTGTGGGAGTGGTCCCTACCTTCCCTGGGGGAGGGTCACCATTTGGCAGGAGTAGCTTATGTTGGGGGAGAAGAGAGAAGATACAATAGAAGAAAGAAGCCAAGACACAAGAAGGTTTACTTTCAATAAACTTCATTGTAAAGTTATGTAAGAATGTAGGAGATCCACAATGCAAAACCTTACAGCTAGTGATAAAAACAATAAACAGATGATGGGAATATTGACAGAATCAAGGAGAAAGAAAAGTTGCTTGTATATTTCATGAGGCTTGTTCAGCACTCTAGCTTGCAAAAACAGAGCAGCTTTGGGTATTTACCAAGAAACCATCTAGGTTATAAACGCTTGGACCTCTCCCTCTATTTCCATCCCCACAGGGGCATCATCATTCACTAAGACTACCCATAAGCTAGAGGAAATGGGAGTCTATAAAGGGTACTATGAGGATGGAAAGTCTCTAAGATGATTGTCCCTAAACTCTGCTCAAATTTTAAGAATGAACACAACTATTTTATTCTTGGTTATGGTTTTTTAGAGTCAAGAGTTGTATGTCAAATTCAGCAAAGTATAGAAGCACAGCAATGCGGCTTCCTGATGAGTTTTCCTAGACCTGTCCTGTGAGCGGTGTCTGTTTCTACTAGCGATGACCAGTGGAAATATTCAGGGAAGATTGCCCACTGGGGAAACTTATTAAGGGTTGGTCAGTTAGATGCAATGACTGCCCATGGGGTAACCCTAGTTTCAAATGCCACCAAAGGAAGAACATGTGGCCCAAGGCACCCTCATTCACACCATCATTACTATGGATATCTGGACTAATCTAAATACTCCCATAAATCAGGACACTCTCAATAGAGAACGCATTCCAGAGATTAGAGGTCACACTTCAGGATTTTGGATGAAAGGATAAGATTAATTCTTTATTGGGCACACATACATACGTTTGGGGAATGAGAATGAGATGGAAGTGTGCTACGTCTATTCAGAAAGTATTAAAAATGTCCTCTCCACCCTGTGGGGGAGGTGGCCTAGCAATATTAAACCAAGAGTGTGGCTCTTCAGAGGGTGGCATAAAGCCTAACGTTTCCAGGCTCAAGAAAACCATCTTGTAGTTTGGCATCCACCAGAAGAGACTGGTGACAATGAGGAAAAGGATGGGGGGGGGGTGTCGCATGAGGGAACGTGGAGCCAACGGAAGTTATTTTATCTGTGTCGCCGTGTATACACGAGCTTCTTAAAAATCTTTCTCTGTAGGATTCTAAACATATATGTAACAGGAAAATTACCAGGAAAACAGTTGGATTTATCTAACATCCAGTTTATTGGCTACCAACTCGTGGTGCCTTGTGTTTATCTATACTGTATACATTCTAACCCATAAGGGAATTTAAATTGTTTGTTAGATGCTACCACATACTGTGAGCCTTTTCAGTGTGTTTAAATGTTGCTTAAAATGTTACTTTTGGGGAATTGCATTCTACTTTATTTGTTTCTCCCATTGCATTTTACTTTCTAACTTAATAGTATATTTAGATGACATTAGAATGATATCCTTTGATAAAGTCTATGGTTATTTCCTTAGCATAAGAATCATGAATGAGAATTTTGGTTCACACGTAGGGTAAAATTTTGTTTTAAGACACATAAAGTCCCTTTTACATTTAAAGATTTTCAAGTTAGTCTTTCTATGGCTTTAGTTATTGGCTAGTTGCTCATGTTTTTCCTCATTAGTCCAAGGGAGCATTCCGGTGCATGAAAAAAATCAGTTCCCAGACTTAAGGCGCTTATAAATTTTTAGGGTACATAAAATAGGTCTTGAAGTAGTAGTGCATGCAAAAAAATTATGTACCTTTTGGAAGAAGTAGGAAAAGGCTGACTTAACATCCCCAGTCATTGTGAGAATCAAACGTACACAGTATTTGAAGACAGACTGGACAAAATAAAAATATATCCATGAACGTCATATCTTCTTGGTAAATAAATATCTGAGGTTATAAACATGTCTTATATTTTTATTCCCAGAAATTGACCAAATATTAGCAAATCAAACAAAATAAACAAATACATGAGGACTGTTTACTCTTATAATGACTTGTATTTGTGTGTTTGACTGACAAGAGCCCTTCAGCAGTTGTCTAGACAATTGCACCATTTGAATTGCATGTAACTCATCATGGATAGAAAACAAAAGACAGCATGGGGAAACAAAGATTTCAGCCATGAGGAATGTGGTTCATTATGTTCAGAGCAAATAGAAACTACACAAGATGTAAGGACTGGTGGTGAGTATCTCTCTCTCTCTCTCTCTCTCTCTCTCTCTCTCTCTCTCTTTCTTTTTCTCAATGGGGAAAATCTGTCAACCAATCTAGTTAAGGCCTGGCTACCTGGAGCCCAGGAAGAAAAACACTTTATAGATTAAGCCACATTTATATTAAAGAGTGGTGTTCTTAAATCAACCATGGCAAACTCATAAAGTGTTCTTGTGGCATAACTTTTACATATGTGCATACTTATATATTATGATTCAATTTTAAACATTTCCTAACTTATTAAGTAGTCTTTCTGCATTGCCTCACTATAACTGAGAGCTGTGCAAATCTGGGCCAGTTACATCGTGCAGCACCTGTCTTCACCAGTGAGACTGGTACCCATTGGAGAAGCTTGTTTTGAAAACATGAATGAACTTAATTGTCTGTTTAATTTTAGTTTATAAAGAGTTCAGAGTAGTTCTGAGAGTGGTGTTACCACACAACTACATTACACCAAGGTCTCCAATATACATCAGCTGCTTTGACATAATCTTTCCAATTATGCTGGCTTAACCATTTCAGTTCAGAATTTCAGTATTTCCATGTTTAAGTAGGGAGAAGTTTTCCCCTTGGGTTTCAAGTGACATCCGTGGTCTGCTAAAGAGGATGGTTACTGTGGGTTATGGGTATATCCACACATAGTCTTATTCTCTTGAAGTACAGCTATAATGAAGCTGCAGAAACAATGCCAAATCCTGCTGTGTTATAGGCATTATCTGCCCAAACTGAAAGAACCAAGAATACAGAAGTTGGGTCTAGATAGTATTTGTAGTCACACACTTACCTATATTTATTTATGTATTTCTAATCACTCTCCCAAACTTATAGTAGATATTGAACTGGCTTTGACTACATTTAACCTCACTTTTTTAATAAAACATTTTTAAAATTTATTTTATTTATGTATGTGTTTTGACTGAATGTATTTTTGCATGTCACATGTGTGTCTGGCACCCACGGAGGTCAGAAGAGGGCATCAGATCCATTAGAACTGGAGTTATGGATGGTTATGGCCTACCATATGTATTTTATCGCATTCAGTACATTAACTATATATCATTCAGTTCTTGGAATTGAACCCAGGTCTGCAAGAGTAACAAGTGCTGTCTAGGATCTCTGGGTTGTGAATTGTAGTCTGGTTTTCTTTACTTTATGTCTAAAAGTCACTTATGAGTGAGTACATATTTTATTTGTCTGAGTCTGTATTACCTCACTCATTATGATGTTTTCTAGATCCATCCAATTCAATTTCAATATGTCATTATTTGTTCCTCTGTGTAGTACTCCATTGTGTAAATGTGCTGTGTAAATGTACCACATCTTCTTTTTCTATTCTTCAGTTGACAGGCATTTAGATTGTTTCCAGATTCTAGCTATGTCAAATAATTTTGCTATGAACATAGTTGAGTACATGTCCTTGTGGTATGATTGAACATCCTTTGGGTAAATACCCAAAAGTGATATTGCTGGGTCCTGAGGAATGTTGTTTCCTAATTTTCTGAGAAAACGCCATACTGATTTTCAAAGCAGGGGTACAGTTTACATTCCCACCTGCATTGGAGGAGTGTTCCCCTTACCCCACATCATGTCCAGCATAAATTGTCATCAGTTTTTATTTTAATCTTGGCCATTCTGATTGTGTAAGATGGAATCTGAGAATTGTTTTGATTTGTATTTCTTTGATGGCAAAAGATGTTGAGCATTTCCTTAAGTGTCTTTCAGCCATTTCAGATTCTGCTGTTGAGAGTTGTTTATGTATATACTCCATTTTTATTGGATTATTTGTTCTTTTGATGATCAATTTCTTGAGTTGTTTATATATTTTGGAGATTAGCCCTCTCTCCAATGTGAGGTTGGTGAAGATCTTTTCCTATTCCATATGCTGCCATTTTGTCTTGTTGACCGTGTCCTTTGCTTTACAGAAGCTTCTCAGTTTCAGGAACTTCCATTTATAGTTTCTCTCAGTGTCTGTGCTGCTGTGGTTATATTTAGGAAGTGGTCTCTTGTACCAATGCATTCAAATGTACTTCCCACTTTCCCTTCTACAATGTTCAGTGTGGTTGGTTCTATGTTGAGGTCTTTGATCCATTTGAACTTGAGTTTTCTGCATGCCGGTTGATATGGATCTATTTTAATTCTTCTACATGTCAATATCCAGTTATACCAGCACCATTTGTTAAATATGTTTTCTTTTTTACATTTTATACTTTTTTGCTTCTTTTATACATACATGGATCTAATCTACAAGGGAAGTACAAAAAGACAAGATCTCCTGAATAAATTGGAGCACAGGGGTTATAAGAGAGAGTAGAAGGGAAGGGGGAGGAAGGGAGGAGAGTGAGGAAAATATATAGTGCAATAAAAACAATAAAAAAGGAAAAATAATAATGTACTTTGATTGCTGGGCCTTCATATTCTGATAGTTGGACCTTGGTGAACAGTCTCAGGAATGAATCACTGACCAAAGAAGGGATGGACCTCGATGGCTAGCTTTAGAAATGTAATCTAATAGTTTAGTAAAGTCGAGAAGGGTAAAAGGCAAAACTTGTCTGCCGTGTTTGGGCCTGTGCCTACCAAGGTCTGGCCTGCTGGAGCCCTTCGCCAAATCTTTTCCTCTAAACATGTATTATCTGGGTCAACATTAAAAGTGTATTAAATTGCAACAAGATTTCTTTAGTTATTGAAAGAGTCTTAAATATTAGAATACGAAACGAAAAAATAAGAGTAACAAGTTCTTCTATCCACTGAGCCCTTTCTCCAGCCCCTCTGTTTAAGCTCTCCTTTTGAACTTTCTGCTGTCCGCTGGATCAGTGAAGACCAGCACGTTCTTGTCCAAGACTTGTCAATCACAGTTCTCTTCTCTATCTGCTAGCCCAGCATCCTTGAGATCATTGTGGTGCAAGGAGAAGAACAGCTTTCCCTGCTGAGTTCAGTTTAGTTTGTGTATACCTCAGATCCCACAAGTGTGTCCTTTTAACCATGTCAGCTTCAGTGTGTTCCCTGGACCCCAGTTGGAGACATCTTTTGTTTCTATCCTTTGCAAATTGGGCGTCAAATGTACAGCTGACATTCCTCGATGGCATGATGACACAGATCTGGGACGCGCTGCTGTGACACCTGGAGGACTTCTGAGGGTGTGAATGGCTCCTGAGACTTAAAATACTCAAGCTCAAAGCGACCAGTCTCCTCTTCCTCAGTTTCACACAAAGAATGCTGATTGCCTGCTTCTAGATCAATTGATGTTAAGGGGTTTCTATGCTGGGATGTCTATGCACAGGGATTTCAAGGCATTTGTGGGTACTAAAGTCAATGCCCTGCTTTCCAGAGATCAGCTTTACTCTGCATGATCTGTTGTTCACCTCCTCCGAACACTTCTCTTTTGATCCTGGTGACCACCAGTGATATCATATAAGCATAGCTACTGGTTCTTCCAAACCCAGGGCTGCTCTACTGGAAATCAGAAAATCAGACTAAGATGAGATTGACTAGGGCACTTGCCACACTTCCAAGCGGCAGCGAGATTTCACTTTGTGGATTAATTGGGCCAAAGATGGTGTGGTTAGCTATATTCACAGCTGGGGGTGAGCAAAATCGATTAGAATGGAGAAGTTCGTAAGGATGTTTTCAACCCATTTTTTTTGCAGTTTCTTTTGGGCTCTGTCTCTCATAACTCTGAATGTCTGCATATCCTACTTTGCCTTTAGACTCACTGTCTTTGTATAGCCACTTTCTGAGTTTAGCCCTCCAACTTGCTTTTCTCTTTTAAGGTATTATTTAAATATCCGAGTCTACCTCACTCCCCAATGCTGTCTTTCTTTCCATACCCCTGCTTCCCTCTAGACTCCCAGAACTCTCTGCTGACTTTGCAACTTCTCTGGTAGGTCTGAAAGTAGTCTGAAGGGCGAGTTTGGGTGGTATTTCCTTCGTGGGGCTTCCCAGTCATGGCAGAAGGGGCAGACAGCTTTCTGGCTCCTGTCTGTCGATTCCCGATCAGAAAGCCCGGTTCTGCTGTGAGTGTCTAAAAGCCACCTTTACTCAAAAAGGATAATAAAAACTTTCAGTCAGACATTGAGGCAGCTTTCCAAACTGCTGGCTGCCAATTCCCTAGTTAAGAGAAGCCTGGCTCCAAGCCATACAAATTAACCCTTTTCCCTCTGGGTCTTTGCAGAGGTGTTCCTACCCTGATGCCTACAATTAAAGGTATGGAAAGGGAGAAGGTTTGACATGAAAGAGGACTTCTCCAGATCTGATGGTGCATTTTTTCTTTGACATTGGAACAACTTGTGCTTCACTGAGTCAGGTGCTATGAAGAAAGGGCAGTCAACATATTTGAAAGAAAAAGATTTGAGGCTGAGATTCACCTCCCCTTGCGTTTTAGCAGCCATGAAAGGACTGATTTTTTTGGCGCGCGCACGTGTGTGTGTGTGTGTGTGTGTGTGTGTGTGTGTGTGTGTGTAAGAGAGAGACAGAGAGGGGGGTGGCTTTCTTTTTACAAAAACAAAAAAAAACATAGAAGGCATTTGGCTTTCTCTCAAAGCTGGCTCTAATCTGCACTTCCCTATGAGATTCCTGAGCCTTGACAAACGTGCAAATGGAGATAGAAATGGAACCAATAACCAGACTCCTTCCTTGTGGCAAGCACCTCCACCCAAGTAGCATCACTGGCCATGGTCTTCCGTCTTTGTCTCTTTTTAGCTCTACTGAGGGAGGCTGCTCGTGGGAGAAATACTAATGTCTTGCTTATTGCCTTTGTTCCATGCAAACTCTTAAACACGATCCAGCCACAGGATGCAGGTCTAATGAGAGAGAACATGAGACTGAAAAAGAGACTTTAAGAGCCAGTAATGGCAACACCTTATTTGCTTTGGCACCCACCTAACGGCCTGCGTTTGAATCTCAGCTCTGCAAGAACCCAGTCTTGTTATTGAATTTTCATGTCCTCACTAGAGAGGATCTTTGTGGAAATGGCTTCCTTCAGTTGCAAGCAGAAAACATGCAAATTAGGTCTGATAAATATTCATCACCATTAAATACTACCTATAATTACTATCATTCTTTTAAAGCATTATTACTCCAATGAAAGATTTTCAGATTCCTCAGGACCCTCTTACACAGAATAGAGTGACAATTTCATACCAAGACCATAGGAATCAGTCCTTTTGATGGACAGACAACCATCTTTCATCTTGCAAGAACCATCTTTAAGCCACCGTCCCCAAGACAATGGGTAGGATGCACTGAGTGCCTGTATCCAAAGTGGAAGTGTCAGACTTCAAAATATTTTAGTGCACCAGCATTGAGTCTAACCACGGAGGGAGCTTTCAGTCGGGACTCTGGAGCAATCTCATTGTCCTCTTTAAGTAGCTTTTGTCAGGTATTTTATTATAGACATAGATTCTCGGAGACAATATTCCAAGAAAAGCCAGCAAAAACCACTTAGCCTCTGATGATCTTATACTGGAAGTCATACAGCATGGCTTCTGCTCCATTCTCTTTTCGATATGTAAATCATAGAGGTTAGTTCAGGTTTAAGAGGGCACAGGACTTTCTCCACTTCGACATTAGACATCAGTAGGCATATATTGCAGAATGCGTGGTAGGATGCTAGAATTTGTGACTGTGCCTGAGAACTTATGGGACAAAAACGATCGAGAAGTAAGCCCTTAATAGCCCATATAGCTACCATACTGTCCCAACTTGCCAAACTAATCCTTGAACTTATCCTCCCTTACCTGCCCCCCCCCCCGTGTGTGTGTGTGTGCCCATGTGTATAAGAAGACATAGGCATTAGCATTTTGAATTTCAAATAGTGGTCATAAAAGAAGCTTATCTATATTGAGACAGGGAAGAAATTCCAGTTGTCCTATTTGAACTATTAATATTCTGATTTTATTTAAGGTGTAGTCAGAACAAATTTTAACTGATGCGTTGGCCAGGAACCTCAAGTCTTAGCCTATGAATAGATCACCATGTACAAAATCAGCTAAAACATCAACCAAGCCTGGAAAATGCATGCAAATGAACAGGCAAAATTCAACACCAAATCCATTGCAGTCATTAGGTTAATAGCATTCGCTTTTGCTCTACCACTGATTCAATTTATTTTGTATCCCAGATATTTATCTTAGCAGAGAGCAGTAACCCCTTGGCTGAAATGGCCAGCTGGTGGTTCCCGTCCAGCGTGTTGCCGCTGGTGTGTACCAGCACGTTCTGGTCCATTTTTTTGGAGCTGGAACAATCTAAACTTGTATGGAGAAAGTCTTCACGGGTTTTTGTTGGCATAGGAAAAGTCTAATTACACACACCCAAATACACAAGAGAAATGGAAGGTTTTTTTCCCCATTGACTTGGGAAAGCCGGTGGTTTTGACCTGCAGTGCTTGAATGAAAAGATCCAGGCTAATTATGGGATTGTATGTTTAAACAGTTACTTCTTTACAGAAAACTCATAGCACAGTTATGACTCCGATTTTCATTTGGATCTGTGCTTTCCATGGACTTTCTATGCTGAGAATTTTCAATCCAGTGTGATACATACTCATGAATCAGGAATAGCTTTATGAAATCTATGCGTTCATGCTGACCTACAATGCCAAGATGGCTATGGACATATTCTTGGTTTATTGTATATCTGCTTTACCTCTGGCTATACAGATAGCACACTTCTTTGTTTAAATCAATTTGGTTGTCATGCTTTCTCTGAAGGTTACATGTGTCCATCTGCCTGCTTTTCTGTTTGGTGGATAACTTGATTAGTTTAAAAACAGGTAGTCTTTCAGTATTTTGCAGAGCAAGTATATGTATAGCATGAATGAATGCATACTTAGCTCATATTACTACTGTGGGTGTTCTTATGAAAACTTGTGAAACCAGATCTAGTTGGTCCCTTTAAAGTGGTGTTATATGTGACCTCATGCTTTAACAAAGAGACAGATGTCATGGATACAGCTGCATGCTGGATCTAAGATGCTGATGTTAGATGGGATATTATGATATGTTTGTTATAGGATATTAAAGAGGAGAAAGAAGTTAAGATTATCTCTACTCTCAATCAGCACGAGGAGAAGAAACTTTAACTGTAGCTCCAAATTAGATGTCCTATTATTGGTTCCTATTCATGAAAAAAAAAACCCTCCCTTTGCAAATGGTTGGATTATTGAACTAAAAGTTCAAAGGGGGGGGAGAATAAAACTGAGAAATATAGCACAAAAATGCAATTTCATTTCATTTCCTCCCTTGTTTTCTGTTCATCTTCTTCCATTTTTCTTCTTTCTCCTCCTCCTCTTTCTCTCTCCTCCTCCCTGCCCATCTCTCCCTTTTCTCTTCTCTTTACTCCTCTTCTCTCTCCTCTCCTCCTCTCTTCTTTCCTCTTTCCTCCCCTCTGTTCTTCTAATCCCAGCCTCCTGCCATTCTTCTACTTTTCTCCTCCCTCCACTCCCCTACTTCCTTTCTCCTCTCCTCTCCTCTGCTCTCCCCATCTACCTCTCTTCTGTTCCATACCATTTATATTTTCCAGCTCCTGCTCCATTCCCATCTCTGCCCTTCTTGCCTCTCCCTTTCCCTATCTTTCGTCTTTCTTCCTATTCCCCTCTGCTGCTCCATCTCCTTTTACTGTTTCTTTACCTCTACTTTCCCCTCCTGCCTGTCTTTTCCTTGCCTCTTCTTTCCATCGTCCCTCCTCCATTCCTCTATAGCCCGCCCCTCCTCTCCTTTCCTTATTACTATTTCCCTCTCTTTCCTCCCTCCCTTCTTCTCCCCTCCTTTTCCTTTCTCTGCCTCTGCTCCTCCCCTTTCCTTTCTCTCCTCCCCTCCCACTTTATCTTCCTCTTCTCTTTCTTCCCATAGCCTCCTTTTTCTCACTTCATTTCTCATCCTCCCATGTTCTTCTATTTTCATCAATCAATATTTAAGAAATATAAATTGTATTTTTATATTTACAACTATCAATTGGTCATGTTTTAGTATGTGCATAGTATACGCTGACTAACTCAAGTTCCCCTTCATTATCTTTTCATTTAAAAATATAAGACAGACCATTTGCTTCTGATGGGCAAGATAAGTCTGAAATGTGTCAACTAGAAAGGAAAACGTCTCCACTAAGACACATGTCCTAGGTCGATACTCCCTTTCCAGAAACCCCAGTGTCAGGAGCTACAAGTCTGTCTGTATATGTCTACCTATGTGTAGCTCTGGGAGGTACACAACAGGTGGGAAGTGGTTATCAGGAGGAGGAATTGGGAGGGAACTGCAAGGCTATTCTTTGTGTGGGAAGGGTGCAGAGTCAACTGTGATTTATACAGATGAGATTAATGTGACACTTTGAGAAACACAATGAAACCAAAAGAGAGGCATCCAAAATGGGGTTCATATTCTGTCAATCATACATATGAACACAAAAAGAAATTTGACAAGGCTGTCAGAATTTTTGGGAAAACAGCAAGCTACAATTGTTTCTCAATGCTCCTGTGTTTAGTTTTGTTTATGGTAAGGACATTCAAATTAGATAAACTGCATATAAATGTAGTGGCTTGTAACTGGGTGTAAGGGGCATTCTATGCTTCAGTTAGTCTATTTCTTTTTCTCCTCTTTCTTATCTCACAATATTTCCAACTAATAAGGACTGAGACTCTTATGCTTCCGAAGGGGATCATACTCTGTGTTAATCCTCAGTCTCTCCCACTCTTGAGCAGCTTACAATGAATACTCATAGAAAAACCCAAGTGGTCAAAGTCAGGAGGAGTTCTGGTCAGGGGCTCCCTGGGTGCTAAGACTGCTTTCTAGAGAAAACAACACTTTCCAAGTTAAAAATTCTTCTCTGAAGCTATTCCCACAAAAAAACAAGGAATGGCTATATCCATGATTTAAATGACTGAAGTGTGTAATTGATATTAAATGCACATTTTGTAGTTTGTGTAGATCCATCTAATTTTACTGAAAATTTTTATTATTTACTTATAAAGATTGTTATTGCATTTTAAATTTATAATCATAAATCCCCGACAGCTAAGACCTGTGACTTAATTAGATAATATGTTTGTGTTAACATACAGTATCATGATCCCAATTCTAAATGAATATATGCTTATAGAAATCTGGGTAGAGTGTTATCAATTTATATAGATACATAAAGATAGCTAGAAAGATATAGAAGGAATAGATTAATGATCGGCAGGCAGTGGACACAATATAGCAACTAGAGAGACATTACTTGCATGATTTTTCTTTATTCAGATTACTTCTGATTCTTTTTATTCCTTTAAATAATTTTTCATCTCAAAGCTGTTTCTGGGTCAATTTTCTATAGCATGATTGAAATATATTAGCCAAGAGTTTATAAATATTTATGAGTTTGATACAAATATTAATATTAATCTTCTATATTCTTTTCAAACTCTGTACTTATACATATTTTATGATCTGACTTTTGAATACCCTTAATAGACTTTAATATGCTTAATCTACTTAATACTAATAATAACTTAGTGAAAATTATTCATACACTAGTAAAAGAATAGTAACAATTTTCACTAAAAATATTCATAATTTTAAATAAAATTATCAGTATTCTTTTACCAGAGAATGAGTAATCATTAGTATTTAGTATTAGTGAAATAATGTAGTATTACTATAATAATGAAAAATTTAGTATTAGTATTAGTGAAAATTATTAGTATTCTTTTATCAGAGAGTAAATTATTATTGAGTTAAATTATTTTCCCAGAACCCTGACTTAACTAGTGATATGCTATCAGTAGAACTCTGTCATGACTGTGGAAAAAGTCTTAAACACAGAATCAAAGAAAACAGGTTAGGACATATGGAAACATAACAATGATATCATGTGTCCATCCTTTCAAAATATGTATCACATCCTATCAAAACATGTAGCCAAGTTATTTAGCAATATTAAATGTGCAAAGTACATGGAACAATGACCACCTCATAATCTCGTTTATATCGTGTTAATTTGGTACATCAACTTTTATCAAGGTGCCTATACTGAAAAAACGAGGATGAGACAGGTGTGTTACAGAAGAGGAAAAGAGACCAGAGTTCTGATTCCTGGAACTCATTCAGACAGGTGCAGCAACATACATCCGTAATCCTAGTCACTCACAGCAAGATGTGAAGAGAAGCAGAGATGGATGAATGCCACAGCAAATAAGACTCTCTGTCTCAATCAACAAGGAAGGTGAGGACAGATAAAAAAGGTTTTCTGACTTTCACTTAGGCACTGTGGTATCTGCACACTTGTACTCACACGTACGAACTTACATACATAATACGTAAGTACAATGCACATATTATACAATATTTACGGGATAAAATTATCCCATAATTTTGGTAGGAAGGAATGTCTGTAAAAATGAGTACTTTAATAGCAGCAATACTGGGATTTAATTGCTTGTATCAAAACAGTTTACTGATCTCAAAACATGAGGAGTAAAACCAAGCTTCAACCAAACAGTTGCAAGGGTATTTAAGGCTAATGAAGTTCATTTTGGAGAACAACTTACTGCTAAGGAGGAAGTTTAGCGATGGTAGGTGGAGATCTGAGATCTATTGATACTGGCAAGCTTGTAAACTAGGCTGTCACTCAAGTCTGTGTTGGCCTACAATTCCTTCCAAACAGAGCCATTTCCAGAGAGTAGAGATGGGGGAGGAGATTAAGAGGCATGGGCAGAAGGTTGAGGATGCCCATGAAACACAAGGGTTAAACAACACGTTCAAAGCCTGGGAAGCTGTAAGTTGCAAGATCCTCAAGGGCCCTAGTAGTCAATGACTGCTGGACGAAGGGACCTTGGTCTCTTGTGTGTTTCCTTTCTTGCTTGGGTAGGTAGGTGTGTGTGTGTGTGTGTGTGTGTGTGTTACATTCTCTCATTATTCACTACCTATCTTCGCTTCCACTTTCTCTTGACTCTTTCTTTCCACTATCAAATCCCTTACTTACTTCATGTCTTTTCTTTCTTTCTTTCTTTCTTTCTTTCTTTCTTTCTTTCTTTCTTTCTTTCTTTCTTTCTTTCTTTCTTTCTTTTGTTTTTAATGACCCACTGAACTGTTTGCACAAGCATAGATCATAGGCGGGGACTATTAACTAGATCATGGCAAATTACCAGTGTCTATACCCCTGAAAAAAAGAGGGAAGATATTTCATCTTCCCCATTTCTTTATCTTTTCTTTTCTTATGTTTTATCATGTTGTAATGGAATCGTTAGCAGGTAGCATTTACATTCTTTTTCTTGATTAATTATACAGCTTATTAGATAGAGACAAATCATTGTATTTGATAAAATGGCATTGTGTTTCATTTGCTGATCATGATGAAGCACAGATTTTCAGGTTTGTATGCTTTTTATCCATGGAGTTGACCTCTGGGTAACGGCAGGGTTTTGTTTTGTTGTTGTTGTTATTGTTGTTGCTGTTTTGTTCTGCTTTCTTTCTCTCTTTTAAAAGTTTTAATTAAATTTATTTATTTATTTTTCAACAAGACTGGAGTTACCCCTCCCACCTCTCCTCCCATTCCCTCTCCTGCCTCCAGTCTGCCCTCCCACAATCCACTCCTCGTCTGTTAGTATTCAGGAAAGGGCAGGTCACCCGTGGTTATCAACAAAGCATGGCACATCAAGTTGCAGTAAGACTAAGTGCCTCCCCTTGCATTAAGACTGGGCAAGGCAATTTAGTATGAGGAATAGGTTCTCAAGAGCCAGCCTAAGCATTAGAATAGCCCTTGCTCCCATTGTTAAGAGTCTAACCAGTAGGTCAGGCTTCACAACTGTCATATACATATGTGTAGAGGGCAAAGGTCAGAATTCCTCTTATATACAAATAATAAAAGAGATGAGAAAGAAATCAGGGGAACACACCTTCCACAATAGTCACAAACAATATAAAGTATCTTCTGGTAGCTCTAATCAATCAAGTGAAAGATCTGTATGACATGAACTACAAATCTTTGAAGAAAGAAATTGGAAGGAATATCAGAAGATGGAAAGAGCTCCCATGCTCATGAATGCATAGAATAAATGTAGTAAAAATGGCCATTTTCAAGAGTAATCTATAGATTCAGTGCAACTCCCATCAAAAGTCCAACACAATTCTTTACAGACCCCTTAAGAACGATACTCAGCTTCATATGGAAAAACAAAACAAATGAACAACAATGCTAACCCCCCCCCCAAAAAAAATCAGAATAGCTAAAACAATCCTGTACAACAAAAGAACTTCTGGAGGTATCACCATCCCTGAGCTCAAGTTCTACTACAGAGTAACAGTAATGAAAGCAGCACGGTACTGACATAAAAACAGACAGGAGGATCAACGGAATTGAACAGAAGAGTCAGACGCAAATCAACACACCTATGGAAACCTGAGTTTTGACAAAGAAGCCAAAATTATACAATGGAAAAAAGAAAGCTTCTTCAACTTATGATATGGATGAAAATGGATGCTAGCATTTAGAAGATGGCAAAGAGATCCATATCTATCACCCTGCACAAAATTCAAGTTCAAGTAGGTAAAAAACCTCAACATAAATCCGGTTATGCTGAATCTGATAAAAGAAACTCTGAAATAGTCTTGAACACATTGCCACAGAAAACAACTTTCTGTTGTTTTACAGACAACAATTAATAAATAAACCTCCTGAAACTGAAAAATGTCTGTAAAGCAAAGGACACTATCAATATGGCAAAATGGCAGCCTGCAAAATGGGAAGATTCTCATGAATCCATACCTGACAGAGGGCTAATATCCAAAATACATAAAGAACTCAATAAACTAGACATCAAAAAATTTTTTTAAAAAATTAAAAAATCCCCAAAAATTCAGTTTAAAAATCTGGGTACAGACATAAACAAGGAATTCTTAAGAACAACAACAAAAAATCTCAAATGGTGGAGAAGTGCTTAAAGAAATTGTTGCAAGGAGAGCTGCTTGTTTGTCCTGGCAGCCCAGAACCGGAATAACCACACAAAAACTGTATTAAAACACTGCTTAGCCCATTAGCTCTAGCTTCTTATTGGCTAACTCTTACATCTTAATTTACCCCATTTCTATTAATCTGTATATCACTACAAGGTTGTGGTCTACCAGCAAAGTTTCAGCACATCTACCTCTGGCTGCAGATCCAGGGTGGCTCTCTGTCTCTGCCTTCCTCCTCTCAGAATTCAGTTTAGTTTTCCCTGTCTACCTAAGTTCTGCCTTATCAACAGGCCAAGGCAGTTTCTTTATTCATTAGTGGAAATCACTGCACATAGAGGGGACTCCCACATCAAGAAGTGTTAAACATTCTTAGGCATCAGGGACATGTAAATCTAAATGATTCTGAGATTCTGCCTTACACCTGTCAGAGCAGCTGAGATAAAAACACAAACAGCTAAGAAAAAAAGCTTATGCTGGAGAGGAACATTCCTCCATTGTGAGTGGGAATGCAAACTTGTACAGACACTTTAGAAATCAATATGGCAGTTTCTCAGAAAATTGGGGATCAATCTACCTCAAGACACAGTTATACCAATCTAGAGTATATATGCAAAGGATGCTCGATCATACTACAAGGACATTTGCTCATGTTCACAGCAGCTTTATTAGTCATAACCAGAGCCTGGAAACAGGTACCCTCAACCAAAGAATGAATAAAGAAAATGTGGTACATTTACTCAATGGAGTATTAGTCAGCTGTTAAAAAAAACCCTGAAAATTTGAAGGCAAATGGATAGAACTAGAAAAAAAAATTATCCTGAGTGAAGTAACCTAAACTCACAAAGACAAAGATGGCATGTATTCACTCATAAGTGTATATTAACTGTAGAGTAAAGGATAACCATTCACAGGCCCAGAGAGACTAGATACCAAAGAGGACCCAAGGGGAGGGGTGCGTGAGTCTCCCTTGAAAGGGAAATAGAAGAGATCTTGTAGGTGGACTGGGGGTGGGTGGGATGGAAACTTGAGGGATTGGGTTGGGTGGTGGATGGAGGTGGAGTGTAAAGAAATGATGGGAAGTGAGGGGGGCATTTCAGAGTCAGGTAGATACCTGATTCAAAGGAAGCTCTCAGGATTCTACAAGATTGACCCCAGCTGAGACTCCCAGAGATAGCGAATATGTAACCTAAACTGGCCATCTCCTCTGATCAGATTGGTGACTGCTGCAATTGTCATCAGAGAGCCTTCACACAGTCACTGATGGAAACAGATGGGGGAGTGATTGTTGCTTTGAATCACCTGTTGGATTTGCTGCCAAAATACTTGAAAGAATAGATGTAGATCTCCTGATTCTAATTTATCAGTAATTAGAATGAAAAAAAACCCTCCTCATTGAGGTATTTATTTATTTGTTTCTTTATTTCCAATAATTTCATGGTTATTTATTTGTTTTTGCAAACTAATCCTTCTTATTAAAAATTTTACATTCCAGCTTGATCAATAGATGATTTGCCCCCCCCGCTTTAAAATTGAAAATGTTATTCTCTCATGCAGTATATCCCAATCACACACAGTTTCCCTTCCTCCACTCTTTCTATCTCCCACCCATCTCCCCATCTCCCAGATACTCTCGGTCGAGTTCCTCTTCAGAAAAGAGCAGACCTCCAAGAGACTATAGTCAAACAGGACAAAACAGAATACAATAAGACAAGGAGAAAGCCCTCATGTCCAGGCTGAACAAGAGTCTCAAGAGCAGGCAAAAGAATTAGAGATACAACTACTCCCACTGTTAGGAGTCCCACAAAACATCAAACTAACAGCCATAGCATATACACAGAGGACCTGGTGCAGGCCCATACAGGCCCCATGATTGCCTTTTCAGTAGCTGTGAGCCCATGAGAGCCCTGCTTTGTTAGCTTGATGGGTTATAGGGTTATATTCTCCTGGTGTTCTGAGCCCTACAATCTTTACTCCCTAACTTCTGAGGGATTCCTTGATGTCTGAGGAAAGCTACCCAATGGAGACCTCCAATTAAGACTTTGTCTTTACATAATGTCTGATTGTGGGTTTTTGCACCCACTCCCATCTACTGCCAGAGAAAGCCTCTCTTATGATGACTTGCACTGATCTATGAGTATAGCAGAATACCACTAGTAATTATTTTCTCTCTCTCTCTCTCTCTCTCTCTCTCTCTCTCTCTCTCTCTCTCTCCCTTCCTCCCTCCCTCCCTCTCTCTTTCTTTCTTTTCCCTTCTTTCTTCCTTTTTTCCTTCCTTCCTTCCTCCCTCTCTTCCTCCCTCCCTCTCTCTCTTTCTTTCTTTTCCCTTCTTTCTTCCTTTTTTCCTTCCTTCCTTCCTCCCTCTCTCCCTCCCTCCCTTCCTTCTTTCCTTTCTTCCTCCCTTTGTTCCTCCCTCCCTTCCTCCCTTCCTCCCTTCCTCCCTTCCTCCCTTCCTCCCTTCCTCCCTTCCTTTTTGCTACTCATGTTTGATTCTACCCTAGATCTCTAGACTATCCAGTCTCCGGTTCATGGCCCTCCAGGGATATAGTGTAGAGAGTCCCATGGCTGAGGTCAACTTCCACACAGCTCACTGAATGTAGAGAGATCAAACTGGTGTGGATTTGAAGCCTCCACCCCTACAATCTTGTCTCTTTGATCTGGAAATGCACTCTGTAGGCTATATAGAGAGAAACCTGGACACACCAACACAGCTACAAAATGCTTCATCTACAGTCCGTCCTACCTGCAAGATGTCCTGGGGGTAATGGTGACACAGAACTTGTGGAAGTGGCCAACCAATGTTTGGTTTAACTTGAGACCCACGTGTGATTTCTTAAGAGAGCTCTTGTGGGGTTGCTTTGCCAGTATGAACTGCAGAGTTGAGATCGACAGAATCATGGGGATTTCATGAGGATTCCTGATACTGAGGTCAGGTATAAAAGTCTACTTCTGCTCGGGCCTGTTCAGACTGCCCATTTACCTTATTTGTTTTTATTCTCGGACAAATTATTTTCCTAACAAGGACATTTGCTTTGGGTTGTTCCAAATCAGTACCAGATCCACACCCATGCAATTAAAGCAACTCAGGGTAAACCGTGAGAAAACGTGAGTGTGAACTCACATGACAACAGGCTAAATCAGCGGAGTTAATGGCAGTCAGTTTGAATCAACTAGACTTTCAATACATTTTCTGAAAATTAAAAGCTCCAAGTGTGACAGCTTGCAGTTGGGAATTAAAAGCTCTTAAGATCCAAACATTTGGAGGGAAGCTCTACTTTCACTTTTATTGGAAAAAATGTTTAATTAGAAAAAAATAATTTTCTGAAACTGTTCTACTTTTCAGTTATACTTTTTACTAACCAGATAAACACTTGGTTGTTGTTGATTTCGTCTGGTTACCTAAGATAGTACAGCAAGTTATTTCTAAGACAGTTAGTCCCTTTTCCCCCACATTATGTTTGTCATTAATTAGTTTGTGTCCGTGTGGGAATGTCATGGCTTTAGTAGCATTGGAAGTGTGTTTGTGTTTGTATGTTTGCCTGTGCATTTGTATACCTGTGCATTTGTGTGTGTAACTTTGCGCATGTGTGTGTGTGCACGCCTGTGTGAGTGTGTGTGACAACTGTCCACCTCCCACCATTTGAGACTTCACTGTAGGGTGGATGCAGGGTAGGCAGATTTTGGCAGACTTTCCTCTAAAGAAAACACAGCAGGATTGAAGGAGCGCTTGCCTCTCACAAGGCCCTGATTGTGTGAGAAGGCCAGAAAAGAAACAAATGCAGTTTAATTGCGTCGGATGCTTGGTGACTAGTTTGCAAAGCTTTTATTTGTTTTTAGAAGTGCTGCAGTGGCACTAAATTTTGTGTGTGTTCGGGGAGATGCAGACGAAAGTTGCAGTAGGACGTAGAAGCTGGTGTAATTACCGGGGCCCCTGTCAAACTAATAAACTAATAGAAGGTTTCAATAAAACCAGGGAAGGCCAAGCGTTTGAGAAACTCAGAGAATGAGAGTAGATCTTGAGTCTTCAGACATTTCCTCTATAGCTGTACTTGAGTGGCAAAGGAGCCCCTAGAAGATGGATTGCAGAGTCCAAGCTTCAAAAGATTATTTTTTGCCTCTATTGAAAAGGACCCTTGGGTTTGGGTATCAATAAATTCCTTGTGTGTTTTATTTCAACCCGCAGTGGTCTCTAGGACATCTCCTTCATATAGAGAGAAGAGGCTTAAGGTCTCAGAAATGTGAGAATCATATTTTGAAGAAAGCAGTCACTTTAGAACTCTGTTCCTAGGGTTGGGGAGATGGGCACTGATCAAGAAAACATGCTGCACCGGCATGAGGGTTTGAGTTCAAATGCTCAATACTCAGGCAAAACGTCAGGCTTGGTCATGTATGCCTGTAACCCCAGAACTGTGGAACCACGACCTTGCTGGCCACCAGCCCACCTCCAGGATCGCTAGAGACCCTGCCTCAGAGAGAAGAGGCAGAAAATAATTGCGTAGGACACTCAACAGCTCTCTCTTCTGGACATGTGTCTCCTGAAGACTACATGTATTTGGTCTTCCTGGCTGAAGAGCTGTGTTGTGTAGGTGAACTTCCTTAAGAGGCATGCACTGTTTGGATAATTTTCAGTCTTCTTTCATATACATTCTCATGCCTATTATTTTGTCAACTGGTGGGAAATACCACATTCAGGAGGTCACGTGTTTGTGGTTCCATAGGGAAACCGCATGATAGAGATGACGAACAGCTGAGCATTTCTGATCTTCTTGGTAAGCACTGCCATGTGGACTACAAGGCTTATGTGTTTGCAGACAACACCTCTCAGGGTTTTCATTCTGTTCTCCCCAAGGCATATCTGCTGGCAAGGAATTTTATCTCAAAGAATCAATGGCTCTTAACACCCAGCAAGGAATATACACTAGGATCTGTGGCTAATATACACATACACATATGGAATACATATATTAAACAAACAAGCAAAAAAAAAAAAAAACTGGCCACGAACTGAAATGGGCAGCATTGGAAACATCGATGGAGAAATGTTAATATTAAAAATTTCTGGAATGGAAAGGTGATTTGTTGCTGGACTGGCTGCCATTGATGCTGTGCTACTGTGGCTTGGGAATGTCTGATAAGATTGGAGCTAACATATAGGCTGTAAGTTTGTCTCAGCATGTGAAGAACAGAATTCATACTACCTCTATTTACTTAGTTTTGGTTTAATAGTAGTCTTTTATGGTGGTTTTCAGAATTACATTTATGAACTTTATGATAAGATGCTCAGAAGAAAATTGGTACCAACTTTGTAGTTATGATTGGAGATAGTTGATGCAAGCCAGGCCATCCTGGCAGGCCTAGTGTCAAAGACCTTAATGATGCATTGGTGGTCCCTCTGACGATATGAGGAATGCCCTTTTCTTAGACCTGTATGGCATACCACTAGTCTTGTAGGAATCGTGTATACTCTAGTCATGCGAGCATCCTCTGAGAAGTTTCTGAACTTGAGTGTCACTTAGACATCTGGGTCTGACCTTTGTGTTTGCACTGGGATCTATGTTCCTTCCACCTACCACTGTGTCTTGTACCACTTTGTGCTCTGTGGAAATCAATGGGTGAGGGGTTAGTTATATAATACCTTTCTTCTGTATGATAATTAAAAAGTCATTAAATGTCCAGGAATAGCACTGATGAGCACGATTGAAAATTATGATTCCATTGACTGGACTTGGAGAATCTATGATAATATATTAAGTATATTTGTTTGAGGTGAAGCTAGCAACAGGAAGCCTCAGAAAGAATGAAGTGTCTGTTTCTGGTCTCTTTGGTTTATGTGGGTCCAAGCTTTTTAAATTGTTTTTAATTGGCTGAGATAATTATTACATTACTCAATTATGAAGGAAACTTTCCTTGAGGGCTAGAAGATAAAACGTCTCTATATTTAAAATATTCCTGACTAGTGAGATAGTTTAGATGGTTAAAGATGCTTGCTACCAAGCCCAATCACTTGAGTGTGGTACCCAGATTTCATAAGCTGAAAGGAGAGAAGTGATTTTCTCCAGCTGCTTGCAGATTTTCTAATGTGTACTGATGTGCACACTCTCCTGTATATGTATGCTCATACACACATGGACATAAACTCGTGCAAAATAAGTGCAATGCATTAATTTCAAAAGGGTATTGATGAGGTACTTCCTTAGCTTCCATTAGGTTTTTGTCTCCTGCAATCAACACTACTTAGCATTCTTGTGATGTTGATAATCTTTTTATGAAACCAGTTATTTTTGGAAGTCTGTAGTGTATGGAATTCTGTAGATTACTTGGATGATTGCTATTGTTGAGATATCATGTTAGCAACAAAGACACAACTATTTCAAGCATTTACAATACAAAGCATGCTTGCTCTTGAAATTATACAACTTCTGGCCAGGTTAAAAACAAGAAGTAACAGATTCAATGAAGGAACAAAAAATAATAAATAAGGGTCTGCGGCAATAGCTCAGTCAGTAAGAAACTTGCTGTTTGACTTAAATACCTCAGTTTAATCCCCATCACCAATGTAAAAATCCAGTCATGGTGGCACATTTGCAACCATAGTGCTGGACAGGCTGAGATGGACACATCCCTGTGGCTTCATGGCCACCCAGTCTTGTCTAACTAGGGAGCCTCAGGTCCTGGTGGGAGACCCTGCCTCCAAATGAAAGTAGTCAACAGCAACTAAGGAACAATACCTGAGACTGGCTAATGGTTTCTATATTGGTTGTTCACACACACACACACACACACACACACAATGCCCATATACATTTTTATATTTTAAACTGTTTATATTATAATTAAATCATTTTTCTACTTCCCTCTTCTTCTTCCAACACCTTCCATGGATTCCTCTTGCTCTCTCTAAATTTCATAAACTATTTTTTCGTTCATTGTTGTCACATATATGTGCATTCATGCATATATATGTTTAATGTATATATAAATACAATTTGCTCAGTCCACATAATGTTACTTGTTTAAGTGTGTTTTGAAAGACAAATGGCACATGTTCTTTGTTATCTGAGGCTTCTAGCTCCAAATCTTCAGATGTGAGAATATAGCATCAAGTACCTGCAGAAACCTAGAAACAAACAAAAAAAAAAGACCACTTTGGGGCAGGAAGGAGTAACAGTGAAAAGAATAGCAGTGTTCAAGGGTTTGAAGTGGAGAGTGGGGTCAATTGGAGATGGGAGGGAGATAGAGAAGAAGGAAGAAGAATGCTAAAATCAAAGCAAGAATGCTTAAAAACATATCAAGGAATCATGTTATTATCTTGCTATCTATAAAACCTATAGTATACATATGTGTGTATGTGTGTGTGTGTAAATATTCATAGATACTTTAAATGAAAAATTTCCACCTGGACCAACAATGCTCCCCCAAGAGCCCTAGACTATCTACAGAAACCCCAAGGCCAATTTTGAGAAGCCCTCTTTTGAGTTGTTAGTTGAAATGTCTACAAGACTACCTGGACATTAGGTTACTGATATTGCCCTTGGTCGTCTCCCAGATTTGAAAGACTAAGTCACTATTGCTTTTGATACCACGTACTTCTGACACAGGATCCAAAAGATCTGATATCAGCCTGATTTGAAACCTTCTTCTCTGAGAACACAATTCTAAAAAAATATGTTATGGCTCTCAAAATAATATATGAGATGGTCTTTGGAACAAATGATCGAGGGCATGGTTAGAAGAATATTCTTGAAGAAATATTTGGTCTTGCCTGACCATCCTTTGGTTTCGCATTGCAAAAAGTAAATTGCATTGTAAACAGCATGGGATAATTTATAATTTTTAAAGGTAGAATCCAGAGAAAGTATCTGAGAAAGTCTAAGGGCAATGAGCCAACAGTATCGAAATTCCCATCACTGCCTAGTTAATGAATGACAGCTACGCAATAAGTAATTTTGAATACTATCGCCAATACTTGCTACAAAATTATGTTAAAGATAGTAGCGATGTCCCAACTCTATCTTATATGAAGCAAATCAGATGTTTTCTTTTTCAACAAGGTTGAACAAGGCAGGATAAGAAAGCTGGCCCAGTCAGCAAGTGTAAAGCCTATCCTACAGACTCTAGATGGTGTCAAAAGTTGGAAGACTCCAGGATGAGAAACATGCACACAAAATTTTCCCCTCTCCGCTGCCTGCAATACCATAGATTATGAAGAAAAAAGGGATTAAATGGAATTAAAAATTTAATTTGTCTTTCCCCCAATGACTGGGTAGTTTGGCAGGATTTTGAGTTCTTCAAGTATTTTGAGTTAGTTCTCAAATATTTTGTGTTCAATAAAATACAAAATGCATTTTGCTCTGAGCACTTTTTCTCTTAATTTTGAGACTCTTGTGTGATCTAAAGGAAATGTAATCCACATGCCACTGATTCATTTACATTTAACTCATCAAAATATTTTTCTAGGAGCCATTGGGTGGAGAGGAAGCATTTTGAGATTATTTTGAAAAGCATCTTCTTCCTTTGAAACAGAAGACTATGTTTCTCCAGGGTAGCAGAAGTCCCCACAACAAAATATTTGGGTTTGGTCCCAAACTCCCGACTATAGACTTTAAGATAGGTCTGGAGTGTATGCTGTCTGCTCTTCCATTCTGCTATCCAGATCTGGTTCCTCAGTGTTGGCTGGGAGGAAAATGGGACTCCAGTGATTTGACCACAAGATGAAGCAGCAGGCTTAAAGCAGCCAGGTGACAAGTTCGTGCGGATGTCTGTCTCATAAAAAATGAAAGAGTGCCTTACCTAGCCCTGCCTTCTGGTTCACCAAGAAACGAAGAGCTGAGGGAAACCATGCACTTCAGTGGGAATCACTGTCAAGGTGATCCCCTGAGACTTGGATTTGTTTTGTGAGCATAGCTCACTGAGGGAAAACAATAATTCATTTTCCATGTTCCTCAATGCTGACAGAAATAACCTAATGAAATTGATTCTTCCCATAGATTAGTTGCATGCTCCATCCTGCTACAATCAGATGCCAGGCTTAGCAGTCTGGAGTTCAGTTCTCTAGCCTCATCTTCAAATCTTATCATAATTCTATCTGAGATGATCTCTGAGTTAGTGTCTCTGGGTGTGGAATGTGACCGTGACCTCAAGCAGGTAATCAATACTTTGTACCATACATTTTATCACATGTGGAACATAGCCACATTTCCTCAGTGTCCACTCTCTACACTTGGGGAAACATGTTTTGAGCACACATGCAGAAGGACTCCTTCTTGTTTTATGATTCACATCCTCCTAGACTCTGATTTCTTACCTGTGGCATTGTTGGCATTCTAGCAAAGACTTGGTTTTTTGTTGGCTTGCACTGGGTTTTTGTATCTCGCTACTTGGGACATCCTAGCTATCTCTGTAATATTAATACACAGGCAACAGGACATGAAATTAGGAAGAAGATGTGTTAGAGACACCCAGGGAGGAGAATGAGACTTAGGAGTAGATATGATCACCATGCATTTTATACATGTTTGAAATTTTCAAAGAATAACTAAAAATATTATTTAAAAATTAAAGATTCTACTTCCTTGTTCCTAGTCTCCACCAGGTAGCTCTTCCATGACACTTTAATAAAGTCTGCAAGTGATCGAAGCATGGGAGTCAAATGCTCACTAGTCAAGAATCATTGCTGCCACACTCACAGCCCCTCTGTGGACATTAGTGAGCTTGTTTGACATGAATACAGGGACCATTGCATATGTTAAGCTTCTTGAAGACAAGAAAATACTATGCTCACCTTCATATTCCATATAGGATATTTCTCATAGATTTAAAAATAATCTCAATTTTGTCTTTTACTGACTATTCTATAAAGTCCTGGAGAGGAAAAATAAATCATGAATGCTTTTCCCCTTATACTTCCAATGTATAAATATGTGATAGTTGCATTGTTCTGAAAACATGGAGAATGCACCCATCTCTGTGAATCCCTCCTCTACAATCCTGCTCTGCAGTCATTTCTTCAGAACAAGGCCTCAGTTATCCTGTAATCACCACCACCTGACCTTATTTTCACTGACCTCAGTTTCAGTCAGGAAAAAAAGCATCAGACTTATGACTGATGTGAGATTCCCCTCTGTATGCTGTGAATGTGTTCTATTACCATTAGTTAATAAAGAAGCTGCTTTGGTCTATGGAAGGGCAGAATATAGCTAGGTAGGAAAACTAAAGTGAGTGCAAGGAGAAAGAAGGTGGAGTCAGACAAACACCATGTAATTGCTGAAGGAGAAGGATACCATAACCTTTCTCATAAACAACAGCCTCATGGTAATACACAGATTAATAGGAATGGGTTGATTTAAGATGTAAGAGCGAGCTAAGAATACGTCTGAGCCATTGGGCAAACAGTTTTATAGTTAATATAGTTTCTATGCCATTATTTGGGTCTCGGTGCCTGAGAAACCAATACGCATTCTTCTTTTACATATGACCATTGGAAAGTGAAAACACAAGTATTCAGAAAGACATAACATTATAGACTGAGAGGCTAATAAAAACCATGATCCTATAGACCTTCTTAATTCAGCAAAGTGAAATGTAAAATTTGGATCTCTCTCTTATCTCTCTGTCCATCTGTACATCAATAGATCCATCATCTATCTATCTATCTATCTATCTATCTATCTATCTATCTATCTATCTATCTATCTCTACATATAATCTTCATACATTTATTAAACTTTGTGCTGCAAGCATGATCTCCCTTGACAGTTGTTCAAGTACACAGTTCATTATTACAAGCTTGAGCCATTTATCCTAATGCTAAAATCTAAATACACCATTTAGAGGTTTTTGGCAAATCTGTCCTCTAACAAAATGGGTTGATGCTGACTCATTCCAGAGTCTACAGCATTTATAGAATGTAAAGAACGCTGTGAGACCGTGAAGATTCATCACACGCAGGCAGGAACAAGGGAAAGAACTCCCTATGGTCAAAACTGGAGCAAAAGTGGTCAACAAAGTCAGTAATATGGGTTTAGATTATAACTCATGATGTAAGCTAAACATTCCTAATTCAATATTGGTATAAATAAATGGTGAAAAAATAAGTAAATTATGAGAGAAGGGACAAGTCTATTTTGTTGAGGAATTCCAAATACAATCACAGATATTTAACCATGATGGAAATATAACATAGCCTTCAATGTTTTAATGGAAGCTGGGGGCAAGACCTTTGGTACCCTCTCTTCTAAAGATAATAGGATAGAGAGAGTATACAAAGGTACTTTTACAATGAAGAAGCCTGGAAAACTCCCCATCAGCTAAATGACCACAATTAAACTATATCTACATCATAGACCCTTATGGGATGTGACAGGAGGGACACTTAAGTGTGATCTTCCTTTGCCAAACCATAACCCTTAGTAACAACTAGGAAGATATTCTTCTAAATATATATGTGCAAAGTATATAGTCCTCAAAAGACCCATGTCATCAAAAAATCAGGGAAGTATGAATGAGTGTCATAGAGAAGAGGAATCTAAAGAGACACAAAGATTCAGTCTAATGTGGTGTCTGTTTTGGGGAGAATCTGGGGAAAGAAAAAAAACACTGATGAAATCAGAGTAAAATTTAATCTTTCATTCATAATAGTGACCAAATATTATTACGTGAGACATCATGAATTTTTTTTTTACATCCCACCCCTTCTCCAGAGAAGAATATCTTCACTCTGCCCTCACTTCGGGCTCGTCACACATCACAGATCCGTCCCTCATCCCTTTAGAATGTTGTTCTTGGGCCACGAACCAAGAGGCTGGTTGCATGCTCCACATCCTAGTTGCCCTGATGCAAATTTTCATAATTTGAAGCAATCCCTTAGCCCTAGGTTTTATTTTATTTCCACATCTCTTCCTGGCTTCTTGGGCACAATTTTTATCTTCCTAACGAAGCTATAATATTCTTAACCACAAGGAAAGCCTATAAAAATATTTTTATATCTCCAATGGTGCCTGCCATGCTCTGGGCATACGGTGAATGATCAAAAAATACTTTTTGGATCTAACTGAATTAGCATCCAGGGAAAACAATTTAGAAAATAGTATATAATTCTTATCAAATATTTGAAACTTTCTTAAAGAAATTTGTTGGGGAAAAACTGCCTCAAAGGTTAACCCTTCTTCTCTAGACCTGTTTTTTTTTTTTTTGTATGTCAAAACATGAAAAATTGCTCCAAATTTCTATGAGGGTAGTGAAGTTGCCACACACTTAATACCCATAGCCTGACCAGTGGTTATCAACCTTCCTAGTGCTATAAAACTTTAATACAGCTCCTCATGCTGTAGTGGTTCCCAAATTAAAAAAAATTATTTTCATTGCTACTTCATAACTGCAATTTTGCTACTGTTATTAATTGTAATGAAAATATCTGATATGTGCCCCTGTGAAGGTTGTGACCCACAGATTGAGAACCACTGGCCCTAAGCAATTAAAATGAGCCAGCAGAAGACACATAGTTGAAAAATAATTGCATTGGGATAAAAAGAATAAAAACTTAGGCTGATCAGATTTTAAACCTACATATTTCACCATGTGTCCTTTCCCATCCATGTGGGTGGTACCACCTCTATGTATAAACATTGATACCTAGCATGCTCACCATGAAACCATGGGACCCCTTGGTTACCCATGATGTCTTTGATTGTCTTCATCTCCTATTTTAATTTTCTTTTTCAAAATTTTTTTAATGTGGTGACATACTGATTCTATCCTGATTCTCCTTGTGCTCATGGCTGCCAGGGTTATTTCCCCATTGTTTTAAGTTTTCCCAGAAGTCACAGCAGCTGAGTAGCTGCTCTGTCCACTTTGGATATGCTAACATCTCCTTTAAAGAAGATTAATTAGTAGAGGGTATTTCTGAAAACCTATGCATGCATCTGTGTGTGTGTGAGAGAGAGAGAGAGAGAGAGACAGAGAGACAGAGAGAGAGAGAGTGAGAGAGAGAGAAACTCACTGTATTTAATTAGGGTTGTTTGTATGAGTATGTTTGTATGAGTATATATATATACGTACACATATATATGTTTATATGAATGTGTAGGTACATATATGCACATGTATGCATGTGGAGACCAGAAGTCAAAGTGTACTGTCTTCCTCAATCGTCCATTTTCCACCTTCCTTTTTGAAGTAGGGTCTCCTAATAACCCTTAATGTTCCGTCTCTATTTTTCAACTCTATCTTAAATTAATATTCATTTTTAATTTCTGTGCATGGGTATTTTCCTGCATGCAAGTATATATGCATCACCTGTGTGCTTTATCCTGGCGAGGTGAAAAGAAGGAGTCAGATTCCCTGGAACTGAAGTTATAGAAGATTATGCGCTTCTGTGTAGGTGCTGGGACTAGAACCTGGATCCTCTGAAGGAATATCCAGTGCTCTTAACTGTTCTTCTGTCCCACTGAAACTCTTTAGATTAACAATTTTGCAAGCCTATGATCTGAGCAGAGTAGGCAATATTTACTTCTTGATTTCTTCCTTGTTCTAAGAGGGGCCAATTTCAAGTTTTCAGAGACTCTTCAAGATAATTGATGTTTCTTCGAAACCTAATGTAAAGGGCACACTTATAATCAACTTCAGCTACAGCTTTTGTGCACTGTCTTCTCATGGATCTATCCCACTAAAATTTACCAAGTCTAAAAAGATGGGAAGGGCACAATTTACCTTAGAAAATTGTGGGTATTTGAGACATTTCATATTTTATTTATTTGTTTTTTTCTGTTTGTTTTATTTTTTATTTTTGTTTTTAATTTATTAAAGATTTCTGTCTCTTCCCCACCTCCGCCTCCCCTTTCCCTCCCCCTTCCTCAATCAAGTCCCCCCCCCCTTGTCAGCCCAAAGAGCAATCAGGGTTCTCTGCCCTGTGGGAAGTCCAAGGACCACCCACCTCCATCCAGGTCTCGTAAGGTGAGCATCCAAACTGCCT
>NW_026067918.1:4856360-4916273 GCF_014885135.2 Alexandromys fortis | reverse complement strand
GCAAACTTCAAGAAGTCCTTGTTTTTTACTGCTGAGTAGTACTCTAATATGTATATATTCCATACTTTCTTCATCCATTCTTCAATTGAAGGGCATCTAAGTTGTTTCCAGGTTCTGGCTATTACAAACAATGCTGCTATAAACATAGTAGAGCATATATTTTTGTTGTATGATAAGGCCTCTCTTGGGTATATTCCCAAGAGTGGTATTGCTGGGTCCAGGGGTAGGTTGATCCAGAATTTTCTGAGAAACCGCCACACTGCTTTCCAGAGTGGTTGCACAAGTTTGCATTCCCACCAGCAATGGATGAGTGTACCCCTTTCTCCACAGCCTCTCCAGCAAATGTTATTATTGGTGTTTTTGATTTTGACCTCAATATCAGTCTGATCGACATTTCATATTTTAAATTGCATTCAAAGGAATTTGTCAGCATAAGTAAGGGTTTGGTGTTTTCACCCAAGGAAGATAATTTCATTGACATATTTATCCAAGGAAGGAACATAAGGACTCATAGATAGTATAAAATTTGACCACAATATAAGTATAACCATTTGGTATTTCATTTTAGCCCCAAATAAAATTCAAATTTGCAACACTTCATTTAGCAGAATATTAATCCCATAAGACTGGAAAGGAGAGCTAGTGTGAACAAAACTTTGCAGGGTGGATCATGTTAAAAACACACATGCAGCTACATCCGCGCATGCACCTAGGCATACACACAGGAAGGAAGCAAGAGAGGCCTAACAGAGTCGAAAGCTCTGTGCGTGTAAGTGTATCTGCCTTGTGATCACTAATCCATCTGCTTGGAAAGGAGAAAAGCACATTACAATGAATAATTATTTAATCAAATAATTATTCCATGCCTGCAACGCCACTCCTTTAGAATCATACTGGGGTTAAAAAAAAAGTGTGGGTGGGTGGGAGCAGAAAATATGTAAATTGGAACTGATTAGGGGATTAAGTTTCACTAAAAAAAAATAAATAAAATCTGGAATAAAAACGGCTTGCAAATAGCTCTAAGCCAAGCCCTGTCTCTGAATTACAACACCAGCGCCTGTCGGTTGTGATAATTTTACTTCATTAGGTTCCAGATATAAATAGCCCCTTTTTCCATGCACCACTTTGAGTAAGTGTGGACTGAAAACACAGGGGTTATTGATCCACTCAGCTGTTTGTTATTGGGTCTTTGGTCTTGCTTCATTGTTACCCTGGAAACTTCCAAACACCTATACAAGGAAGCCAGGGACCACTCATCTCTGTGGAGCCCATTTTAAAGCTGGTGCCAAAAAGTTGTTTAAAGAATAAAACTCACCAAGTGTGCTACACAATGAAATATAAAACAGACGTGTGTATGTGTGCACTGTGTACAGGAATTAATAAGGAAACTTAATTAAAATATCAGAGTTTGGGGACGCTTGCACCAGATCACTTTGTAAAGTGGGATTATGTAAAATATGTAATTTTTCCTGGATGTTTAAGAGTTCATATTCAAACGCATTTTTCTCCTTACATGAAAAGTTTTCATATTATAGATTTTCCAGATAATGTAGAAGCCAGGTTTTTCAAATTAACTCTATTTTGTCCTCCCCCAAATTGAAGAATAAAATTTATTATGGGAATACCACTAATTCTAATCTTAATGTCTTGTGATAAAACCCAACAACTGGATTCAGAAAACAATAAAAATATTTTTACATCTTAATACTAGTGGTTGGCAAATATTTTCTTTAAAAAAGGCAAAATAACAAAATATTATATTGGTACTTCTATGACCATTAAAATGAAACCCTTTAAAAAATGTAAAGTCTATTCTTAGCTTGCAAGCCTTGTGAAAACAGGTGGTGTGCTCAATTTGGCTCTGGAGCCAATTTGCCTACCCCGGCTTAATATATAGAAAGTCGTGTCCATCCTCACTTTTAATCATTTAGTTTTTCAGCTGAAATTTAGACACTGAGTTTGGACATTGACTATGTTTGAGCTTTAGCCTTTGAGCTCAGAAAATTCAGATTCAAACTATTTTTTTAAGTCAAGAGAAAGAAATGGTTTTGCAAAGCCTTTCTTTCCGGCCAGCGGGCATCTGTCCATATAATAAAATCACTTGGCATCATTTGGTCCCAACAAACACAACTGACCATTTGCGGTTGGCAGCAACCTATGAGTGAATGGGGGAATGAGGCTGTAGATGAATACAGAGGGGTAAAATCTGTGCTGTGAAGTGGAGGTACGGAGACGTTTCTCTGAGTCTGGCAGGGCCTCTGTTTGACTCAGGTCACTTGTATCTATTCAGTTTTTTATTCATGAGTATCCATTTAAATGGCAGTTTCAAGAAATCAGTGTAAGGGGTAAAGGTGATTCTGGACATTGGGCAGCCCCCCACTTTCCCAGCATCGGTTTGGAGTTCTCAAGTGGTCATTATTCTCTACATCTCTTGTGCAATTAATTGAACAGAAACCATTCTATTCCATTTCTCCTTCCCAGCGCGATCCATGAGTCCTCTTTAGAGCCCTCCTTTTCTGTTCCTCTAGGAGGAACAGTGGTATGCAAGTCAACATTGTATTGTATTTGACTCTAAGTCATGTCAGCTCATAATAGACAGACAAGCTAGTGATCATTTTTACATTTTTTTCCAATCTTCATTATGATGTTGATTTTATCTTCACAGTGCAACTCAGTTCGGATAATACATCTATGTGGAAATACTTGACCTTTCAGTCAACAAAATTCACTGTTGAAAAATCAATCTATTAATGTCCCCAAGCTGTTCTAGGCATAGCTAAAACTTTTCCAGTATCTGAATCGAGTGCTTGACATTGAAATTAAAATAAAGAAATTTAAATAAAAATTAAAATTTCATCCACTCATCGCATCAGATGCTATTGATATTTTTAGTGTGCTGCTTTCATCTGTTAAATTCAGAAAAGACAGCTGAAGATTATAGTTTTCAATCCTCAGAAGCATTTCCGAATCTTTCTTCATCATGGCACGTTTTCCTGGGGATGCACAAAGGTCTCTTTACTCCAGATAGGGAAATAAGTAAGGGCAGACCAAAGCAATGGTACCACTAATCCTAACTTAGAGAATCAAAGAGTTTACTGAGGTTAGTTACAGGAGTGTGGATCACTCCAAGGCAGCCGAATTAGGGAAAAGTCCATCTGAGAGTGGGTGATGACTCACAGAAATGGGATCCCTTGGGCTCTCATATCGTGGACCAGAAATTAGACATATTCACAGGTCAGAGAGTGTCCCCTTCCATACACTGTTCACTACTCACTTAACCTTGATGAGGGATGTTGCAAATACTGTAAATTTCATGGATGGCCTGCAGGTGAGTTTGTTTCTCTCTCCTCACAGGCCTCTTTCTAGGATGAAATGTTTCCCTTTGGAAAACGTTACAAAACCCCACTGAAGGCTATTAAACAAATATGCAGTATGGAGGAAAACAGCTATGTCTTTTTCACTGCACTGTGAAAGAACCTTCACTGTGTCAGACTTCAGCATCCTCATCTTACATGTGAGAAAGATGGGACACAGACTGGTGTTGTTCCCCAAGCAAGCCACATAACTAAGAGGAGACAGAGCCATGCCAGAGTCTTTGTTTGCAAGAATTCTGTTTACAGTGAAATATCATTCTGAAGGTACCTGTGGCTACTAGGAACCCTAGGATAAGGGATTTACCATACCTCCAGTAAGCTATTACACCCACTGCTTTTTGTAAAATTTTGTTTATCCATTTATTTATTTGTAAACTTGTGTGCACATGTGTGCAAGAGTGCTCATGCACTCATGGAGGTCAGAGGTCAACAGTGAATACTGTCCTCTGTAACTCTATGCCTTAGAGTTTGAGTTAGTTTTTCACTGAATCTAGAGCTCACCAGTTTAGCTAGGTTGACCATTGGATCTGTTCTTCCCTACCTCATCCCAGGGCTGAAACTATAGAAGCTTGCTACAATGTCTGACTTTTCTTGTTGGTCAGTAGATCGGAACTCAGGACTTCATGCTTACGCAGCAAGCGTTTTGCCCACTGAGCCATTTCCAAAGCACAACCAACACAGTTTTCGTATGATCTATAGCTGATTATGCAGCATACAGCCACCAAGCCACACCATTGAAAGGTTCCATCCCTAACTGAAAAGCAGGGATAAGTGTCTCCTTAACTTAAATCAAATATTCCTCAAAAAATATGATGAATACTAAATCACAGTTTAAAGAAACATTCCTTCTATCTGGCTCCATTTCCGCGAAATCATTCTATAGATTCAACTTCCGGTTCCCTTACTAATTCCTAGAGGGATTGACTAAGTCCTGTAGCAGTTGGGACAATAATTTCAACTGTTTAAGAATATAATGGTGAGGAGGGGGGAAAAGGGAGACGGGGAGGGAAATGGGAGGCGGGGAGGAGGCGGAAATCTTTTTTTTTCAATAAAAAATTATATTTAAAAAAAAAGAATATAATGCTTCCTCATGATCCTGCACTTGACACCCAGAGTTTATGGCTAATGTGTGGTGTTTAGAAGTTGAAATAGAGAAAGGCTAAAAGAGAGGTTAAGTGACTCAGTGGTTAAGAAGGCTCACTGCTCTTCCAGAAGACATGGCTCAGTTCCCAACACCAGCATGGTGTCTCACAATCAAGTGTAACTCCAACTTCAGGAAAGCCATTGTCCTCTTCTGGTTTCTACAACATCAGGAACATACTTGCTATAACCAAACACTCATACACATCAAATATTAAAAAGAATTTTGAAAAGATAAACAAGCAGGGTATTTTATAGAAGAATTCTTCAATATGTTTGCCCTCAGAAACAACTGTATTTCCTTGGGGTTGAGGCCCGTTGAATGAACAACCTTCATTTATTCAGCGTCAAGTTGGTGGTGCCTGTGTTTCCATGGAGACAGGGGAGCCATTTCCTTTCCCACATCACCAGACCAGACCTTTGTACCAAGCCTGATTTCCGCCCCCTTTCACCCAAGAGTTTGGTGAGATTGGGAAGTTTGATCCTGGGTTCTGGCATGGCTCCAGGCAGAACAATAAAAAAAGACATAAATCTTGTGGAAAAGAGGTTAACACAGGTGGGAGGTGTGAAGGTGGAGAGTTGAAATATGGCTACCATCACACATCTGGAGCAAACCAGAGCTCACTTAAAGAGAAAGAGTGCATCTTAATAAAAGTGTGTGTGCAACCTCTGGCATTCGCGGTGCAGATGCCAACATGTGTAATGCTGCCGAAGGATCTTAGGGCAGTGGCATTCCGGGCCTTGTGTAGATAATTCCCGCCTCTCAGCTGTATTAGTTCAAGATGTCATGTTTTCCACTTATGTTCTCTTGCCTATTTTCCTCCTCCTTCCGTTAGTAACCATTATTTAAGTGAACGTGAACTACAAAATGTCACAGCTGATCACAGAATAGAAAAGGGAGCCAACGGAAATTCAAAATGACTTTGGATGTGACCCTAGCCGTGAAACATGGAGGCAGGACATCCACAAAGAACCAGAATCAGAGATGCATATTTGTAAGGACCAGGAGGCATTCTGTGCAGTGCTCGGAAGCTGGGTATGAAACCTACTTTTCATTTTTAAATTCAATATAAAGTAAGTAGCACAGGAAGGACTGATATTTAGCCTACATTAATACATCAAAAAAGAGTGATAGTCATGTAAAAACTAATCACCATCCAATGCAGAAACTTTAGAATTGAGATTGCAGAGTGGTGAAATTATTTGTTGCTGGCGTTATCTGACACTAGGGCCTTTCATGCCGATGGCACAGACTAGGTCACACAACATCCACTATCAGGAAGCAGTGTGTTCTGATCACTCTCTTTATCAATCACCCTAGGATCCCAGCCTAAGGGATGGTGCTACCCACATTTCATATGGGTGCTTCCATTTCAGCTAAGGCAATCTACACAATTCTTCATAGGCATGCCCAGAGGTTTATTTCCACAAAGATTCTGAATGCCAGTCAAGTGACTGTCAAGATGAAATATCACACAAGGTGCCAGGGCTTGAGACAAAGCTTGTGTTCGGGGATTTATTTGGGAAATGAGCCAGATGAATGAGCAGGGAACAGGGGTGAGTTAAGAGGATGGAGAGAAAAATGAGCAGCTTAAGCTTGCTATCTTGAGGGATACTCTGAGAAAGGAATGAACCTGTAACTCTCTGTAGAAAGGGATGAGCCTGAGCTGCAGAAGAGGGAGCAACCTGATGTATCGTATCCTCATCTCTTCCTTGTTGGGAGATACCAGGTGAATGTTCCGTTTCTTGTTTTGTTCTTAGGAGAGGTGCCTGCCAATGTTTCTCAGGCAATTCACAGTGCAGAGAAGCAGAATCTTAGAGATGCCATTTGATCATTTGATGCAGTTCTCAGGACATCTGCTAATAACCGGTTTCTTGAGGTTGGAACATAGAGTCTGAAGGTACTCAAGATGGAGGATACGATGCAGTTTGATACTTATTCCCAACCCCATCAACACAATGAAGATTTTCCAAGAGTGAGGATCGAGTTTAACTCACTAGAATCATCATCTTTGTCTAGCATTCTGGACAGAGAGAGATTGTGCAACACATTTGCCCAGTTGATTGAGCTGATACTTTGAGAATTTGAGAAATGCCTGAGTTTGTGTCTCAATTTCTTATCTTAAAAAATATTTAGTTGTTTTTGGGTGTTTCATACATAAGTGCTATATTTACATCATTTATACATTGCCCTCTCTCCTTCCAACACCTTACATGTCCTTCTCTCAAATCAAGATCCTACACACACACAGCCAAGATGCACACACACACACACACACACACACACACACAAGCCCTGCCAAAATGCACACACAACACTCGCACACTGCCAAGATGCACACAACACACACACACACACATACACTGCCAAGATGCACACACACACATACACACACACACACCCTGCCAAGTTCATTTAGGTACCTTTATTTAGGGATGAATTACTTGGGGTGGGAAACCCTACCAGGGAATTCCTCTCTAAAGAAGCATGATTTCCCCATCTCTCAGCAGCTGTCAATTGCATATAGCTGTCATGTAAGTGTGGTACCTTTTGAGATTTTCTCCATTTGTGCTGGGATGCCAACAGACACTGTCCTTGTGCAGGTCTTTCTTGGGTCACCATGTGAGTTAAGGTTTTATGGGTGTAACTCCCTGCCATATATAGAAGACACTGCATCACAACAGACATCCTCCTTTTCCAACATGGTCTCTGAGCCTTAGGTATAGCAATCATGCTGTGATGTGTCAAATGGGTATCAGCATCCCATCCATGGTCAGTTGTTCTTTGTATTTTGTCACTGTCTTGATTTTGCACATGTGTTATTTGGGCTTCTTTGGCCATACTTATCAATTTATTCCTTTCACTGAGTCTATGATACCGATGCAGCTTCCAGGTACATCTAAGGTCAGCTTTGAATTAGAAATAAAACCATAGAACTACTTCTTCCTCTCCACGTGGTAGAATGAAACAGTTTCTAGAAAGAGCCATAGATCCAAGAATGCCTCAGTCACATGTACTTCTACCACCAAATACATTCTAATAGATTTTGAAAATATGATGCTGCACAATGTGTCTTTCTTCTCTCTTCCTGTTGTAGCCAAATTGGGAAAAAAAAAAAAAAAAACAAGAAAAGCGATTTTAATCTTTTTCTTTCCTCCCTAGGAGTCTGAATGTCTAGGCTTTACGTTCTAGTTGGAATATCTTGACTCACTCATGGGGATTTTAATAAGCATTTATTTCCAAACACCAAAGTGAACAGAAACCTGGACACAGCCTCAGGCTTGTGATTTGGCATTGGCGATTGGGCTAATCTTGGTTGGTCACTGAAGAGGGCATGAGGCAAGGACTAGAAGATGGCTGCACCTAGGTCATAGACCCTGAAAGAGGAAGTGTAGATGGCAATTTCTGATAGGGTCGAGGGCAAATGCCCATCATCCCTCTATGTCTCCCTCCTCTAAATTAGTGGCTTTCAACCTTCCTAATGTGGTGACGCCCAAACATAAAATTATTTTTGTTGCTAGTTCATAACTATATTTTGCTACCATTATGAATTGTAATGTAAATATTTGATATGCAGAATATCTGATATATGACCACTGTGAAAGGATCCTTCAACCCCCAAAGGGGTTTCAACCCATAGGTTGAGACCCATTGCTCTAATGCAACATCTTGGGAAGTGTTGAGAGACTTCATGGACTTGCTGCTCAATACTAAGGATGTTGAAGTTTAAGGACCATCAAGTTGTGATTTTCTTCCTCAAAGATTCCCATAGCACGGCTAATGAAAAACATATTTGCTCAGCTGCTTGGTTTGTGCTTGTCAGTTTGCCTATGCTGTCCTGTTTAAGAATTGCAATATTGTGAAAGGGGAATGGCTGTCTTATCGTCATGATAATGCAGAGGTCATTGGTGGGAGTAGAAAGGATCCAACTCATGATTCACTAGATAGAAGAGACCTTAGAATTCAGATCAAGAGTATTTTCATGGGCAAAGCCCAGCTCATTTTCCAGACTGCCACAGCCCCTCTTTACGAATACTTGGCAAAATGATTTCCACGTTAACTTTACAAGGGCCATCCAAGAATCCCACTGCAGCAGTTAAGTGCTGATCCCTTTACCTCAAAGGGAGGAGATGTTTGGGAATTTTACTTCCTAGTTCCAGATTTCTGGTAAGTAAGCTTTACTCATTTCAATTTAATCAGCCCCCATAAATATGTACATCTCAATTTTATCACCACTATGGTGGATTAGCGTGAGTCATTGGTAAGTTTAATATGCAAGTGCTAAGATGAGAATTATTCATTAGAAAAATAAAGTCTTTTTCCAACTAATGTTGATTCAGAAAACTGAACTAATTAAAGTTATTGAGCTCAGGTACGATATCTTAACCCAAAATATTAAACATTTGACACCCCTCCCTGGGATCGTTGCATTTTAAAGTTTGTTCTCTTTAAAAACAAACGCGATAAATGGTTTTGTGATTTCAGTTTAGAAATAGGCAACTATAGAAATCACATTTTAATATATTCCAGATTAAAGTGCATGCTATATTTGTAATAAGGATTTGTTTCCAGCATTAGTTGGCAGATCACTCACATGAACAATTATCCAAATAGCTATTAGGATATGATTGCACTCATTTCCAGGCAAAGAAAAGTTGCCAGGACTCAGCCTGGCTGCTGGTTAGATCTTGGTTTGACGTTTGGAGAAAGCCACAAGAATTTGTCAGTCATCTTGGCTGTAAGGGAGTCTCCCTGTCTTGAAGCTTGTCTCCTTCCGACTTGAAAATAGAAACAAATGCTTCCCTTTGTTTTCTTTTTATAGCTTTATGTGATCTAGAATGGGAGAAGGAAAGGGAAGAGGGGGACTGAGAAGGAAAGAGGGAAAGGAAAGCGATGAACAGGGGAGTAACAATGAGACAGTGAATTTTAAAAAGGCTTAAAATCACAGCATGCTGCAGAACCACTGGTCTAAGGAGCATGGCTACTTAGCTAGGTGCTCTTCGTTTTGTGCACATGCTTCATAGGTGCCTACCAACAGAGAGTTTAGCTTAATTTGTAGAATGAATGCCAAAGAGAGATGGTGTTTATGAAAATGGAGACTAAGTTTTTCCTGTTGCCCGCTCATTCTGGTTCTGCATAGCTTGGCACTTGGGGACCATGCTAGGTAATGTGGTCCAACACTCTAACCTAAAAACAGTGACTCCCTTAGATGAGGTGAAGAAAAGCTCCCTTTGTGTTCAGGTCGATGGCTGGTGGAGAGATTATTTAGAAAGCTCATGAGCTTCGTGGGAGTGGGGTGGTCCCTCCCACAGCTGCATGATGATGGAGGTTTATGACACGTCTCAGATTCCACTCATCAACCACCAAAACCACTGTCCCTGCCATAGTTGGAAAGGTCACCTTTCTTCAGACTTGGGGATGGAAAAGTTCTGGGAGGGCAGAGAATACTTTTATTCTATTTGAATGTGAAGTTCTTGGGGTCCATCTAACTGAGGGCCACTCCGGTATACTTTTAACGGTTTGAGTCTAACAAGACAAATTATCAAAATAAATTATGCTTAAATGGAACAAAATGTGATGTTCTTAGAGGTTTCTTTTCAGAATATTGCTTTGCCTAGTATAAATAGAATAATGAAAGTTTATTTTACATAAACTTTAAGGATCTCCAATAGTGATAGAGCTAAAATGTTAGCTTTTATTGGTACTTGCAAATGAACAAAACAATGTTTATGCGTTATGTGATGTGAAGAGTTAATTATCAATTGCAGATTTTTAGAGTCTCTTCTCTGTGTTTCTACTAATATCTACTCCAATGCTTGAATTCATTGTCAATAAAGAAAAATTGAAGGGTCGTCCTTATAAGCATCCTTGTCGACTCAATCCAAGTCAGGTGAAAACAATTACAGATTGTATGCATATGTGTGAGAGAGCTGTTATATGTATGTTCATGTGGATGCCTGCATGTAAAATCCAGAAGCAGACATCAGGTGACTTCCACTATTGACTCTCTATCTTATCCTTCGAGACAGTGCCTCTTTGAATACCTCACTTAAAGACTGGCTAGCACCAATCATGTCTGGCTTTGTAAGTGGGTGCTTGAGATCAGAACTCCATTTCTCATGAGTGCATGCCTGACACTTTACCAATGGAGTTACTACCCAGGTCCCAGGATTATAAACTTTATCCTACATTCACAGGACTCTAATCAGGTGACAGATCCCTACATTCTTACAAATGAGAGATCTGATCCTAACAGTCCTCTCTGAGAAGTATGATTGCCATATCCATCTCTAGATAATGAAAATCAGTATGATTGCCCTTCAGTAGCTTATCCAAGTACATACAAATCCTAAGAATGATTCATCTTATAGCATCAGTGGTCCAAAGACCTCCTTAAATGCTGAGTGGATTGCTCTCTTTAAAAGTTGTATCCTGACTTGTTCAATAAAGAAAGAAAAACCTTCATTTCATCACAACAAAGTAACTTATTTTAATATAATAGGAAAGAGCATGATGGAATAAACATCACAGGTCTCCTAAAGTCAAAGGAAAAAAAATCTCCATTCTGTTATGGATATTCGTTCTTCCATCTTGGAGGGAGATTGGGAGTTCCAAATAGTGAAAATTGATTTTATACATGTATGCACTATCAAAAAAATGAATTATTTAATCCCTGAGAGAAGTATAAAAACATTGCCAAATCTTTTTGGTTTTTTAAAAAATATAAAGTGTTGTGAAAAGTCCTAGATTTTCTTATTTCCTGGGAAATGAAATGAAAGCTATCAAAGACTCCTGAGTGTACAAATGGGTGGGTCTCTGTTTCTTCTGTCTTTTCTTGGGCTATTTCTCTTTTGTTTGTTTTGTCCAAATCCATTGTGTTAGATTTTATTTTTATTATTATCCCATAGAAGACTCTGTTTTCTTGTGAGAGACAGAAACAGGTGGATCCGAGAAAGGGACTGGGATGAGTAGAAAGAGGGGAAATTGTATAAAGGATATACAATGTGGGAAAAAAAAACCTATTTTCAATAAAGGGGATTTTTTTAAAAAAGAATAAAAGATGACAGCATGAATATTAATTTTAAGAAAAGAATAAGTTTTATATGGCTGCTAGTTTGGTCTTCATCTGAGAGTCCAAACTATGTGTGCCTCTGACTCTGTTTGCCTGCTCTTGGAACGCTTTTCCTCCTATTAGGTTGCTTTGTCCAACCTCAATACAAGGTTATATTTTGTCTTGTCTTGCTGTATCCTGTTTTGTTGTGTCTGGTTGTTGTTTCTTGGAAGCCTTCTCTTTTTTGAAGGGAAAATGGGAGGAGTGGATCTTGTAAAGAGGGGAGGTGGGGGAACCTGGGAACAGTAGAGGGAGGGAAAACTGTGGTCTGGATGTAGTTTATGAGAAAATAATCTATTTTCAACAAATTATAAAATAAGAGAAGTTCTCAGCCAGGCAGTGGTGGCACACACCTTTAATCCCAGTAGTCAGGAGGCAGAGGCAGGCAGATCTCTGTGAGTTCAAGGCCAGCCTTGTCTACAGAGCCAGTTCCAGGAGAGGCACCAAATCTACACAGAGAAACCCTGACTCAAAAAAAAGAAAAGAAAAGAAAAGAAAAGAAAAGAAAAGAAAAAAGTTCTCAGCAGAATGTATACAGAAAATTCTCTTTTTCCTTCTTTTCTTTTCTTCCCCACTGCCATTATATTTCTATTTTCTTTATTAAACACAAATCCATGTAATAGAGTATTTATAATAACACACATTTGATGTTGGATTCCCCTCTGTATGCTGTGATTACCATTAATGAATAAAAGAAACTGCTTTGTACCAATAGGACGGCAGAACTTAGCTAGGCTGGGGAAACTAAACTGAATGCTGTGGGAAGAAGGCAGAGTCAGGGAGAAGCCATGTAGCCCCGCCAGAGACAGATGCTAGAGCTTTACTGGGTAAGCTACAGCCATGTGGTGATATACAGATTAATAGAAATGGGTTAAATTAATATGTAAAAGTTAGCCAATAAGAAGCTAGAGTTAATGGGCCAAGCAGTGATTTAAATAATATGGGTTCTGTGTGATTATTTCAGGTCTGAGCTACTGCATGGCCGGGAAACAACTAGCGGCCTTATTATAAAACACATCGAACTGCATCATAATATTAATGAAATTGTGACAGTGGATGAGGACAGTCAGATGAGAGAGGCAATAGGTTCAATATTTCAGAGTTGAAACTTCAAAAGAAAGAAAAGCAAGGGAGAAAGGGAGAAAAGAAAAATCACAGATTGTCATAACTTATAGAAAATCTTACTCCTGAAGGTCTCTTATTACAATGATCATTTTATTGAGGCATTATAAAACATGCTAGATCCCCAAGCACCAACATTTTAAATAGAAGTGTGCTGAAAGTTACTAATAGCAGTGCATAGCATTTCCATGGAATCCATTTTCTTTTCTTCCAGAAATTCCAGTCTTGGCCTGGCAGTCAATGAATTTTTCTTGTCAACTGGGGGGCAGGAGTTTGGGCTTTGCTCACCACAGTCTCCATCCTTCACGGACTTCTCAAATGTATCATAGTCATCAGAAGCCCACATGACTCCCAAGGTCAAGGATACAACCAACTAGAAAGAGAATGCCCCATCCTGTTTTATATAAATTATAATTAAGATCTGCAGTTGCCTGGGGTAGAATGATACCCTGCCTGCAGTTACTTTTTTCATGACTCCTGCTGAAATAAAACTTGGAAATGAGAGGGAAAAGATTGATATTGTTGGTCATTGGGGTTTACATTTTGCATTCCTCAAATAATGGGATGTAATATGGTTATGTGGAAAACAGATTGATTTTTCACTATTTTCCCACAGAGATAATAGGGAACAGACTGGAGGAAATTCCAAGTTTTCATTGGAGGAACTATTTGCAATACAACTGAAGAGGGAAACAAACGAAAACCATCCTTTTGTGCAATTTTCCTTTCAAAGTTTTTAAGTAGGGAATTTGCTAACCGATTTGTTTTATTCCAGTGAGTCTCAGGAATTTGGGAATATGTTTGGTTTTGTAAAAAAAAAGATTTCAGAATACTCTACCCATTGGGTAAATCACAGATGATCTCAGTTAAAATCATGATAATAGAGATCGAATTTACATAATGATTTTCCTATAAGGGGTTATAATATATGGTTTAGACCATGCTCCTCCTCCCCTTCCCCAACTGCTCTTTTCTCTGCCTCTCTTGGTCCTAGCGGAGGCAGAAAATGATATCAATATGTTACTACAATTGTAATAAGGCCAGAGATCCTGGAACATATTCCCAGTGTCACACAGTTGGTAGTGGCAGTCCTGGAAACTCTTTCATTTCTATGTAGGCAGAGTTTTATTAATGTGGAACAAAGGAATTTGCCTGTTAATTTAATTTCCTATGTCTTCATAAGATGCCAGTCAACTCGTGTGCTCGGTTGTGTGATTAATCAGGCTGAATTCAATGGCTTGACCCCAAAATACTGTCTTCAGCCTTACATTTGTGAAATTTCATTCATTTTCTACTCCCAGACGATGGGCTTGAATAAGACACAAGTTTTGATCAATTCCTTCTGTGGTCAGAGTATAGCTATTACAAAGAAAAAAAAGTCCAGCTTTCAATCTGGAAAAAGAACTAATAGAATTTATTTTAAATTTTATGTATCTATAGAACCATTGCCACCAGAACAATCAGCCTTATTAAAGTGTCTGCTATTTATTTTTAATTTTTAAACTCTGTCTCCCTTTCTCACTAAATGTCTTCCTGTATCTTTCATTTGTGGCAACAGTCGGAAAATTGTTTCTCATTGCCTCACATCCCTAGCGTCTAACAAACTAGCTGCAGGAAGCCTCAATAAAGAGGCGACAGTAAATGCAGACTATAAACACAGTTAAGGCTACACGCTCTCCAGTGTCAGCCTGGAGGTCCTCTATACAGACAGCCATAAAGAGACAGAGTCCGAAACTCCAGGAAAAACAGCATAACTTCCTGGTACATGTGCAGATCTTGCTCCATGGCTTTGTCTATTTATTAGTCATTTTGTGGGGGAGGGGAGCAAATGCATTTTAATTTGGTATTCTCTTCTTTCAGTTGCCCATCTTTCACTAAAGTGTAAAATCCTCTGTGACCTGGAGAGTCAAGTCGATTCCAAGTTGTTCAACATGCATCAGAAAAACTTCTACATAGGTTGGCCTATGCCCTGGGCCAGAATGAAACCTGAAATTGGATAAATGTCAACATGGAATACTTGCAGCAAACTCAGGATTAACTGTCAATGGAGAAAGTAGGATACATACATGATTTAAAAAATCTCTGGCCAGGCTGTGTAACATAAAGAAGATGACATTTTGCATCATACAGGTACCTTAGTTCAGAGCTTGCTTTTTCTGATCTCCTCATATATGGCTATTGTAGACCTCATTGGTTTAAGGTATTTTGTTTCTGTATTGAATATATCATTTGTCTTTGTTTTAACAAAACTCTACTTGGGTACCGTCACTTCATAGGGCTGAGCTCACCCAGCTTTTATACCACACTGTACTCTTGGCCATTGACTGGAATATTTGGCTGGCAACTGTGTTTCCTTCCTAGTCATAGCCATGGCAAGATGGGCTTCCTGCAGAAAGTAAAAGCTTTCTCTTAAAAGCCAGTCATCAATGGATACAAGGATGGACATAAACAAACAACAAGCAGCCTAGAAAGTATATATTAACATTGGGATAAACTTTTTGAGCTCGTCCAGTTCCACTATGTAGATTCAATGTCTCTCTCATCCATCACACATGCAACAAGCTTTGCTCACTAAACAGTAGCCTATAGTAACACTGACTCTAGTGTGTTACTGAACAAGAGACAGCTCTGATGGAGAGTTTTCTATCAGATCTGACGTCATTTGATAGATCTTTATTGGTCCCCTTGAAGGTGGGGAATCCGACTCTGATGACATATTAGACTCGAACTCCTTCCCCCCACTTAGTGTCTTATTCCCAAAGCTGGTCTTGATTGTAGAGTTGTTCTATTGCTTTTCTGGCCAGCCAGCCGTGTGGCGTACATTAGTTCGTAGTTAAATAAACTTTCCTCCTTTTTATTCCACGGGAAATTACTCAGTGCACAGCACATACGTGTCACCCTCACATTTCCCCAAGACTTGCTTCCTTTGTAACTCTGTGTCCTGCTGTTAACAAAGATCAAAAGTTACAGAAGCTTGGCTTTCATTTCCATTCTTTTGCTCCTTCACAAGCTCCAATTACATTCACTTCCCTTCTCTTTTCCTTGTGTGAATGAAACCCATGAACAGCAGTAACATAAAATTTCTTCCACTTGGAAGTCCTGTAAATGGGTTCCATCAATAAGACAGCAACTGTTTTGATTGAGACCGCCTCTTTACGGGAACCATGGATGGTAATTCTATTCTAAAGGTACATAGGTTTGCTTTTTTGTTTGTTTATTTCTTTACTTTTTGTTGTTGTTGCTTCTATCCTTCAGAAAAACCACTGAAAGTTTTCATTTGTCTCATTTTGAACATATAAGTTACAATTCCTGTAGAGAAGTAACCAGCAGGTCTCTTCCCTTGTACTTTACTATTCCACACTAGAAATAAAAAGAGAATGACTCCTAGAAGAATTTCTTTAATGCTTCTTGTAGCTGTGACATCAATATTTGTCTCGAAGTTGCTAAGAGAATATTATACAGCTTAGCCATCTAGTTAACAATTCTGTTAATACAACTGGTCTTCTGTGATCAAGAATCTAAACAGGTGTTGTCATTAACTGTCCCACATTGAAAAGTATCTAACAACCATGAAAAGAAAAGCTGACATATTGTTAACAATAATATTCAAGGATTTGGAAGATAATCAGTTGGTAAAGCACATACTTAGCAAGTGTTTGAATCTGAATTCAGATCCCAAGAATGCATAACTCAGGTAAAAAGCTGGACATGATGGTACATGCTTGTGATCTCAGAGATGCTAAGGTTGGAAGCAGAAACAGATGGGTCCCTGAAGTTCATGGGCCTGCTAAACTCGATAACTAGAATATTCCTGGATTGTTGATGAAGGCCTCTCATTCATTTCCAGGCCATCCAGCCTCAAAATAATGACACAGAAACTGTATTATTACAACACTGCTTGACTTATTTCCTCATATTTCTTAATGGTTAGCTCTTATATGTTAAATTAAGCAATTTCTATTAATCTGTGAATCACCACGTGGTTGTGGCCTACTGGTAAATTTCCAACCAGCATTCAACATCTGTCTCCTGCAGTCTCTACATGGCTTCTCTGACTCCACCTTCTTTCTTCCCCTCTATCTGTGTGAAATTCCTACCTTGCCCTATTCTGCACTGCAGTAGGCCCAAAGCATCTTTATTCATTAACCAATGGTATTCATACTATACAGAGGGAAATCCCACATCACTGGACTGATAAGGGAACCTGTCTCATGTTCTGGCTTGGTGGGAGCCTAGCCAGTTTGGATGTTCACCTTCCTACACATGGACAGAGGGGGGAGGACTTTGGACTTTCCACAGGGCAGGGAACCCTGACTGCTCTTTGGATTGGAGAGGGAGGAGGAGAGGAGTGGGGGGAGGGGGAGGGAAATGGGAGGCTGGGAGGAGGCGGAAACTTTTTTCCTTTTCTCAATAAAAAAAAGTGGAAGCCATCTCAAAACAATATGGAGGCTATTTTCTGACTTCCACATGTACCCACACACATACAGACATAACAACTACAGTCAAGGTAAACGTAATGTCAATAAGTATTCATAAACCACAGGAAAAGCCATAGATTTTTAGTATCTGGATACTGGTCATTTCAGATAGAGATGTATCCAACAGAAGCAAGTCCTTGGGTCATTGCATCCATAATGTAGTTAAGTTTATCTGTTCCACTGACTGAGAAGGAGCCTCGCTTTGAAGGCCCATCCTACCAACGAAGGCACTCATCTTATGAATAGTGAGCAAGAATATTTAGCTGAATGCTGCCCATGAGTACCTGCTCTACTGAACGAAAAAGAGATGAGTACAGGATATCACATTTGTATATAAAACACATCTCACAATTCTACTGTCTGGTGTATCCCATTTTTGCACGCATTAATGTTTCACTTCACCCTGTGAAAAGGTCAACAAAACCCAATATTTTCTATATACAAACTAAAGATTTGGTCATTCAATTTTTTTGTGTATAATGAAAGTATGTGCTTAATTAACAATAATTATAAACAGTAAAGTCAGGCATAACAGCTTAAGCCTGCAATCCCAGAACTCAGGAGGCCGAGGCAAAGGAATTGGTTTGATTTCAAGGCATTGATTACAGGGTGCATTCTAAATGTGATAAAATGCATTCTAAATTCTAAAGTTTGAATTATCAATTTGATTGAATTAAGAAATACCTAGGAAATTAATAAAGTTGTAGGAGCTTTTACAAGCAGGATTAACAATGGCTGAAAGCTTGCAATCAATGTGTCTAAAACAATCCAATAGGCTGGATTTTTGGAAATAAAAAAATGAGAGAAATAAAGGCAACTGAATACCAGAAATCTTCTTTTTTTGCTTTCTGATCTACCAAGATGTGAACAAGCAGCCCCCTATGGTGACCCCTTCCCTGCCATGATAACTATATCATAAGCTCATAAATTAGGGAATTACTCATCTTTAACCACCCAATGATGTCTTATTTGGACATGTCTCAAGCCAAAGTAAATGACAATTCAAGGGTATCTGATATTGTTCAGTTGGTCACTCATGGAAGATTCTCTAAAAGGGATTAGGTCAGCTGAGACATGCTGTGGGACAACCCTTCTATATGCCGCGAATATATGTTGTTCTCATTGGTTGATAATAATTGCTTTGACCTATAGCAAGGCAGTATATAGCTAGGCAGGAAAGCCAAGCTGAATACAGGGAGAAAGAAGGACAGAGTACAGAGAGGTGCCAGGCAGGGACAGAGGAACAAGATGTATTAGAGCAAAGGTAAAGCCAAAAGATATAAAGCAAAACATACATTAATAAGAATGGTTCATTTAGAAGTAAAAGCTGCTTTGTAATAAGCCTGAGCTGTTGGGCCCAACATTTTGTAATTAGTCTTAAGCCCCTGAGCATTTATTTAGAAACAGCTGCAGAACAGGGCAGGACAGAGAAACTTCCGTTTCAAGATTTATGGATGCGTGCTGTTGACACATGAACCGTGTACCTCCCTGAGAATGATATGCAAGGTCTTTCAACTTTTAGGTCTTATCCTTTAGCAAAGGAGATTAAAACTTTCCTCAGTCATCACTAACCTACTGCATATACAGATACCACCTGAGGTCTTCAAAGCAAGCGGACTTTTTAAAACCAGACTGGAGGTAGGAAGACAAGTGCATTCTGACTTCAATCCAAACTCTCAGGTTTCAGTGTTCTGAACCAGATTCCCTTGCCCCGTGTGTGTGTGTGTGTGTGTGTGTGTGTGTGTGTGTGTCGAAGTCAACATAAGATATCAGAAGATGCCGGGCGGTGGTGGCACACGCCTTTAATCCCTGTACTCGGGAGGCAGAGGCAGGCAGATCTCTGTGAGTTCGAGGCCAGCCCGGTCTACAAGAGCTAGTTCAGGGACAGGCACCTAAGCTACAGAGAAACCCTGTCTCGAAAAACAAAACAAAACAAAAAAAGATATCAGAATATATTTCTTTCATTCTCTTCAGATACTTTTTTTTTTTAGATAGTCTCACACTAAATAATGAGCTTAGAGATTCAGTTAGGGTGCCTAGCCAATGAGCTCTGGAAATTCTGTCTCTGCCTCTTCAGTGATGGGATTAAAGCTACCCTACCTGGCTGAATTTTATAAGAATACTGGAGTTCTGAACTAAGACCCTCATGCTTGTGTCTCAATGCCAACTCAGCCTTCTTTCCAGCCTATCTCCTGGCTTGGTTTTGGAGACATGTAATCTAATCTAAGTGGCTATGTAATCAATATCAAACTTGTTAAGTCAAGGAATATTTTCTTGAATTTCAGAATCTCTTGCCTCCATTTCTCAAACGCTGGCACTAAAGGCATGCTACCATGTCTAGCTGACTAAGCATCTCCTGTTATTATATGCCCATCAGAAAGGCGAATGCTAATATTCACAGCTGAGAGGTTCTATGACATGCAAGCAGATAACATATGAGGTAATTAACATCATGTCAAGCACACTGTGCCAAATAAAGACAGCTGTTACATTTTTCAAATAATGAGAGTTTAATGACTATGAGCAACTTCCATCAACAGAAAAGACAGCAACACATCAATAAAAATAAGGTGGAATGTATTAAATGACAATACAGTCTCTTATCGCCTCACAATGTTATTATTTTAAACAATGAGCCAAGAATATTAAATGCTCAAATAAAATGTTATTTATGAAATTTACCACATGGAAGGCTTCCAAGTGGTAGCTAATGAAGACATGGGTGGGTACTCCATTATACCACTTTCTACATATTATATATTTCCCATTTTGCTTCTGTTAGCACCTCCATGGGTCAGGTGACTCTAACAAACAGTGGCGCTGGTTGTAACTTGTGTCCACCAATTAAATGAAAGTAAACCATTCATTAAGGGTTGGGGAAAACAAATGGTGTGTTGTTAGGACATTTCTTATTGGCTTCAGGGTGTGTGCAGACAGCTCATGTGGAGGGATATACTAAGATCGAATTTCAGAATGTTCAATTAACTAAAGTAATATGTTTCAAAGCTCAACATGGTTCTTGGCATGCACTGAACACCTCTCAGATAGCATCAGCATTATTGTCAGTATCTCCTCCTCTACCATCACCATGGTGAAGGTGTTTTCTTTCTCACAGTGCAAGGATATCAAGTTGTGTGTTTCAAAACTTTTTGTATGACACCTGTGCAAACAGACAAGTCATCTCACGGCCAATTGGAATGAATTACTCTTTAATATACTGAGCTCTTACTTAGAGTGTCAACTCCTGATATGTTTCAAAAATTTTCCTACTCTGGGAAATTTTCCTACTCTGGGAAATTTCCTGCCCTAAAAAGTATAATAATGGCATGTAGGAGGCAGGAGGAAGGAAAATCTAGAGTTTGAGGCTTATCCTGAACTGCATAGAAAGATCCTTTCTCAAAAAAATATTTTCTGAGGCACAGGAAAACTTCAGTTCAATGTAGTATCAATTTTTATACATAAACAAACTGAGAAACTGGAGTGATTCAATGGAGCTGTCATTGGAAATGTGAGAAATTATAAATTTATTCTGGTGTTATCACATTTGAGGTATAGTTTGACTCTTATAGACTCTTGGCCATAGGTGCCTTTGATTTCTTTAGAAGTTCTGAAGATCCAAGATGAAGGCACAGAGATTTGTGAAGAAGGAAGGTGAGACTGAGAGAATATAGGCTAGCCTAGGCTAGGTAGAGCAGGGTAGACACTCAGTATACATTTTATTTCCCCAAGATAGGCCCAGCAAGAACATAATGTAACAACTGGCAAACAGAAATGTAAGACAAAACCACCTCTGTACTCATGAAATCAAGAAGTTGAAGAGCAAACTTCTGTAGCTGCTTGATCAAAATAATCAAAGATTCTAAGAACAGACAAAAGCATAGCATTTTCCTCATAAAGCCAGTTACACTAAAACTGACATGTTCGTTAGGCTAAAAGAAGAATGATGCTAATGGTTATCTGTGTCCACAGTGTGCTAGAAATTGTTCACTAAACTGGGTGATATTTCTTGGCCTCCAACGGGGTGTCATTTCTTCAAGTAAAAGCTTAATTTCCAGAGGCTCGTGGTTTGGAATACTAGTTAGTTGCTGGCATTCCACTTTGTCCTGGACCTGCCACAGCTAGATTGAGTTTGCTGTTTCTGGACTCAAGGAAAGAACAAGATCCTTATGCCTCAGGTAGAATATGTTTGAGCATAGAGGAAGAAAACTCTGTCTGCATGCTCCTTTCTCCAAAGAAAAGAAACAGTTGTGAAACTAAGGTAAACCTATACAGTCTGGGCATTGAGACCCAGTGCATAATGAGTCAGAACACAAGTGTCTAATGCTTCTTTAAATTTTTTTTTAAAAGTACATTTCCTTTCATAATTTGTTCAAGTAGGGAAACTGCCCCTTGAACTTCTGATGCCTAGGGAGATTGCATTGTTCCCATCTCCCAGTAGAATCCCTTTCATTATTGCTCTCATTATAACTGCATATGCTCACGGGATATAATTTGATAACTCAATGTATGTATACAATGTGTAGTCATCTGAGAGTAGTTACATATATCTCTACTAATGAGAGAGATATTATGGGTATTTTTTTTCGGGGTCTGATGTGTTCCCAAGGCAGAATTTTTATCCATGCTCTGAAATTGTCATCTATTAATCTCTTAGGAATTCTTGATATTAGCATTCTGTCCACATGGATTCATCTGTAGTTTTAATTCAATTCCCACATTTTCAGTTGACTAATAATGGCATTACCTCATTCTAAGGAGATAGCATACGAGAATTTTCTCTATCACTTCAGCAAAAAGCACAGCTTTGCCATTTCCTGTGTCTTATCTATAACCTGTCCAAGGTAAACTGCCTCTGTTTCTATTCTTTTGCTCATATGATTAGTATTCTATCACTGGGTCTTTTATATCATTTGCAGTAAATTAATTTAGAAATGGATTATCTTGTGCATGATTTTATCTCCCCAGTTAGTGTAGTAATAGGAGCGGCGGGGCTGCGTCCCCAACACCCCGGCCGCTTGGCTAGCTCATGCCCGAAATAACAACACACAAACTGTATTCATTTAAGAACTGCTTGGCCCATGAACTCTAACCCTTACAGGCTAATTCTCGCACCTGGACTAGCCCATTTCTAATGATGTGTGTAAGCACCCCAAGGTGCGCTTACCGGAAAGATTCTAGCCTAAGTCCATCGTGGGTTGCAGCTGCCTGGGAGAGCTGAGCATGGCGTCTCTGCTCCAGCAGAGCTGTCGGGTCTCTCCGGGAGCAGAGCAGAGTCTGACCTCACTTCCTCTTCCGCCCAGAATTCTATTCTGTTTACTCCTCCCATCTATGTTCCAAGCTGAGGCCAAGCAGTTGGTTTATTATAACTTAACCAATGAAATCAACAGATTGATATATGACACTCCCACATCACTTCCCCTTTTTCTGTTTAAAAAAAAAAAAAAAAAAAAAGAAGGCTTTAACTTAACATCCAAAGCTCTAGAAATGACAGAGACATCTCGCTGCCTGGACAGTCACCCAAAGTTCCTCTGTACCGTTGGGGCATCCATCTTCGGCCTACAGGCCCATAGTTTCCAGCAGACATTTCCACAAAGCAGGAAATTTCAAAGGCAGTCACTATCTGCTTGTCCTGAAGAATGTCTTGCAGACTCTTTCATGAATCAGGAACCCCGAAAGATCATCTCACCTTTAGGCAAGTTCAGCAGTCCTCTCTCTGCGGGTTCTCTGTGTCCAGTTTATGCAATAGTCCAGGCAAGAGCAGTTTCTTGCCCAAATGGCTATCAAACTCCATAAGGATCCTCTTCGATGCCCATCTTCCTCTTGAAGTAGATTGGTGCTGCCAGGAGCAGAGTGTCTCATTGTCATGAAAAGTCCTAAGTTATTAAAACATTTAAAATGCCATATTCTATAATCTTTGAAAAATATGAAGAATGCCTATCTAAAATATATCTATGCACATCTAGAAAATCTTAACTAACATGACTACAAACTTAACTATTATTAATGATTATTCATTAACAACCTATATACATTACAAAATTAACCTTAAATTTAAATCACTAAAGCAAAATCCATATCAATGTAAATTATTCATACCTATATCATCTCCCCCTTTAAATGTAAAAGAACATTTATAAACCATATTTGGGAACATGGGCGCAGTTTTTTCTCTCCAAACTGCTTCCTGCTGAATGGGGGCGTCGTTAATTAGGTCTTTCATGGTATAACCTGTGTGCTAGTTTCATCTCAGTTGGCAGTTGAGCGAAGCAATTTTCTGAAGGTATTCACAGCAACCGTTCAGGAGGGCGTGGTCCATCATACCATATCGGAATAGAAGAAATGAACAGGGTCTCATCCTCTGTGAAAACAAAAAAAGAAACTCCTTTCCAAAGTATCATGTCCTTAGATCCAAATTTCAAAGTCAAGGCATCAAAATCTCTACGTTGGATTAGTTCAGCAGCATTTATAAACAAATATCTTTTGGCAGCTGTTGCTCCTTCCTCAGCATTCAAACAATTCAAAGAGAGCATAATAGTATACAGTATCAAGATTCTCTGTGTATTTTCCATCTTTGTACGCTTTATTTTAACCTCTATTTCGTTTATTTTTACTTTTATATTCTCTGTATCTCTTTGACCTGGAATAACTCTGTAGACCAGGCTCTCCTTGAACTCTCAGAGATCTGCCTGTCTCTGCCTCCCAGGCATTGGGATTAAAGGTGTTTGCTACCACACCTTGAACTCACAGAGATCTGTTTGTCTCTGCCTTCTAGGCGTTGGGATTAAAGGCGTGTACTACCACACACAACTTCTCTTTTTCTTTTTTTTTTTTAAGAACTTTTAACTTTTAGCTTGCATATATTTTTAACACACTGTAAATCATTTAAAAATTTTCTTTGTCTTTGAATCTCTTTACTGTATATCTCTCTTTTTCTGACCACACGAGCCTTTAAATTACTGAGCAATATGAGTAGGATTAAAGCCGTGGCTTTGCCAGGTAGATCCAGTCCATTCCTTAGCTTTCCAGCCTCATGGCGGAGATACAGGCTGTAGCCATGTTTATAGCCACAATTCTATGGCGTTTCAAGGTCCCTGCCAGCCAGCGAGCTACAACAGACAACAGTCAAGTCCTCTCTCGGTAGTTGGCCCTCCTGCCTCAGTCAGAGTTTGCCCTGGCAGGACGGCCCAGAAAGCCGGCATTTTTAAACAGCACAGCTTTTTTCCTGCTACGGCTGAAAACCGAAAAGCATGCGTTCAGCTTTTCACCAACACCGTTTAAGTGTTTCGTGGCAGGACCTCTTAATGAGCTGCAGGGTTTTGCAGCTGAAGCTGAGTCAGGAAGCCTCTCTTAGATGAGAGCGCTTGCTTGCCTCTAGCAAGCGGAGCAGACCCAAGAAATTTCTGCTACCAAGAAAACATGCTTCACTCCATTCTTTCCCAAGCTTTCTCAGGCTTTTTGTGGATTCAGTTAGCCACACGTCTGGGCGCCATCTGTTGAAATAGGAGCGGCGGGGCTGCGTCCCCAACACCCCGGCCGCTTGGCTAGCTCATGCCCGAAATAACAACACACAAACTGTATTCATTTAAGAACTGCTTGGCCCATGAACTCTAACCCTTACAGGCTAATTCTCGCACCTGGACTAGCCCATTTCTAATGATGTGTGTAAGCACCCCAAGGTGCGCTTACCGGGAAGATTCTAGCCTCCGTCCATCATGGTGTCTCTGCTCCAGAGAGCAGAGCTGTTGAGTCTCCAGGAGCAGAGCAGAGTCTGACCTCACTTCCTCTTCCGCCCAGAATTCTATTCTGTTTATTCCGCCCACCTATCTTTTAACCTATCAGGGCCAGCAGTTTCTTTATTGCTCAGCCAATGAAATCAACAGATTGATATGACACTCCCACATCAAGTTAGATTTAAAGAGTTTTTCCATGTGTCCATCAAATTGAAGATCCAGCATCCTTAATATACGCACCTTATGGGTTAATCTGCCACTGGTGTTCGGTGTTGACCACTGTACCAAGAGAGAATTTTATTTATCTTATGGGTTCGCATATTTATAGGAACAATTTTCAAAGCTAACCTCCCATCTTGGATAGTTTCAAATAGGGGTAGTTAAAGCACAATGTCTGACTTTGAACATGAATATTATTGATAAAGGATTTTATCAAAAAGAGGAGAAATTGAAGCTTATTGTCAGGGCCACATAGAGTCCTGGAAGGCTTCTTTTCTAGGATGATCCAGCTATAAGATGCTGTCAATCACACCCCAGCGAAACTTGTCTTCTCTCCAGAGTGTAAAAGCAAAGGTTTCGGTATTTTAATACAAATGTTTTCCTTGCCTACTGTACTTGTGTAACGGGCACAGTTCTCACCTTACTCTACAATTACGTTGTGCATGCTGCTCTAAAACTGGAAACCCTGTTATTAGAATGTGCACTGTGCTTTGGTCCTGCTAAAACTATCAGGTCTTTGTGGGCAGCCAAAGCGACCAGATGCTGGGGCGAGTTGTAGAAATCGTCCTTCTGGGTGACTGCCTGTACTGGCAAAATGGGTTCAGGAAACATATGCATTGCTTTGAGCTCTATCTGCCTCTGATACTCTATCTTGCTCTCTGTCTCTGTCTTTCTTTTCCTTCTCTCCTTTCTCTCATCCAGGCAGGTGATACCTCTTCACTATAGACCTCTCAGTGATTATGTTAAAAGCTCTAATGACAGAATGGATCATTAGATGGAATATTTAGCTACAGCTACCTGCAATGTTAGGATATTGGCGTTTTCTGCCCTTGCTTCTTCTCCCACAGTCAAGGATGATGTAGGTATTTGGCTATTTAATTGGTTGGGAACATTGCAACTCTCTGCTGCAAATGTTTTATTACAAGGTGTATATGCAATACAAACATAATTGATTTGTTTTATGATGTTGGTTCCTCACTGAAGAGTAAGAGAAAAATCCTTTGCATATCTATGTATCAGATGTATACTTTCTTGAAAAACCAAAAAAAAAGAAATATTAGAATTATTCTATAAAATACATCTTGGCATTTCAGGAAAACATTGTAGAGCTCAACAGTAATGGTCTTAAATAGATTATGGACTAGGTTGGTTGAGTCAAGGTTGAATCATAGGTTTGAATGTCTGCAATTTAGTTAATTAAGTAGGGTAAAGTATGATGGTGTTTGGAAATAACTGACTGCCTCATCCTGTTTGCTGTCTATGATTTATCTACATGCCTGCAAAATAGAAATATAGACAGACATTGCTTAGCCTGAGTCTTGGGATGAGTGATGTACTCTGAGACCACCTGTAGCATTAGGATATAGACTGACAAATTCCACACATGCCTGACACATAGTAGGTGGTTAATAGATTCTTAATGACACATGGGCTCAAAGTTAGCTTTGACTTTACAGCTTGCATGTAGTCCAAGAGCAACCGTCTGGTATGTGTATTGTTTTACTTTGTCTTTTGTATTTGGAATGGGTAGGAGTGACGACTTCTCTCATGCACCTCCTTGGATAATGGGAGTGATCAGGAACTCTCTTGCTTCTTACAATGTACCAGAGGAAAGTGAATTTACTGATGTCGGTCATCTCATCTATTAGAGTACACATATGTGTAAACTGTGAAGTTTCTAACGTTCAGCTCTCAAACAATAATGGTATTTGACTTAATAATATAACTTAATGCTGTACTTTTCATTTTTTCACATAAAAGGCATATGTGCTGATGTATGGGTTCATTAGAAAGATTATAGTTTTGTTCTTTGTTGGGGTACAGGCGTCAAAAATATTTTTTCTATTGATTTTCTTTGCAGGTTCAAAGAAAAACAAGTGCTATTTTTCACCTTAGAGGATCTGTTTTCGGTGCTTTTGTAGGTACATCCCTTATTGCTGTGTGTTTCTTGACAGATAAGGACCTGTGTACATTCCTTTGACACTTCTACTAAGGTGAAGTGAGACCTGTGTCACTTCAGTCTAAAAGAATTCTTAAAAGGAATTGCGCCATGATCAGAGAGTCCGGTTTTATCCCATGCTTTTTCAGTCACAGTCCAGCTGGCCTTGGTGAGCTCCCAATAGATCAGCCCCCACTGTCTCAGTGGGTGGGTGCACCCCCCGTGGTCCTGACATCCTTACTCGTGTTCTCCCTCCATCTGCTCCTCATTGGGACCTTGGGAGCTCAGTCCAGTGCTCCAGTGTGGGTCTCTGTCTCTATCTCCATCCATCACCAGATGAAGGTTCTATGGTGATATGAAAGATATTCGTCAGTATTGCTATAGGAGAAGCCAAGTTCAATGGCAAGGGGTTTTGATCCTACTTCATGTTCCGGCTTGGTGGGAGCCTAGCCAGGTTGGATGTTCACCTTCCTAGACATGGATGGAGGGGGGAGGACCTTGGACTTTCCACAGGGCAGGGAACCATGACTGCTCTTCGGATTGGAGAGGGAGGGGGAGAGGAGTGGGAGGAGGGGGAAAAGAGTGGGGGAGGGGGAGAAGAGTAGGGGGAGGGGGGGAAGAGTGGGGGGAGGGGGAGGGAAATGGGAGGCTGGGAGGCGGCAGAAAGTTTTTTTTTTCTTATTCTCAATAAAAAAAATAAATAAAAGGAATTGCGCAAAATGTCTAAAAGCCATTTTGTTACTTTCTTTTTTTCTTTTTTTGATTTATTAAAGATTTCTGTCTCTTCCCCACCGCAGCATCCCCTTTCCCTCCCCCTCCCTCAATCAAGTCCCCCTCCCTTGTCTTCCTCTGTGGTGGCTATAATGTGCCCGTCGGTGACCGAACACCCTCTCTGTGCTGTCCATCCTGTGGGTTCTGAGATGTGTGTGAAGTCAGTTGTCGGCCATTAGTACCACACAGATGGTTTCGCCGCACAGAAAGTCCACTGGGCTCCATCTGCTGTCCCACATCCTAAAACCACTAATGGTCAATGCTGTCCCTGTAGCTTTCCTAGTGTATTGAACTTGGACTCAATGTGCGCCCTTTTGACTAAATGATGCTTTCTTTTTCTATAAAGTAAACCTCATGCCTCCCAAGTTGCTTGACTTGGGGTGTGAAATACTATATTAAATTTTATAAACATGAGGAAAATGTGTAGGGGAGATATTCAGATAACATACATCATAAGCACCTTAATTTTAAAAAACAAAAAAATTGAAAACTCCTAAAGGAAGAATGAATTGACATAGTTAGTGATTTGAGGTGACACAGTCCATCATGAGGAAATCATGGTCATGTCAGTACGAGGCAGTGGGGCAAACTATATTCACAGTCAAACAGGAACCATCTCCATGCTCCTTTAGATTCAGTTCAGAACCCCATTCAGTAGCACAGAGTCACCTACATCAGGCTGGGGCTTCCTCAGTTAAACCTCTTTGGAAGCACACTCCTGGGCATATACTCAGAGGTGTGTCTCCTGTACCTTTAAATCAGGTCTATATATATGACAGTGGAGATCAACCATAGCAGACAGCTCTCGCTGTCTCTCTCTCCCTCCCTCCCTCTCCCTCTCTTCCTTTATATGTGCAAAATATACATATGCATGCAAACCTTTACCACTGTAAGTTTTAGCCTAAATGATCCCATCGAAATTTCAGGGTATACTTGAGTCTAGTCTTCTGTATATCACAAGAAATTTGGCAAGTCTTTAAAGACTAGTTTTCTGGGACGTTTCAGATTTAATACAAAGTCAAGAGGAAAGCACAGTGATTTCTGATATACCCCTTCCAGCCCTGCACAGCCTCCTCCATTACCATCATCCCCATCTCAGTGGTGTATTTGCTTCAAGTGACAGATCTTAGTTGAAACACAATATAGTGCTGCTTAAAAAAAAAAAAAAAAAAAAAAAAAAAAAAAAAAAAAAACTAGTTCTTACTGGAGATAGACTCTGTGATTTAATTCTCAACATCAATAATAACAGAACACTTGACAGTTTAATACTAGTGGTGTTAAATCAGTTCACTTTCTTTGTGAGCTCTTATTCCTCTCTTAAACTACTGGAAGCAGACCTGCTTCAAATAAACCCATTTGAAATAAAGAGGATTTGTAAGGGAAGGCACGGAAGATGAAGTAGAAGACATTTTCATCATTTCTTTGGAGCTGCTGGAAAACTCACAGTCAAACCTACCATTTTTCAGGATCTCATTCCACGGCTCCATGTCTAGGTAAAGACATATCCTGTGTTCGATGAAGGAAGGCACACTTGTGTGTAGCTAAATTATTCTCTTGCCTTCGTGATGTAAAATAGCACTTCATATTCTTTTATAATGCTCTCTATCTCCCTCCCCCCTCCCCAGAAGTTTGATAAATGGTGTCGCTAAGAAATTTGTCTTTCTTGTTTTTCTGCTCTAGTAACCTTAACCATCTTTGGACTTCTCTCATTCTTCTAGGGTGTTTTTCTTCCTTTTAATGATGGTTGTAAGAAGATATCAATTTTTATTCTTCACTCCCCATCCCTCCAGTTTGCTTCTGTTTCCCAGAAGTGCTTTGTAGTATCTCTACCATATGTAGATGCTCATCAGAGAAAATCATGTGTCTTTGTTCTGGGTGCTCTGGATGCTATCTGGATCCCTTCTCTTATGCTGCTTCATATGACTGCCTTCTAGGCTGTAAGCCCTCACGGGGCTCCTTATTAAGACGACACTAGAGGTGGCACTGACAATTTTCTTTTTCCCCAGGAGCGTGTCTGAAATCAAGACGAGAGCCTGGCAGCTCTTCTTGCTGCCTGTGGTTCAACTTGAAACCACAAGGTCCGGAGGCACATGGTTTCCATTCAATCTTTCTCCAGCTAACAGGAACCATTTGTTCAAGCAACTTTGGTATCTGTTTGAGAATAAGAGATCTGCCCCAGCCCTTGCCAGACAGTCAAATACATTCTCTTGGCTTTAAGACAAATTCAGAAATGTCTGCTCAACAATGGCACGCCTCTCAGTTTTGTTTTTTTTTTTTTCATTTATTTTTGCAACATGTGAAGAAACGACCCATGGACTCCTTGAGAAATCTGAAAATGCCAATCAAAAAAAGTGGAAAATTAAGAACCGTTTATTATGGAAAGTTTCTATATTACATTTAGGGAAAATGGAAATAAGATGATATATCAAGCAGGAAATAGAATTAGAGGCTTGCCAGAAGCAGAATATCTGCCACTGATATTTTCTCCCCACGTTTTAATTCTCCCACTTAGCTGAACTGGAGGTAAATACTATTCATAGACTGTTGGGGGTGGGAAGCAAGGAAAACTTGGAGAACGGATAATGGACTACGTTGTACTTATCTGCTGGATGCTCATTAAAAGTATTTTTGTCTTTATGAGACGCTTTCTTTTAAGGTACTGATCAAGGCTAGCCAAGAGATTTTCAAAACATTATAGGTTATTGTTGCTACCTCTTATCCCCCCCCCAAATACCCACAATCAGCCAACAAAAACACCTTTATTTTTCTTTTGTTGTCTGAATAAATATATGTTAATAATTCAGGGCTTCATCTTCTACAGCCAGTTTTACTGCTCTTGTTATTTGTAGATCTTTGGAACAGGGGAGGGGTGGAATATGAGTGCATTGCAGTTTTACTGAGATATCCAAATTACTTTTGATATATTTTATGTTGTTTTCCTCAACAGTAATTTCAAAAATTACTGTTTAAAAAATAGTAATTGTTTGCCTATGCTTCATATAAGTCTTTTGCTATTCTCTGAAGCTACGCATAGCATAAAGAAGAAAGTAAACATAGCATAGACAAGTCCCAGGAAATCAGTCATGGCAGTCAAATATTCGAATCCAAATGTGAGAATGTGGAGTTATTGAAAGAGAAATGTTTGCTCTATTGAAGTACCAACCAATCAACTGACCCAAGTTTCAAACTCAATCACCAGTTCTCAAAGTTAACATATAAACCACTTTGCATATATATATCATTTAATTCAACTCTGAAAATATCTTCAGAACAAAGATCTGTGTGATGGGATCTGGAAGAAATACAAAGGGGGATCTGACCTTTCTGCTGCTGCCTCTATGGTTTAAACACAGATATATGAATAATATTGGGAAACCGTGTTTTATATATTAAATAAGAATTCAACGGAAAACCTGATTCTCCCGGTCTTCAGAAAAGGTGTGTATGGAATGGAGAGGGGCATTTGAGCTGGGCCTTAATTATAGCATCATTGTTAAAATGGGACTAACTGGAAGAAGGAAAAAGACATAGAGTGACCTTCTGGCTTTTAAAGACCTGGTTGATCATCTGAAGTCCAAGGCCTGGATAGCTAATAGCCATCTCTGTGTGCCTCTCAACTTTCTAGACAGTAGTGACATGACAGTGACCACACGAGCTTTCCAGATGAGAAATCTGCTTTGTGTGTATAAGGTGGAGTGCGAGCAAGATCAGCTCAGATGTGGGGAAGTGTTTGCTTAAGACATGTGTCCCATCAGCCATCTTCAAATTGCTTTGATTTCAGTAAATTGATCATGTTCTCAGTGACGCAGGAAGAAATGTGATTACCTCCCATGTCTTTTATAGTCTGGATCTTCATCATGGCTCTATATGGACTCTTTCCCCGAATTACAGATGGAATTTAAGTCCCTGAGCTGTCTGTTAACCCCTCCTTCCAAGGTCTGAGGATCCCTGTGGAAGAGGGAGCAGTAAGAGTATAAGAGCCAGAGGTGGTGTGGGACTCTACCAAACAGTGTTTCATGGATACGGCAGGGAAACTCACATCTGAATCCTTACCGTTTAACATAACATGCACCAGGCCTGTGCAAGCTCAAACCAGACAAAATATCAGCATGGGGAAGATGGGTGGGGAAGTGGGCATGAAATTACACCCATAACTGAGGAGGTCTTGGCAATTTATAACTGCAGAGAGAGAAGGAGAGGAGAGACAAAGTGGGAGAAGGGGAGAGAATCGGTTTCCTTTAAGAATTTGGCCCCTGCTAGATCAGCCATGCTCCAGTGGATGGTCACATATCTAAGGGGATTGGGGCAGCACATTGGACTTGATGGTTTTCAAAATAACTTTAAAAATTAGGACACAAAGTTGAACGTGTGGGGAAAGGAGTGGATCTGGGAGGAATTTGGGGGAGGACAAGAATGTGATCAAAACTACAGTGTGTGAAATTCTTAGAGTATGAATAAAAGGTCACAAATCAAATGAAACAAAATTAGGCAATAAGTGTTAAAGCCACCAGTGATACCCTGGTAGTCTGGTGTGGCTTCTTCACAACATTGTCTTTATTCTTCCGGTTGTGTATATGTTGACTTACTCAAAGCACCATGATGGATGGTTTGCTCAGTTTCAAAAGAAGAGAGGATATGAGCAAAGAGATTTGAATCCAGAGAGATAACTTCTCCAGGTTTCAACCTTGGGGGTAAATTATGTTTTCTGAGATGTAATTGGTATTGTACAAATATTCATTGATCCTATAAAATAATACATCACTTATTTCCATAATATTCGTGGTATGTAACGTGTATTGATTATGGGTATTTTAAGTCTCAAAATTTGACAGTCTAACTAATCTAGAGCCTATACTTTGATTATTAATGGTTTAAGAAGTACATAAATAAATCTTGCCAATAAGAAATTACTCGCATATTGGGTGCTTTTTTTTAACAAAAAAGTGTTATTTTATAAATATACCATTGCAATACAGAGAAAATAAATTGATTAAAAATAGACACTTTTCAACTATGTGCCTCTATTCTTTGTTATGAATAACTGGCTGTAAAGTATTTGAATGTGTGAAACCGTAATACATCTCCCTGTTCTGTCATTAAAAGCTTTTAGCAACATAAATGGGAATGGAAGGGAGAAGGCCAGAGGGAGGGAAATTAGCTTTAAGATTAAATATAAGTAATAATTTCCCAGCAAGGATTGGTTCTGGAATGTGGGCTCCTTATTCTGATGTTATGGGAATCTTGAAGGGACCTGTAATGTTGCAACCTCTTAGGTATCTATGTGGTACTGTATCATTAATATCAGAAGCCTGGAGTCTATCACATCAGAGGCTAACGTTCTGGAGTTAATGAGGTGAGTATGAGACACTGGGAGATGGATATACTGTAGGTACAGCTTCTCAAAATTACCCTGGCAACCTTATAGCTGAACGGAAGTGCAGATTTAGTTTTTCTGTCTGTTGTTTAAGCCTGCTGGCTAGGCATCAAGTCCAGCTCTGGGCTGAGCTGTTCAACAGCAGTTCCAGAATGTTCTGAAGCAGTCTACTCTGCATGTAAAAATCCAAACAGAAAACATTTTAGACTGCGCAGGGAATGAAGATGGTTAAGCTCTGGCGATAATTTTAATGAGAAGAAAAAGGCAAATAGAGGAACACCTAATTGGGAATAATTTTATGTGTGTGGAAGGTGGAGAGGAGGTGGGGACCCAGAGTGTGTTTGTGTACACAGCGGAGTTTGGAGAAAGCAAAGTTTGTTGAATCCAGAGAACTGTTTATTTTCCACAGAGTCCCCTTCGCAATCAGTCATCAATCCAGTGCTTTGCTTAATTAGGGAAGAAATGTTTTTAAAGAGATTGGAAATGTAGAGGATGGGGCCGTGAAAAAGCCAGGATGGTGATAGGCTGCGATTGGAGGAAGTGCTTCTCCAGCTTGAAGCAGCAGCAAAGTGTTTAATTGGGTGGAAAGATGGACGTTAACGAATGAGAGTCAAGATGCGGCATTTTAACTCATCCAACAGATGGTCAAGAGGGGAAAGGTCCATTTAAATATAAGACTGAACTCAGACAAAATAAAAATTAGACAGCTCGTTAATGATCCCACGTTAAACAATCGCACTGCTCACCGATTTTATTTTAGATTGCAATACTTTATGTGAGTGCATTTAAGGAGTGGCGTAAACACTGCACGTTAATTGTTGAAATTGCAGCAATCTCAAGATGTCATGAGACTTAGGTTTATGCTGGAAGATAATTATATACATAGTCCAAATTGAAGAATTTGAAGGAGAAAACCAATATAAACATCACCCACAGCCTATATAATGAGGATAGATCGCAATATGAAAAAATCAGATAACAAGCACTCATGAAAGAATGCTAAATTCTGAAGGGGAAGGGAAGAAAAGGAAGGGCACTGGGGAGACTATAATGTATATGGTATAGTTAACAGAAATTGTCTTTATGAGAATCATCATCACAGTGTCTGCTGAATATATATATTCATACTTACACACATATATACATACACAATGCATATATATATATATATATATATATATATAATTTAGTCCCACAATCAGTACCCAGCCAGTGTGAAGATAAGAGACTCTGGTATGTTCATCTCTGAATGGAACCTGTATACCATACCCTCTCCTCTCAAGGCTCATGGATCACTGTGGAAACAGGGACAGAAAACCCATGAGAGCCAAAGTTGATGTCTATAGTGAAAATATATTTGCTAGACATATGAACTCACAGGTACTAAACTGAATGTACAAGTTTTTCACAAGATCAAGAGAGCCAAAATTCCAGCATTGACTGGGAAGGAGCTCATGAAATCTTGTTCCGATCTGTGAGCTTTAATAGTGGATCGCTGCTGAAGCATACCATACCCATACCCACTTATATACAGACCTACAGTTAATACTAAATGGACTCCATGATTATTAAAGACAGAGAGAGAGAGAGAGAGAGAGAAGAGAGAGAATGGGAAGGACAAGCTGTTGGTAGGATAGGGGAGAAATTGGAAAGCAGATTGTTTCCAAACACATTGTATGAATGTATAAATATTAAATAAAATATTTTTAAAGACAACACATCAAATACAAACATAAGTATCCCTGTAAGTGTTTTAAAAAGCTTTTCAACTCAAAAGTTAATAGTGGCTAGCTAGGCTCCACCCCTTACCTGAGGCGGGTGACCCCAGTGGACCAGACTAAGTAGCTCAGATACCACCTAGATCCACAGCCTAGGCCTTGGGTTGGTTCACCCTGTCATCTGCCCTATCTATAGCCTGATGGAGTTTGTGAAGAGTCTGAGCCTGTGGGATAGTAGCCGCTGGATCTGAACAACTTGGGGGGGGGCAGAATGCCTGAGGGGAGTTTTGTTGAGGCTCCAGTGATAATGGTGTGCCAGAGGCCAGAGGCCTTGAACCAGACCAATGATTCATTGCGCTGAACATTGGTGGGTAGGGTTTACTGGACAAAAGGGTATATACTGCATAACATACTCAGATCCAATATCACTAGGATGAAAGAAGAGGTGTTGGAGAGACAGGAAAGATGGAAGAGCAAGGTGATTTTTGTTTGTTTTTATTTTATTAGCAATTAATTTGGGAGGTCTTTTTTTGGGGGAGCACTGCAGGGTTAAGGGGATTGGTGTGGAGGACTGAGAGGAGATTGGGACTGAGGTACATGATGTACAATTCCCAAAGAATCAATAAATAATTATGTTACAAAAACAAAACAAAATTTGAAAATAGCTAGTTATTTAGATTATAATATATATATCCTTCTTAATAAAAATTAAAAAAATAGTAAGTCCCATCCTTATAACTGGAGTCTCTAAAAAATAGAAAAGTGATATACTATGACCATAGAGTTAAATATACAATTCATAATACATCTTAGAAAAAGAATGAGTCAACCCTTCTCAGATATGATTTTAACTATCTTTGCAATCTTTAGGTAGCAAAATCTTCAGTGTGCTAAGAAAATGGGGCAGGCATCCAATATGAGAAAATAAAGCATGTTTCAGCCACCAATGCCACGTTTTCAAATGAAGTTGTACTAATGCAAACTAAAACATTGATGTAAGGTTTGAAGATGTATCCTCCTAAATGTGTGTTCAGTGTCCTCATGCATCTGCAGAGTGTTGAAGGAGAATCATCATTTCTGTGTAAAATACTGTCTGCCATTTCAGTGGTGGGAGTATGGTAAATTTTTCCTTCTGTACTTTTAAAGTCTAGCAGGCCCTAATAAATAAAGGAGAAAAAAAGTAAGGTCAATTTTTAAAAGTTATCTTGAGTTATGCTTTTAAGTTGGCTCACATATATGTTTCCATGAGCAAGAAGCAAGCTGGTGAAAGACTTTCTGAGCAGGGGCCGTTGCAAAGCAGTAGCTCAATAAGGCAGCTTAACACAGACTGGGTCGACCTCCAGGATGTTGGAGAGCGATGACCTTGAACACCCCAGACAACGTGAAACTCCAGGTTATAGCTGACTGGAATCCTGAGGTTTTATTGGCCATGCGCCAGTCTGCAGTCGGGCTAACCACCCCAGTATTTTATAACATTGTAAAGACTGTATTGTTTGAAACTTTTCAGAATTTAACACACAACTTGGCAGTCTTCCAAAGCCATTTCCAATGGGCCAAAACTATCAGCAGCCACCCACCTCCTCAGCCACCGCTGCTGGAATAACGATGCCCTATCAACAGAGTCTTCTACGAGAGATTCCACGCTGGAAGAGGCTGGAATACACTGTATCTTTGAGAGTTCCAAAGTCAGCTGTCTCTATAGTGTACAGCTTTTATTTTATTTAAGATGCAGAGGAAGCTTTCAAAAGTGGCAATGGGATGGGGCATGGCTTGGATTCACTAACTCAGCAGGCAGGCTTCATTCAGTTAAAAAAAAAAAAGGCCCAAGATATGTTTTGTCACCAACACTGTTCTTGTTTCATGGTATTTGTTATGGTAGGAATATTTCTAAACGACTCCAGTCCCATCTCCTTGTGCCTGCCATGTTTTTCCTTCACGCTTTTATGCAGACATACAGTTTATTTACCTTAGGGGCTCAGAACTGAAGTTCTTTTTATAAAGCAAACTTGGTACTAAATTTTTTTCCTTGGTTCTTTCCATCTTGAAATGGATGATTTACATGAGACTAAGTATGCATCAGTTGTTCATATATGCTGGTCCCATTCTGGACACATCACACAGGTGACTTCACTCATCTCTGCAACAACTCTGTGAGGTAGTGATTAGTACAACCCTTGCTTTTCTGCTGAGAAAGCAGAGCGACAGGAAGGTGAATGTTACTAAAATGTATCAAATGGTTTCCAATGGCAGCTAGAAAAATGAGTCAGACAGAATAAACATCTGTATAATTAACTAATTTATGATTTTACATATTATATATTATATTTCAATATATTTTAAATATATAAAATTACCTTTGTAGTAAACTTTAAAATTAAATCGCTTCTCTACTTATGTTTTTATTTGCTTGTGAGACACGACACATATTTATTCCTAAAAATATTCTGTAGTTTAGGTTGCCCTTGGACTTGTGGCAATACCTCTGTCTCAGCCTCCTGATTTGACTGCAATGTGTCACCATACTCAACTAGCCATATGGTATTTTTTTTCTTCTAAATCAATACCCTAAACCATTAACTATTGTGTGTGTTGATCACTCAGTTCTCTGTTCTTCTCTTCAGCATGCTATTATTTTACCCAGGGTGCAGAAATATGGAGGCTCTGATCCTCTGTGTTACCTGTGAAACCTACTCTTTAGGAAGAACACTGATGCTGGCATTTGTACTTGTCTGTAGCTGCTGACTGGAACCCCTTGTTCATGCATGCAACCCTCCCGATTGCAGAATGCCAAGATAAAGCAGGAGATAATTAACTAATTGTGTCCATATGTCAGAAATTTATTTCTGGATGTTTCATGCAAGATTAAAATATAAATCAGTAAATTTGAAAACTACCATTTACAGTGAATTTTAGATTGAAATTTTCTAAGAAACTTCATCAGAGATATTTAGAATTTTTTTTCTTTTTCTTTCTTTTTCTGTTTCTCGAGACAGGGTTTCTCTGTGTAACTTTGTTTGCCCTGGAATTTACTCTGCAGAACAAGTTGGCCTTGAACCCAGAGATCCACCTGCCTCTGTCTCCCAAGGTCTGGGATTAAAGGCCTGTGCCACCACTGCCTGGCTAGAATTCTTATGCTAAGCAGGCATTTGCCATTCCTTTACTGTTTCATTAAAATAGAAAGTAAGGACTGGAGAGATGGCTCATTCACAAGTGTGAGCACCCAAATTAAACAAACAAACGAAAAAAAAACTGGTTATGGCTCTGTCCACAACTGAAACTCCAAATTGTGAGTGGTGGAGGCAGGAGGATCACTGAGTGGTAGTGATCATCGACACAGCTTCAGGTTCACTTAGAGACCCTGTATCAATGGAATAAAATATACACTGATAGGAGCAGGTCAACTAAAGTCTTCTTTGGGCCTCTATATCGGTGTGTGGGAGAGCATATACTTCCTACACAAACATACACACACCACACATCAAATAAATAAAGAGGTGAATGAATAAATCAAAAAGAAGATCGTGTATCATGCAGTAGGAGGTTTATCACACACCCGTAGCTCAGATAAAGGAATCTCTGAGCCAGATTATGATCATTCTTTTCTGTGGGAAAGCAAAACTTCATGTCGTGGTTTGCTTTTCTGATTTAGAATATATCTTTTCTGGAGCTGGAGAAATGGCTGAGGCTAAGAGCACTAACTGATTGTTCTTCCAGAGGACCCAGATTCTATTCCCAGCATCCACATGTAGCTCATGACTGTCTCTTAACTCCAGTTCCAGAGGATCTAGACCATATATTGTTTCTTAGGGTTTTGTTGTTGTTGTTGTTTTGTCTTCAGCAATATGGTGACTACTGCTTTTGTTTTTATCATCCACCTTGCAACTTGCTTTTACTTTCAGCAATGGTATTTATTAGGCTGACCTCGTAAAAACAAAGGGCCTTTACATGAAAACAGAGTGGACTTCTTCCCATCCTTGCAGTGTTTCTATCAAAGGTAGGACCTAAGTGAGAAAAAAAAAAGACAATAAAAACAAACAAGAAATGATTTGACTAATCCCTGGGACACGTTTTGATCACTCCTTTCAGTTGTTCTGCTCTCTCCTATGCATTTTTCTAAGCTGAATGTCGAGCAATGGTAACAAGAGTTAAGATGTCTGTGGGGATGACTGACCAATATCATGAAAGGCCCCATATGCATCGTCCATTCCAACTTTAAGCAATTCGTAATTCCAAAACCCACTTCCCTCATTTGCACACCCATTTAAAAGGATATCCACAATGAAGTCTCCACTTCGTGCTTAGGAATAGGTTTTGGAGAGAACTTAAGAGTTCTGGGGTGAAAGCGAGCCTTATATAATTAAGTCACGATGAATATTCTTTGTAATGTGATTTAGATACGAGACAACCCCTCCCTCAAAGATTCAAGTGCATCAAGCTTGGTCATACCTGCCATCCCAATTGAGAGGGCACTGGATCATGAGGAATCTGATCTATCTGACAGCTGAATTCCCCAATGGATCCATGACTCCATAACTCAGTATTGTTGGGAGGTGGGCCTCTGTCTGGAAGATTTAGGTCCTTTAGGGTATGTCTTTGAGGATGTCTTTTTGTCCTATTTCCCTCCTCTCATTCTCTCTGCTTTCTGGTTGTCATATGCTTAGCAGCCTTCTTTGGCCACATCTCTCTGCTGAGATATTTCTGTGCAGTCATGGAAGCCCAACAACTGTCATAGAAACCCCTGAAATAAACCTTTTCTCTCAAGTACTTGGCACAACAGTAAAAACAGGGACATGGTTTGAATGTATTAATTTCCCAGAAAGAAGATACCAGGGTTCCTGGGAAGATACCAGGGATCAGGAAGGCAATGGAGTGGCAAGCACAGCATCTTGGCATTGTTTATGCTGACGCTCATTAGATCAGTCACTATAGAGGCTGGAATGGAATATATTCTGAAACAACTAAGTGAAATGCCCAGGCTTTACATGGACAAAAGCAACTGTGGTATAGATGATGGAGAGAAAGAAGAAAAAGGGGGAAGGGCTTCTATTATTTCAATCCGGTGGGGAGGCATTTTCTTTAGAATTCTCCTAATATATTCATATTCTGGTAAAGCACATCCCTGATGGAGATAAAGCATAGATTAAAGCCTCCATTCCTGGAGGTTTACACCCACTGAAATACAATATGGTCCTTTACGATACTGTGAGTGGGGAGAGGATTAATCCCAACATCCTTTAAGCGTTGATTCAGGGCACACTCTCAAGCAGCAGGCCGAATGAGTGTTAAGAGCACAGGCATGAGATAGTAACTCTAAACCTCTATTAACAATCCCTCATATTGTTCCAGGGCTTCTACGACAAGCCAGCTAGGAAACCAAACCTCAATTCTGGTGGCGGGTGTGATTTGTAAGTTGTTTTTCCATGGTGATTATTTTGTCAGGCTAAGCCTTGCTGCCGCTGCGAAGAGGTTTCTCTGTCGAGGCCCCAAGTGCACCAGGGCTGTGTTTGCCATGCTAAATCGGGGATCACCGCTCCCTGAATGAAGATCTTTTTGTTGTAGATGGAGCTTGAACAAGAAACACATCCACTGGGCTGGATAAATAACACTCTGAGCATTTGCCTATTACAGCAGTCTTTAAATGCTGGGGTAGGAGTGGAGCCCACAATTTTGTTTTACATTAAATACTCCTAAAAATCAAGAGGCTAATAGCACCAACTAAGGCCAGTTATTTTTCTGGCAGGTAACATGTGAGTTTCCTCTCTCTTCCAAGCCAGTGAAACTGCCCTGTCAATTTTCCTATTGCAACAGTTATTAGATGGCATCTCCAAAGTCCCAAAATAGCCAGATGAGCAGAAACAAACTTGATGCAGTCACAGAGGTACTGGTAAACAACAGCACACAAGGGATTAGAAGTGCTCTTCGATCTCAGCACACTTCCTCCTTCTCGCCACATATTTTGGTATTGTTTAGATGCCAAGGTGGACTGTACGCACATGCTATTTCATGGACCCAATAGTGAGATTCAGCTTAGAGCAAGAAAGTCAGCATCGGTTCTATGTTCTAAGTGGGTCTGGTTCTGTGCTTTATTTGTTTGTTTGTTTGTTTTGTTTTAGACTAAAACGGTTCCTTATTGTAAGTCTAGTTAAAGCACATATCCTGCTTTTTAAAATCCTGTTTATACTTTCTTTGAGCAGGCTATCAGATAGCATTTTTTCTTTGTCCATTTTTGCGAGGATGTGCGCACGTGTGTGTATATGCACATGTGGCATGTGCATGTATAAGCCTGGGTTTGAGGTCAGGCATCATCACTGGTTATTCCTTTACCTTATCCAATGAGGCAGCGCCTCTCAACCAATTCCTGTGGCCATCCGTGTGACATATGACACTAGCCAGCTGGCTCTGTAGATCTCTGGTCTCTGCCTTCCAAGGCTGAAAGCAGAGGTGCGTTGCCATGATCACCTGGCATTGACCTGATTGCTGTGCATTCAAGCTCCGTTTTTCACATGTACACAGCAGGTGCCTTACCTGCTGAGTCATTTTCCCAGTGGGAGTAATCTTTATAGACCTAAAATAATAAGATTTTCAAAGATAGTGCGGCTGGGCCTCAATAGTAAAAAAGGAGTGCATATTGTATTGATATTGCTGAAAAAGTATATATTTATGTTTGGTTTTGTAGTGTTGGGGATCAAATTTATTATAGGAAAAAAAACCCACAGGGTTGGGATTTTTTTGCTTCCTTGAAGAAACCGAATTTATCTATGAATTACATATATTTTAAGGATGTAACAGTATTTGGCAAAGAAATATACAGGCATTGTTACCAATGTAGAAAAGACATCATGTAAACAAAGAGACAAAGACTTCACTGGGGACCTGTGATGTCAGTGGGTATCACAGAAAATAGGTCCCAATGGCCCTTTAAATGAAGACAGAGAATTTCCCAGGAAAGAAAACAGTCAGGTGCCTAGGTGGGTATGGAACACTCAAAGTCAGTGGCCTGGAATTTTCTCCATTTTAATTTGGAAGCCCTGTGTGCCAGGAAACCCTTCCATCCCAGCCAAACTAGGATGGTAGTTTCCCTCATAGGTGCAAAGGGACCTGGCATTTCATGGCAATGTCATGAAACAGTGGGTGGTCTACACTGGGAGGCTTCTTTTCAGGGAAAATGGCAAGAACACTTAGAGAGAACTGATGCTCATACTGAAGTATTTGGAATTAGTCTATGTTCAGTAATGGCAATTTACAAAAAGGTTTAAAAAGAGTACCTAAAACCCACAAGAAAATTTTGCTGAGGGCTGTTGAGATGTCTCATCAATTAAGAGTCTTTGCTACTCATCCAGAGGACCCAAGTTCAGTTCCCAGCACCCATGTTGGACAGGTCATAACTCTAGATTCATGGGCCCCTAAGCCTTTCTTTCAGTGGACTCTATAGGCCCCTTTATTTGTGTGAACACACCCACAAACAGATATACACAATTGCATAATAATAATAATAAATACTTTTAAGGGAGCTATTTGTTTAGAGATCTGGTTATACCATGTAGATATATGTAATCATTGAATGCTTGAATACACACATACATACACGCACATTTATCTTTCCAGTGATGAGGAATAAACCCATAACTTTGTGCATGCTATGTCAACACTGTTACTGAGCTACACTCCCACCACTCTAAGCCCCCCAAAAAGCCAGGTTGATCTTGAATTTGTGTTCTTCTGATCCCCATCTCCAAAGTGTTGATATTATTAGGCATATGCTAATAATATTTAACAAATATTTAAATATCACTTATTGTTTACTATAAACTCCCTTAGTTATCAGTAATGTATCAGTAAGTATTAGAAACAGACTTCAATTTTATGATGCTTAGGTTCTTTCGGTGGGATAAAGAGAAACCAGTAATTTTAGTGTTTTATATCAACATAATATATTAATGAATAAATCAAAAATAGAAATAGATTACAATAAGAAAATATTTTTAAAGAATTTGTACAGGTATGTTTCTCTGTGTGTGTGTGTGTGTGCACGCTCGTGTACGTGTGCATTTAAGTACAGTGTCCACTGAGGTCAAAAGAGGGTACCAGAAACCCAGTGCTGGAATTACAGGCAACTGCAAGCCAGCCAGTGTAGCTACTATAAACTAATTTTGGGTCTCCTGCAAGAATAGGACACTGGAGGTCTAGTAAGTCCCAGGAATTCTGTCTCGGCCTCCCCAGCACTCTGGCTATTGACATGCACTGCCCCTCTGAGCTTTTTATGTAGATGTTGGGAGTTTAACTTCAATTCTTATGCTCGTGAATCAAGCACTGTATCGATTGAGACATGTTCTCTGCTCATGTGTTAACTTCTAACTTGTGACTGTGTCTTCTCAGTTATCCCTTCACTTTTGTTTTTCCTTAAATTTATGTGTTGCCTTTAACTTACTATCTGTCATATGGGGTAAGGTCACTATTATTGAACCATATTCTTCATATTCTCTCATGATCCTGAAATATCAACTTCCATCTATTTTACCATGCAGTAACCTTGTTGGGTCAAATAAATACTCAATGCCTCTTTTAACTCCAAATATCCATTATTTAAAATTATGTGAAGTCACATAGTAGTCAAAACTTCTGCAAAATTCTCTGAAGTTTGATTCCTCGCACCCACATAGTGGCTCACAAGCTGAAATTCTGGCTCCAGGGTATCTGACACCTCCTTCTGACCTCAATGGGCATTGCAATCTTATGGTGTACATGCCTGTATGTAGGCAAAACACTAACATGCCGAAATTTAAAAATAAATAAAACTTTTAAAATATGTCCAGCTCAAAAGACTAATAGATGCGTTAAAATGTATAAAAAAGTTTTTGTCAAAAGGATGAAGTGCCCTCCAACTTAAATGTCTCAACAATGATGAGGAAGTGAATATATAAACACTTCCGTATGCAGGTGAAAGGGAATAACCATGTTTCTGTTGCTACAAGGAGTATAGCAAGATGCCTATGATGTCACCAGTGATGAAGAATATCATCTCCCAGCTCAGTGGTTTAAAAGCTGTCTCTAAGCAACCTCAATCAAACCGCATCAAGGTACAAACTGGAGTATGTGGCTTTATGTAAGTACGCAAGCACTAAAGAGAACTGCAGACAAAAGTCTCGCTGCACTATGACTCATCATGTGCTTTCTACATTCGACCAAAGAACTGTGTTTGCTTTGCCACGTCTGAGAGGAGCCAGAGCTCATTCTCACAGGCCCTGTCTGTGAACAGAGACCATCATGCCACCTCCGAAACAGCAGTCTGGGGGCTCTTGCTTTCTGCAATAATGACCTTGGCTTGCACAACCCAAACAGAATGCGCCCTAGCTCATGAAGTCAAGGTAATGTGGTAACCAGAGACGGTGCCAGCTGGATGGCATCTTGACAGCCTCTGCATATGAGGCATGCGTGGGCCGAGCATGCACATCCCCAGCTGTGTTTTGGTGTGGACTACTCAGGGCCCGCGTGAGAGCTATGTCATAGAACCACTAGCCTCCTAGCGGCAATGTCCGGTGTTGCATTGTCAGTTACCTGTTGAACTCCTGAAAAGACCCTCAAGCAAATTAACTTAAGACAGAAAGGCTGGTCATCATCATAGAAATAAAACAGATATAAGCTGCTTAATGAAGGAGTAGCGCGAGATATTTTTATGGTATTGCTATTGCAGTGATGGGGGCTGGTTTCCACCACAGGATTTTGTCCACAGTCCTGTCCACTTTTGTAGATCTGTCAAAAAGTGTCCAGAACTCCCTTCCAGAAATCACCCATAAAATCCTTGTAATATTTGGTGCCCTTCTTCTGAATGGTGTCTGGTTATCACTTCACCTGAAGTCTTTAAAATTCATCTGGTGAATTTTGTAGTTTTAAGAATAAAGATAAATATTTTTGACATCCCTAAGTATAGTAGTTCTCTTTCTCTGTATGTGCGCACAGTTGCATAGAGCTTTTGATTTTGCACATGTGCTGATGCAGGATCATGCATGTGGAGACCATCGGTCACAGGTGCCACTTCTTAGCAGGGCCATCCACCTTACTTTTCGAGACATGACCTTTTATTGTCTACATGCTCACTGTGTTTCATTTCTAGAATGACTTGGCAGATATTGGTGAAATTCAGCTGACTCTGTCTCTTCGGTGCTAGAATTCCAACACACCAAGTTTTTCCACACTGATTGCGAAGATCAAACATGGGATCGCCTTGGAATGTGATGTGCCCTTTGCTGACTATCTCCACAGCCCCATGTTTCCATAGATGACAATCCGTTGTGGCTTGCAATAATAAAGTGCTTACCCATTAACTGAGGTCATGTACATGGGAGAGAGGAGAGAGTGAGCACCTGAGTTTTAACACTTCACTAAGCAAAGGTCATGAAAGGGTTGCCATGCTAATAAAGCAAGCATAAATATTTGCTAATACAAACCTTGAACTCACTGTTGAGTGATCATGGTTAGTGAATGATCTAGGAGATGCTGTATTTAGTGCATCAGGCATCCAAAGTGCTCAATAAACACATAAACAAGTTAGCCTGTTTTTTTCTGTGCTGAGTTCCTAGAGAAAGCCAAGCTGCAGTAAACTGCTACACCTTCTTTAAAATCAAGATGCGCCTAAAACACTCAGATACTTTAGCAGTATTTAGGTGCTATTGAGATCCACCTTCACCTACTATGACTCTGGTTCATAGACAACTGTTCAGTGGCTTCAACCATTCATTATCTTACTTAAGATGATGCCATTAGGAGAGTTTTACATGTCAAAAAAGCCAACCAGATGGTTAGCCTTTCAAATGCCACAGCTGGTTTGAAAGTTGTTGAGGAGGGTCAAATGAAGAGCCGATGAAGACAGAGACAGATGTGCTCGTGGCATTTTATAGCTAGCTCTGGCCAGAAGTTATTGGGCAGACATCACGATGCTCTGCACATTGTCCCCCGTGGTCCAATATGATTTTATTTTTAGACATTTAAACCTTGGATGGTGGACCTAACCCATTCACATAGCTGCGTGCAAGAAATATGGGCTTGGAAACCCGGGCTATGTACCTTGGTTCTCTTTAAGCCTTTTGACTCTCCGTTTTCTGTCTTCGACGCAGCTTTTTAAAGATGGTATTACATCTCGAGGGCCTAATTTATGCCAGCATTAGCTTGTGATGGATAAAACAAATGTGAGATCTTGTAATAAATAAATAGCACCACTTCATATGAGCCGGAACACCGAGAGACTTGAATATGAAATGCAGTACGGCCAGAAATAAAGGACGAAGACTGCGGAAAGAAAAGATACACCATAGAGAGTTCAGGAATATGACTTAGCAAACAGCCACGACCAAAACATGCTTTAAAAAGAGAACTCTGCTCATGGAAGTAATTTGTGACTTGGGATTTGCATGTCTAAAGAACCCACATTCATTCACAGGCCCCCACAATGGACCATGCAAATTAACCCTGCTACTTCCTACATCAATTATTTCTATCGTACTTGATAAACAGACCCACAAATATTTTTATAACTTTTGTCTATTTATTGTTTGAAACCCTCACACGTGTACACAATGCATTCTGGTTATCTGTGCCCTGCTGCCTTTTATAACTCCCCCTGAATCCTCAGTCATGTCTTCCTTTTAATTTCCTTTAATACTTAATGTACTTATTTATTTACTCACCGGGTCTAATTCATGCTTCCCATGCACACACACCAAGGTATGGAGAACCTACCAGGGGTCACATTCCTAAAGTGACTTTCCATGCACCAGCAGACACCTGCCAACAGCTTTGCAGTTAGAAGTGGAATCTCTGAAACCCCTCTCTTTTTTAGTGTTGGGGATGGGCAGCTCCTCTCTACGCCCACAGCTTGCTTTAATGAACATCCTAAGATCCCACCATCATAATCAGTTTCCTGGATTCTCCACCAAAACGTAGGCTTCACTTTCCCAGCTTCATGCGATAGCCTTTCAAAGCTTCCTGACAGGGAATGCAATCCTGCTGCACATCTGGTCCCATCAGAGCTTTAGAATCTTGGGGTAAATCTCCACAACCCCATCATTGTTGCATCTCTTATACCTAGAAGCAGCATCACGTGATCTGTGCTACCAATTTCTGCTGCTGCATTGAGATGTAATCTACTCCCACCCCCCAGACTATAGAGGCAGTGACTCTTATGTTCTGACTGTCAAGGCTGACCCCTGGAAAACACTTCCCTAGGTGTCTTCTCTGTTTTTGCTTCTCCCTTTTAAAAAGAAATGAAATGTGTACATTCACAATTTGGAGCTCTAGGTGGGAAGCGGGGAGACAGACCCTTAGGACAGCTTTTCTATTGATCTACTATTGAGAACTAGTTTTCTCTTTCATCACGCAAATCTCTTTAATAAACACAGTTGTTTTCTCTGCCCCCTTCCTGCTGGTACCAAATGCACATAAAGACTGGTATTTATGCTGTATCTTACTGTTCTTACTCAGATATGCCACAAGAGAAAGTTGAATATTTAATTTTTTTTTTTACTGAAGAAATTAGTGTATTTCTTTTGAATCCAGGCTCTCCCAAATTCTCCACCAAAGTGCAGAGCAAAGCCAGATTCTTTTCCAGAATACAACAGGAATAGACTCGCACCCAGGTCCTGAAGCTTCCTTCCTTCCCATCTGCAACCTCGGGAGCCAGGCCTCTGTTGTGCATGTTTCTCGCGGCATTATTCTCTTCTATCTTCCAGTAAAATGACTCAATCTCTGCCCGTCGCGTGTCCTAGCTTTTCTATCTCACAGTTTCAAACGTCTCAACATTCCACCGCCAAACTGGTTCCAAAACCTGTGTACCACAAAGTCAGAGTTTATCGCGGCAGCAACAGCCCCACTCCTTGGGGGCACCGATTCCTTTCCTTGCTGTGATAAAACGATTGGCCAAAGCAAACTAAAGAAGGGAGTATTTATTTAGTTCACAATTTGAGAAGGCCATCATTCACGGCGAGGAATACATGGTGGGAAGAGACTGAGGCAGCAACCAAAACTCTGAAACAGAGGTGAATTCTGGGGCTCAGTTTGCTTTCCTTTCGTTGTTCAGTCCAAGCTCATGAGATATGGGTCACCAATACTCAAGGTGAGTCTTTTCCTTTTTTTTTTTCTTCCTCAGTTGACTTTCTGTGAATACTGTCACAACATGTAGCAAGAGGTGTGCTTCCCAGGTAATCCAGTTACGTTGAAGATGAATAATAGCCAGTATCCCTGGGAAATTCTTGACTCCCTGAATTGTTGAAAGACAAAATATCATAGAACAATAAAGCTTGATTACAGCGAATAACTCTGGTACTCAGCTATAGATTTTATTCTTAATATCCATGAAATAAATATGAAATACACTTCTTCATATTTTATCTGTGTTAGTTGCTAGGAGCTAATAAGTATGTTTTGACGATAGCCTTTATGCAAATTATTAATTTTCATTTTACCTTGAAAATAACTTGACTATCCACTACTTAGTGACCCTTCAGAAACTCTTCCCTTTCCTAAGTTGAGGTGAGCTAAAATGAATCATTTGGTAAGCCTCAGTTTACATTCACATAAATATGTCATTATTTATACTTTCTGCAGAGGAATGGAACAGAAATATTTTAGATTGTTCGCATATATCCCACAAAGACTAGTGTGCTCCTATGAACTACTGGTGTTTATTTTATCTCTGTGACCACAGGGCCATCAGGATATCAACTATTATTAGTTGATTGTTTAATTACACCCAACTCTAATCTAATGAGCTTCCTCATCAATCTCCCTTGTTTTCTTCTAAACTTCTTGAGATTGGATAATCGGCCTATTATAATTGCCCAAAGCTGTGTTTATTGAAGAAGCAAAATCCCAAAGCCAGAGAAGAGAGTTAAAATCATGGTAACTTGGCTTTATCCGTTCAGAACTTGCAGAAGGGAACAATCAATGAGAACCTTTGAGAAAAGACTGGGTGATACACAAACTTACTAAAATCAGTTAAAATTTTTCCTGAGTGTTTTTTTTCTTTCAGTTAAAATCTATTATCATATAGTTTGAGAAAAACTGGTAAAAGACAAATTAAATAGCATTTGAAAGAGGAATCAGAAGATTCTCTTTAGAGTGAGGTTTGTGAAAGTCCCCGTCACAGGAGTTGTTACTATTGAATACCTAATGGATTTATTAGGGTCACTAAAATGAACCTAGAAATGACTACGGCAAGTCAAGAGAACTCAACTGTGATTTTTACTATGAAACTGAAATGGTAGAAAATGCAAACCATATTAGCACCAATAGGTAATTCATGGTTATTGCAGTACTGTGTGATCTGTACTTAACAGAACCGAGTAGCCATTATCAAGAAATGGTGCAATTGGGACTAGGGAACAGTTCAGTGTATGAAGTGATTGTCGCTCAAGCATGGAGACCTGCATTTGGTTCCTCAGAAACCACATATAATCCAGGAATTCTGGTAAGTGCCTAGTATCCTAGCACCCAGGAAGCAAACTGCAAGATCCCCGGAGCTCACTGGCTCCAGGAAAAGTAGAGACTGATGAAGAAGACACACAAGGTTGACCTCTGGCTGCCACATGCACAAGTACGTGCTCATAGACACTACACACAGATGCATGCACACCAAGAAATGATACCCTTCATTTTTACTCTACTCAAACCATTACTACAATAAAGAAGGCAGTGACTCTCATGTTGAAGTTCCTGAATGTGAAGTGTGAAAACAAAACGAAACAAAACAAAAGATTCATTTCAAAAGTGGTTTCAGAAGGAAGTAAATTCTCGAAATGCAAAGAGTGATTGATTGGTAAAGAATGAAGTTTGTTTGTTGAGAACCTGTTTTACTGGTTGCACTGACTGAGTAGAACTTTTTCCTAAGGAAAAAGACAAGAAACACACACAGAGAAACATACGGACGCAAACTGACAAACACACATTCTGACACATACAGTGATATAAATAAACACTGACACTCACATACTGATGTGGCATGCATGCACACACACACACCACCACCACCACCACCATCACCACCACCACCACCACCACAAACAACCACAACAACAGCCACAGAGAAAACATCCCCTAAGCAAATCACACACGAAGGCTTAGATGGTATGTCACAACCACATCACATTCTATCTCCAATACAACCCAGAACATGATTTATATATGAGCAAGTCATCCTGTGCTCACACCATGTGTGTGACATGTATATTCTTCTCAGATCCTCCAGGAAAAGTAATAATATAATTCTAATAAATAAAAATATGTCTTTTTAAAATCACTCATTTACCATGGATAATATTATGAAATGAAATATATATTATTCTTTCATCAATTAAGTATCCGTTGCATAGGCCATGTGCCTTTGGTAGATATGTGTTGATGGAATATGCTTGAACATAGTGATTTTCTTCCTTAGGGGACAACCTAAGTCATGTGGTTTCAAAACCCTGGAGCCTAAGTTAAAATTATCAAGTGATTATTAATAGAAGTCTATTAACTGTACTTAGGAATGCTCCATGCCTAAGTGGTTTACCATAATGCCATAGTATGTGTCAAAAGAAAATAACAATTTGGAACTATGTAAGCCCTGCATTGAACTAAGTGTTCTAACTGGAAATAAATAGGATTCAGCATCAGATTTTTTGAAGCCTATTAATGTTACTACTTATTTATTTACTGGAATAAAAATCACAACTTTAATGGTGTTGATTCTTTATTTAGAAGGCATAGTAGCCACCATTAAATATTATAACAGTGGGGGAATATATGTATATTTACATACATAAACATATAACATAAAATTAGGTAACATAATTTATCCAGAGTGACATTTTAACACAAAGTTTAATGTCTTTTAATGGTAATATAAAATACTACACTCAACTTCATCAAAAATTGTTTTAGTGATTTTTTTATTTGAAAATAATAAGGAAAAAATCTTTGCCTCCTTCAAATTAGAAAAGGAAGGAACGTTGTGTACAAACATTTCATATAGTTTGATCATTTTGTTGTTGTTATGTTTGGGGAACTGGCCAGTGTGTAAAAGCAAGAAAGGTGAAGACATACACATTTTCCAAAATCCCAGTTGTAAAACATGATAATAAGTTATTAATCAATCTTTGTTTATTTTATTAGGGGAGATATTCTCTACTGAATTTCTTTCTGGCCTTAAAGAAAAACCCTTCCAAACCTTCCATAGGAGGCTGAATATGCAAGTAATAATCAAAATTTCTAGAGTTTCCTTCTCGGTCATGTAAAAATTCCCCTTGGCTTTGGAGAGGATGAAGTCTTCAGAGAGGGTGTCAACAGTGATTTATTACAAAGCTGACTTAATTCTCCCTCGATTTAAAGGCCTTGCCTACGACATAATCACTTTCTTTGCCCCCCACCAAGGTAGCTGCTTAGTCCATGATTCTCAAGACAGCTTCAATCAGACCCTGGCCATGCTGAGATTTCAGATGTTTACTTTGGAAAATTTTGTTTCAGGGGTTGCCTGCATGATGTCTAATTAGTCAAGTATGGTTCTCACCCAAGAAATTTTCAGGGTGAAAAATGCAAGTGTGTGTGTATGGTGTGTGTGTGTGTGTGTGTGTGTGTGTGTGTGTGTGTGCGTGTGTGCGCGCGCGTGTGTGTGTGCATGTGTGTGTGTGAGCATGCTCTGTAAAGATCTTCTGTATGATCATTACATGTGGATATGTATGAGCAGAAGGAAGTTGCAAACCTCTCCTTCTCTAGCCTGTAACATCAGAAGACTTCTTGACCTTACCGGGTTTGCTGTGCTTTTGTTTGGAGAATTATAAATTGAATTAACTAAACCTGGATATTGTTTTGGGATAGCCCCGTGTTCTAGTTTGATTCTATTGCTGTAATAAACTTCAAGGCCAAAACAACCTTAGGAAGGAAAAGTTGTATTGCAGTTTGTAATTTCAGGTTACCATCCATCACTGGGGGGAAGTCATAACAGGAACTCAAGTAAGATACAATTGAAGTAAAAATGATGAAGAAATACCACTTACTCACTGACACTCTGGTCCATGCTCAGCTAGCTTTCTTACACAACCGACACTCACCTGCATAGGGATGTTGCCCCCTACTGTGGGCTTGGCTCTTGCACATCCAGACTATCTCTTACAGACATGGCCACAGGTCCAATGCTGTCTGCTTAATTCTACAACTGAGTTTCCTTCTTCCCAGGTGACTCTAGGTTTTTGTCAACTTTACAATAAAACCCAACCAGTTCATCCCATAAGATTAAAGAGGAAAAGCAAACCAAAATGCAAGGTAGCTAAGAAAGAAGATAGAATGGGACTAAATGGTCCTTCAGACACCATCTTCAATCATACAGACATTTTATTCACCACTGATCTGGTCTCCTCCATAATCTCTGTACATAGTAAAGAAAATTTTGTAGTTCAAGCCAAAGTTGTGACATTTGAGGTATTGGTTTTTTTGTTCTGCTCTTAGTGTCCCGATCCTTGTACTACAAAAGCTTAGCCCTTCTGTTACAGGCCACAACTTCTGCTCAGTACCACCTGAGACTTTTGCAACAGATTCTGTTTCTTCACAGGTAGCTGTCAGATTTGTTTGATTTTCTACTTAAAGATCACATAGTCAAAAATCAAACCCTCTGGCCTCTGCATGTCTCATTGGTGTCTAGTCAATGTAGGGAGCTACTTCATCTCCCTTCTGAGAATATTCTGATTTATCTAGACAGTAATGTTTCAGCATCACCTGATTGCTTCACTGCAGAAGGAAATATTACCCATAAAAAAACCAGATATTCATGATACTGTTGAAATATGTATAAACATTTGGATTCTTTTCAACAAACAGAAAGTCAGTGCAGGTCTAGGGAAATGATGAGACATTGAAAAAGCAGTGCATCACTATCTTGAGGCAGTGCTGCTGCTGGTTTGTAATAAGCTATATAACTAGGATCATTTAAGTTTATGCTTTCAATTTTATGTCAAAAATAGAGGTTTTCACACTTGGAATCATTAAATAGTTGGATCAGGTTATCCAGTGTTGTTTGGGGACTGTGCTTTAAGCCAATACTTAGCAGCACTCCCAGTATCTAGCCAACAGACAGTAACAAGTTGCTTATGTGGCTTTATGACAATCACAGATGTCTCTGAGCCAAATGACTCTTGTAGAGCAAAGGTTGTAGTCAGTGGAGAACAGCTCATATAAGGAGACCATATCAACTATACCAAGTTTGTGACTGACAACATAGGGAATTTGCGCTTTATGTAAGGATAATAGTTCTATGTTGAAATTCAGGATCAGCAGTTGGACCACAGGTAGATCTTGATAGTTACCATGAAGAATCCATGAGGAAAATGGGATCATCTGCAGTTAAACCCTAATATAAATATACAGGTGTGGGAAGCCAAACAACTATTGAGTTTTGATACTCATAAGCAGAAAGCCTTAATGATTTTCCACTGAAGGTTCTAAATTTCCAACTTTGGAAGACGTTTCTAAATTAGAAAATGGATTGTCTTCTTATACATGTGTAGTGATGGTCTTTGAAATGCATTGTATACAAAGAGTCTATTTGGAAAACCTTTATCAAAAATCTCCATCACATGGGCCATTTCCAGACAGACCACAGGCTTTGCAATGAAAATGACTGACCAAGCAGCATACACAATATCTAAACTGTCAAGTCCCTGCCAATGCAGATACCTTTCTGTCTTCATTATCTAGCTAGTTGTTTTGATTTCCAGGATGAATATCTGCTCTATTAGAAGTGGTTTCATTCATAAATGTAAACTCACTTTTGTTAATGCCTTTATTGATTGTCATGTGGAGTGATTCGTTACTCAAATCATCTTGTTCAATAGTTATAGATGTTGGCATTCAACATTTTATTTCCTGTATAAATCACTTCTCCCATACTGATGCTAATGGCTATGGACTTTATAGCTTAGTAGGTTTTGTCTTTTGATGATGAAAATCTTCCTTTCTCAAAGGCATCACTGGGTAGGTGCTGAAACTTTAGCTGCCCTCAACAATATAAGAAACTAGCAGCAAATTAATCTGATGTTTTAAAAAAAATAAAGACAGTCTTCACCATACTTGCGGAGTTTAGACATTAATGTTAAATTTGCAGGGACGTTTTTGTGTTCCAAAGAAAATAATGACTTATGTTTCAAAATTATCTCTATTCTTCTCAAACAGTTCTATATCTAGCACAGCTTATGGCATCTAACTGTTAAGGCCAATGGAAAATGAAAGTTTTGGTGAACATGTGCTCTTAGAATGACTGTATAAAACAACATGGCTGATCTGTAGCCAGAGAGTTCGTTTCCATGGGTTTAATAGAATGGTTATCCTGTAGTTAGCAGTGTTTTGCTGCATATGATAAAAAAAAACACTCACTATAACTCAAGCTAAATGGGATGGAAATATGAAAGGAAATTCCACATAACCAAAGACAGGAAGAACAGCACAAGCAGAGGCGGAATGCACAGCAGATGCTCCTTCTGTGTGCCCAGAAGGGTCTTGGTGCAGGAGATGTTGTGTTGCTTCTGCAGATCTGCTTGTCCTCCACTCTCTACCCCATATCATAATTACATCCTTACACGATGGTCTGTATGCATGCTGTTAGATGGTTTTTACATTCTCCAGGTTGTGGTTGGATTAAGCCAATAGGAAGTCCTTGTGTAAACTAAGGTAAAGAAAACAATGATGTTGAACTACTGAATAACCCATCTTTCTACTAGGGAGAACTCAGTTCTCCATAATTGATTGCTTAAAGATCAGACAAGATGATGTATAATTGAGAGTTTTGGCACCATAAGTCTAAGAGGCTTGGTTAGAGTCCTAAATGTCATGGTAGATAGATTTCACCACTAGTAAGATCTACTATAGCCATTTCCATTAACCAATGTAGTTTCTATCTGTATTCTAAGAACTTATTCTTATACCCAGAAGTAATTATAACTCAGTCCTTATCAGAGACATTTCTTCTGGCAGCAGATGGAGATTAATAAAGAGGTACACACCTGATAAACATGTAGAGAATAAATAATCATAACATGAATGATCCTAATTAAGACATCCACAACACAACTTCTGTGCCTATGGCTCACAGAAAATGGAGGGGAAAGATGTCAGGAGCCAGAAGTCCAGGGAACCAGATGTTAGACAATGTCTTCTAGACATGACCGAGAAACTGCACCCACAAAATCTCAACAATATGATTGCCTAAACAAGAGCTGAATAATGACAGTAGTTTGCATGATGGGGTTGATAAGGAAAGCTCCAAGGCCCCAATCCTAGGCATCAAAGGCTGCTGAGACAGGGAGAATCAGGCTTTCTCAGGGTTAAGGTTCCTGATAGGTTACACCATCTGAAGTGATGAGCCCCAACACATGTACATAGGAGTAAAACCAATGGACTCAATAAGTTTTATATATGTTTGCACCCACATGCAACAATAATAAAGAAGTGTTTGAGAGGAAGTGGCAGTGGATGAAAAGAGTTGAAGGAGGGAGAGAAGTAGACATGATATAAATTTAATAATCATCTGTAAAGTCTTTTAACAAGTTTAAATTATAAGGAAGTGAACATTCTAGAAATGTTTAAATTGTGCGGATGCCCTCATCACTTAAGAGAAGTGATTCATGTCAACATATGACTCAGTGAGCAAGAGATTCCCAAATGGTATTCAATGAAGCTGCATTCGAGTTTTAGTTGACTATTAGCAAGGCTAGAAGGGACATGAAACAGAACGTCGGAGATGGGCGTCCGTTATGTCACACGTAATATCACATGGAAGGCACGTCTCCTGTTCTACTGGGGCCTGGGCTAGGTTCGTGGTCCATGCCAAGTTCTGTATGTAAAGAGGGCCACATGGTAGTTGAGTGAAATTTGATGTTGGCTTAGTTCTTTCAGACATATTTACTTTAGTAGAGGGTTATGGAAAGGTTGAATCAATAAACACTTTCTTTTCAGTCAGCAGGCTTGCCAGGGACATCAGAAGTTCTGCTTCATGTGAGGCAGGGCCCCCTCCGTGAATGGAAGCATTCCGTGTGTCCTGGAGGGAAGGGTTCTCATGGCTGAGACATACCATCACAAGGTGCCTGGACAGAATTGTCGGGGGGTTTCACTTTATTCCAGATGAGATCTTGACAAACAGGCAACCGTAAACTAAAATAGAAATCTCATTGTTTATTTTTGCATTTATTTTCTGTAAGAAAGGATAAAAATGAGCAATTGTTCTTTTTTAATTTTACTTATGTCCCATTATTTATTTACCAGATTAAAACAAATTGTCAGGATTTCTGTAAACTTATAACCCTATCTTGTAGTATATTTTGTCTCCAGCCTCAATTTCTCCCTTAATCTTTTTGGGCAAGGATCATTTGTAGAAAAACGAACTAAAATATCCAAAATACCATGGTTTTGCTATATATTTCTGTTTCCTAAGTTATCCAGTGGATTAAGAGTTAGAAGACTGGAAAATGATCATTAAAAGTACAAGCACAAAATGACATAAACGAACCTTTCTTTCTAAGTGCAATTATCCTGCCAAGAATTAAGCAAGAAGAACAATACATCAAATGAAGTGTATTTTCAAATTTCCTATGCTCTGCTTCTCCCGCTTTTCAACTGAGTATGCTGGAAGAGTGATAACAAAATGGACTCACATTACTGTAAGTCCTGAAGTCATATAGAAACGCATGGCAAGCTTAGCCTCCCCTTGTCTATCTGTAGTTACAGATACCTGCTGTAACAACAGGGTGACAGAAAGCCGCTATGCAGGGAAGCTGTGAGGAATATGATTTTATGGTGTTTGCAAGTCACTGTTAAAGAACTTTCCCTCTTACCCCTTTGACATCAAGTGCCCATTATCAGCCCCACCGGCTTGGTGTTGAGTGCCCATTATCAGCCCCACCGGCTTGGCATTGAGTGCCCATTATCAGCCCCACCGGCTTGGCTTTCCATAGACAGGAGCTTTCTGACACCTCCCTGGCCCCGGTCCAGCTTGACTATAATAAGGTGTTTATTTTATTTCTTCTCTTGTTGTGCTTGTTGGGTTCCCACATCACACAGGTGCACATCAAGTGCTATCACTTCCTCTTGCTCTTGAAATACAAGAACGTGATGGGAAGTAGGTGGCGACCTGGAAAGGGCTCCGAAGCAGGTGGGGACACTAAGCCGTGACTCCAAGGTTGTCACAGACTGTGGAACCAAACCAAGAAAAATGACCTCATCCATGCTCGTGAGTCAGGTGACAAAGGTAGAGACCCCAGTTTCCAGACCAAGGGAGAGTCATGGTCAGTTGATCCATTCCTAGAAAAAAAAGTTCATGCTAATGCAATGAATAATATTTTGGTGTTATATTTTATCTTGTTAATCATGATAATATTTTATAAATTTGATGACTTGATTGAATGTAAAAAGAAGGGAAAAAGAAGCTTGTGTGGTACTCAAACATGCTGCAAGTGACTAGGTTTATAGTAACAGAAGAAGAAAATAAAACGCTGCTGTGTTGACCAGGAGAAACACTATATTGAAGAACAGAGGCGTGTTTAAATGGAGAAGATATATAGAGGTTGGTGTGTGCGTGTGTGTTAGTCTGAAGTAAAATGTTTATTAAATTCTTGCCTTATGAGAATAAATTCTTGAGTCTAATGCCTACAACCGGTGTAATCAAGGTTGGTTACAGTTGCACATGCTTGTGATCAGAGCCTAGGGGAGGTGGAGACAGGACCGTGCCAAGGGCTTGCTAATCAGCCAGCCTAGCTGAACCAGAAAGTCGGAAGACCGTGAAAGGCTCTGTCCGGAAATCCAAACAGAAAGCAGGCAAATTGTGTCAGCTGCTGAAGCACTTGTTGCCAAGCTTGATGACGCAAGTTTGATCCCCAAAACCTACATGGTGAAAGGAGAAGTAGAGTCCCAAAAGTTGTCCTGTGTCCTGTAACAATGCATGGGTGTGTGTGCGCGCACACACATACACACACAGAGAGAGAGAGAGAGAGAGAGAGAGAGAGAGAGAGAGAGAGAGAGAGAGAGAAGGAAACGACTTCCTGTAAACAAACCAGATTCCCATGTTAATTTTGATTTCTATCTTCTTTTAAAAAATATATTACTTATGAAAGTTTTGCCTGCATGTATATATGTGTACCACCTGTATACCTGGTGCCCTCGGAGACCGAAGATTGTGTTGGATGCCTTGGAATTGAAGTCACAGATGATTGTGAACCATCAAGTGGGTGTGGTGAACTTGGGTGCTCTACAGGAACAGTAAGAGCTCTTAACCATTGAGCCATCTCTTCAGTTCCTTTTATACTCGTTATACTTTACTTTTGCTTTTAAATTTTTATTATGTATTGGTTGACTGTACATACTGTCTGAAATCAATAGAGTTTTACCCTGGAAATCACTTTGACCCTCTTCACCCGTATCTCCACATGTGTTAATGAATGAAAGCTACACTTTTGACAGATTTGACAATGAGGTGACTTAAGGTCTTTGAAAGAAAATAACTGTGGCCAGATGGGACAAAGCATTCACAGTGAAATATATAATAACCTGATGATAAAAACGTGGTTATGATTTTAAAGTTAATTCACACAAAACAAAAATTAAAAAAATTGCTCTTATCAGATAAGGTGATACTCTGAAGCTATTTGAGGCAATGACGGAATAGCTGAGTGATATATTTGAAATTAGTATAAGTTTGTGTACTTTTTAAAATATAAAAGCCAAAATGTTAATAAATACCTTCCTCACATGAATGCAAAGACTAAGAAGGACTATGAATACATAGAAACTCTCCCACACACCCTTATATCAAATGAGTGAAGCTGAATTCCCTTTCCTTGTGGGCTGAACAAAGACTCCTTTGCCTACAGGTGAATGACATAATAAATACAGTTAGAAGCAGTCACACAGTGAAGACCTAGGGACCTTCCTGCTTACCTGTCCTGGCAACCTTGAAGTTGTCACTGTGAGAACATAGATAATGAATTATAGCACAGTTAGCCCTCAGAAGCAGGTTCCTCTAAATAACTGCCAAGAGAAAAATCTTTCAGATGATTACAGCTAGGTTTGTTAAATAAATGGCCACTTTTTTTTAGTTGTGTAGTTTTTAGATATACCTTACAATGTGTATGTGTGTGTGTATTTGTGTGCATGTGTGCCTGTGTGTATTTTGTTTTTCCTAACAGGCTTTTGTTATATAGTCCATGCTAGTCTTAAACTCTCAAGTAGCCTGGTTGGTCTAACTAGATCCTCTTGACTCTACGTCCATGGTATTATAGGCATGTACCATACTGAGCTCCAAAATGATGCTATTTTGATAGTTTTGTTATCCAAACTATATGGCATTGATGCAACTGTTGAAAGCAAAGTGCAAAAAAAAAACTGTGTTCTATTATATGTTGGCTGATGCTTTCACTGGATCAGTGAGAAAATTACAGAAGAAAGTACCAGCACCCCACGCTTATTAGTAATCATGCTTGTGACCCAGATAAACACAAAACTGAAATAACTCAAAGCAAAAAATATAAGATGTGTTGAAGGCTGGTAGGCTTCCTCCTAGACTGAATACATGAATGACTAAAACAGATTAAAAAAACATCCCAGTCAGGCATTTGGCTGAGTAAGGAAAGAGACTCACACACAATAGGATACTCACCAGATTAGATCTGGTAAAATTTTTATACACTGATCCTCATACTCATCAATTTTTTAAGGACAAGGAAAAATATAAAGCAAAGCAAAACAAAAAAACACAATAGAAATCCCAAGCATTTAACTAGTAAGCCACAAATACTTGCTCAGACTAATATACGTCGTTGTGGTTTTTTTTAATTTATTTATTTATTAAAGATTTCTGTCTCTTCCCCACCGCCGCCTCCCCTTTCCCTCCCCCTCCCCCAACCAAGTCCCCCTCCCTCATTAGCCCAAAGA
>NW_026067918.1:4836961-4855267 GCF_014885135.2 Alexandromys fortis | reverse complement strand
AGAACTGAATTCTGGGAGGAAGAAAGGAGAGAGAGAGAGAGAGAGAGAGAGAGAGAGAGAGAGAGAGAGAGAGCGAGCCGCCTTGGAGCTGCCAGGTCAGAGATGCTGAATCTTTTCTGGTAAGCCATGACCTTGTGGTGTTATACAAATTAATAGAAATGGATTAAATCAAGATATGAGAGTTAGCCAATAAGAGGCTAGAGACAATGGGTCAGGCAGTGATTTAATTAATACAATTTCTGTATGATTATTTCGGATGTAAGCTAGCTGAGTGGGGTGGAACAAAGGGGCCCCACGCTTCCTACTATAAAAGCTCCCTCTTACAACAAGGAAGAAGGAATGGAGAGAGGGAAGAAGGGAGGGAGGGAGAGAGGGAGAGAGGGAGGGAGGGAGGGAGGGAGGGAGGGAGGGAGGGAGGGAGGGAGGGTGGAAAGACCACTTCATTTGCAAAGTCATGTTGAATACCTTCCTTACATCAGCATTGCAGTGTTGTGATACCTGTGGGGGCTACCTCTTCAATATCTATCAGATACTTATGCCACTTCATCAGAGTTTAGGAGCCTTGGCTCACCAAAAGGAGAAGGCTACATCATTTGGAAAACGAGAATCTAGCAGGGAATATGAAGTTGGAGCTATATGAAGGGAAGTGGAGGGTAAGAAAACAGCTGGGGTGGTTTGCTGACCCCTCTGCTCAAGTCTCCAAGTTTCCTTTACTTCTTTTTACTCTTAAGAAAATGCTGGAGGGTTGGGGGCAGGGTTCGTCATGCCAAGTTGCGTCTGCCACTCTGTGGGAACATCTTGAAGACTTCATCGCAGGCATCTGCCTTGTCACACTGTTTATTTTTCAAACCATTTGACATTTTCAGCTGCCGGCTGCCTGGAAAGCTTGCCTTCCAGATGCAGTTTCTCTGAACACCGATTTCCATGTGGTCACTCTCTGCCCCCTCCTCAAACTGTGGGCCCAGACTAGATCCCTGGCTAACCACACCCATGGTTTTCCTCAGAGAGCAGAAAACCCAGTTTTCTGTGAATGTAATGTTCTAGGCTGAAGGTACCTGAAGGGTCCACCCACAGCGAAGAAACACTTTTTGCTGTTTTCCCCTAGTTCTTTTATATCTACTAAATGTCTTACCAGATGCTTTCTTTTATGTCAGAATGAACATTTATATCAAACTTCTTGATTTAATTTCTCTTTCATTTGTCTTTATTTTTCTTGACAATGATTTTGCAACCTTCAGCATGTGATGTTTTGGTGCATCTAAATATTATGAATTGGGGACTGGAGAGGTGGCTCTTTGGTGGAGAGTGCTTCATGCTCTTTCAGAAGATTAGAATTTCAATCCCAAACAGGTTGGTGGCTCATAACTGCCTGTAACTCTAGTTCCAGGGGACACAATTCCAGGGAATCCAATACCCTCTTCTTGCTTCAACTGAAATCCCTATACAAGTGCATATACCACATACATACACGCACACACCATACACACACAGAAAGAGAGACACACAAACATACACAATGAATGCTAAATCTTTAATAATTAAATAAATACTGAATAAAGATATTAGCTTACCAACCATCTTCAACCTTTATGAATCCATCATGAGAATGTTATTATATAGAAAACAATGACTTACCACACTTATCACAACAAATTTATCCCATGCTGTAGATGTCATATTTCTTGGATATATCCTTTTTGTAGTCATTGTTTCTGATGACTTTTCAAAACATTTTATTTCACTGCATAGCAACTAAGAAAACCATGTTTATGTGTATGCCAAAAATAAATCAATGGTATAAAGATTCAAGATGTGTATAAATGACACCTGCCAATAAGAAAAGAAAAACCTAGTTGTCGTTTGCTTGGAGCTAGGGACAGAAATGACCTTTACCTTTAAGGGCCTGTCTGGGTTAGCAGAATTGATGTTTAAAGTGGTCAGGCATGGTGGAGCATGATTGCAATTCCAGCACTTGAGAGGCAGAGGATGGGGTTTCCTAGTTCAGGAAGCCTGGGCTACATAGCAAGGGCAGTCTATGAAGAGAGCTAGCTATTTAGATATAGATTAACAAAGTTGAAAGTTCTTCCTGTAAGAAAATTGTTCAATGGCTAATTGACATTGTAGGTGTAAAGTGTCCTCTGGGCTTTTAGGACTCAGTAATATTAGTGAAGAAGATCGTCTTCAACAGTTAACTGATTAATTAACTGATTTTTAAATTTTCCTTTACTCTTCAACAAGCACACATGTATGCTCACAGACACACACACACACAGACACACACACACCACACAGATACACAGAAATATAAGAGACAGAGAGCTATATACACATTTATACATATATATGCACAAACATAACTATACCTTAAAAGCATACACATTTATATAGATACACAGTGTGAGAGAGAATTATACAGACATATACAGATACATATATACCCACAAAATAATGGACATAGAGGCAGACACATAAATGTATACATATAATCACACATATACATAGACCAGAGACATATACACAGGCATATATACAAACACACAAGTGCACATACAGAGACACATGCATAAGCAGAGAGACACATGCATACACACACATGCATGCACATGTGCATGCTCGCGCACACACACGCAGTTCTGTACCTGTATCAGTTAGGGCTTCTCTAAAGCCCACAAAAGCAAGTCTCTTTTACATCCTTTAATTTCTCCTCAATTGTTATGTCCATAGCTACTTTCTTCCTGTACACTCTAGCTTTCTAGATATCCACTTGAATAAAGGCCTTGAAATTCTTCCTATTGGATCTTATCTATGATAATTATCTTTTGCTAGAGAAAGCATTTCATGGACATGCCTACAAATGAAGAGTAGTCTCGAAAGTTTATTTTCTCACGCTCAGACCTTAAAAATTTTCCATGGTTTCACATTTCACCAATGAGGAAATAAATTTTCCTGCAGTTCATTGACCCTACCTTTATCAATATTCTTTTCTTCCAATCTTAGAACTTCAGAATTACCTTTGATCTCTGGACAGGTAAAGAAACTGCACACGGGTTGAATTTGCTCATAAAGGGCTTTGTGAGGCTCTTTTGTTATTTCTCTGCGCGTTCATTAAGCATTTTGGATAAGGGCTACTGTGAGAAACAAAACAAAGTCTTACCCAATCTTCTCATTCTCTCAGTACAATACCTCTAGAAGCCTCTCTCCCCCTCCCTGTGTGTGTTTGTATGTGTGCGATATTTCTCCTTTTCCCATAAATCTTAATTATTTAGTATTGTAGCCAATCAACATTTATAATTTTGATAGGCACATTTTTTAAAGGTAAGCACTGGAAACTCTTGGGTTGTGGATGTGAATATAATTGGCAGACTGCTTGCCTAGCATGCAGGAAGCCCTGGGTTCAATCCATGCACTGGCACTGAGTGTGTCTGAGGTAGTGCCCCACCCCATATGGGTCATCCTAGGGCGGGGAAGGTGAAAGGAGGAGGGTCAGAAGTTCAAGGTCACCCTGAGCACCACAAGGTTAGGATCTACAGCCTTGGCTGCTTCTCCCCCTGTGGGAGATGAGGAAGACAACAACCTGAAACAACACTTAGCATCTCCTTAAGCATATGTGTGTTTGTGACAGGTCGGTGACGTATACAATATCTTATTTCCTCACTAAAAATTCAAGATAATTCAAGATACAGTAGAATGAAAGACTCGCAGCATCCCAAACCAGAGAATTCTTTTTAACTTATTATAAGGTTGTGATTGTAGTGCAAATTCCTAAACTAGTAAATGTTTTCCAACTCTGAGACTTGGTAGATCCTCATGCCTTTTGTGTTCCAGAGTGAAAGAATATTGATATACCGCATTCAAACAAACCCATGCTCCCAGGAGCTTGAAAATGTCCCTTTTGTTCATCCTAGTTGAAGTTTCCAATGTATCTGTTTGATGCTGACTCTGCCTAGAAGTCTGATTTCTCTGTTAGGATGGTAGAACCTACAGGATCCGTTTCCATATCTCAAAATTATCTCTTAATTGGATTGCTTAATCCAAACTTGACCAAAGTCTGACGATGTAAGTATGGTGTTTTTTTCTTATCATTTACCAAAGATCCACGATCCACTGAGGATTTTCCCCAAGTTAACCATTAAAAACTTTAACTTAAAAGGTGCCTGCACATATGAATTATTAAACATACATGTGTGTGTGTGTGTGTGCACATGCACTCACCTGTGGCACACATCTCAGAGGCCAGAGGCTGAAGTCATACTTTATTCTTTTGATACAGAATCTCTTATTGAATCAGAACACACACACATACACACACACGGCATTAGTCAGATGGCTTTTGGAGTGAAATGATGTCTGATGTCTAAAGCAAGTCATCATTAGTGCTTAATCTTTCTAGGAAAATGGGCCAGACAAAAACATTTGAATCTCTAATTGGCATCTTTTAAGGTGCCTGCCATCTGGACCTCACTGGGTTTAATTAGACACTGCAGGGTGGCGGCACTCTTGTAAAAACCTTGCACTCCATTAACCTTGACTTTTCACACGTTGACATTTCAGGCCCCGTCTTTGCTTTCCTATGGTGGAGTGGCCATGTTTCCATTTCATAGGAGTCTACCTCAGAGTTCACGAGCCAGGCGCTTGTTATTTGGCAGAGCCACTGAGAAGCTCAAGTCTGTAAATGGTGGTAGCCAGGAAAGGTTGCAGGCTGCTAAAAGCGGCAAGGCAGCAGGAGTCAGAGGATGCACCCCACCCTTCCTTAGGAGACATCCAAACAGCGTGGCTAGCAAAGACTGGGGAGGGAAGAGAGAAAGAATGGAGAAGGATGAACTCAAATAGCAAGGACGGTGAGTTCACCCACTGAGGCAGTTTGCGTCAACCGTGGGCAGCAACTCAAAGCCTGGTGATTTAACCGCTTCTGAAGCGAAAACTTTCAGACATTTGCACAAATCATTCACCATTTAAGTGAACTGTCAATGTGAGGGTAAAGAAATAAAGCTACCTATATTCCAGGGCATTTGTTTCAGTAGGCGTGTATTCCTAGCTTATCTCCTTTAGTTTTCATAATGGTTATTTAGGCAGTGTAGCTATGAAGAATAGAAGGAGTCATGACTGGTCAGAGGCTTGTCTGTTTTACCTAAAGATGCTGTTGTAGTTTGCATGTTTGTTTGACTCTATGAAGTCAGAGGTGGAAATGGTTATCAGATTCAGAACATTGATGCCAGGATAATTAGAGAGCAGCCGAGTGTCCCACCTCATATGAAAATCCATATTTTGGAGAATGTGAAGGTTCACTCGAATTAGACTCATATCATAGCAGAAGTAGAAAAATACATTTTCATCTGTTTTTTTCTTCCAATAACTTTATTTCATATATCATTGATGTATTTTGTATTATATTCTTCATGGCACTTGTTTATTAAAATATAAAAGAGTTATAGTATTTAAAAGACATTAAATCATTTCTTTCTTTTATTAATATTTTATGCATTAATAAATATTTATTATGTCCCAGAAATCTGATATTATTACAGAACTTGAGATTTAGGTTTAAGTGTTTATATTACTTGCTGAATTATATAGAGTCAAGAAACAATCATCAGTTAGTCATAAGCTATTAGAAATTAGATTTGATAAAATGTATAAATGTTTCAGGACATGCTGTGCAGAGCCGTGGATGGCGTCCTGATTTGCATTTTGCTGCTGCCCTAAAATGCTAATTGGAAGTAACTTGAGTATTGCAGTTTCCTTTCATGTTACCGATCATAGTCTGCCACTGAGGGATGTCAGAGCAGGATCTCAATTCAGGAACCTAGGGGCAGTAGCTAAAGTGGAACCAGAGAGGGACACTGCTTACTGGCTTGCTTCCCCTGGCTCTCTCAGTACCTTTCTTAGATGCAGCCCAGGCCCACCTGCTCAGGGATGGCACTGTCCAGGGTGATCTGTGCTCTTTCCTGCATCAACTATCAATAAAGAAAATTATATACAGACATTCATGTTCATAGATCAATTGAATTTCTCAATTGAGGTTCCCTCTTCCCTGATTACCCTGGATGTATCAAATTTATATTTAAAAAAGCAAAAAAAAAAAAAAAAAAAAAAAAAAAAAAAAAANCAAAAAAAAAAAAAAAAAAAAAACAAAAACAAAATAACCAGAGGAGGTAGAGTTCAAGACGTAACATATTGACCAATGAAATGGCTCATTCTTTCTTTACCTGTAGCAGTTAGCAACAATTCATATATGTATATGTCTATATATATATGTTTATACATATATATTAAAATTTATGTGAAGCTTATGTGTGTGTGTGTGTGTGTGTGTGTGCTACAAGCCTACTCCAGTAGGCTCTCTACATCTTTAAATCAAAAGGATTAATACTGCCTTGGATTATTTCATTATGATCAGTAAATATATTCATTACTTATTTGGGGATAATAGTGACTAACTCTCAGTCCAGTGAGAGTTAATGGGATCTCAGAGAATATGAGCTGAGAAAAACTCGAGATCAGCCTGACATGGCATATAGCTTTCTGTAGACTGAGATTTCAGTACCACCCAGTCCTGCAGCCATTCAGCCCCAAAGAACGGCTGTTAGGGAGGCTTAGAGGGTTGTTACATCTTGGATAGGCAACTCAAATACCAAACAAGACAATGTAAGATAGTTTCAATATGATCATTGGTTTTATGTGTCTTTGCTTTCTAGAAGGCTCAAAAGGCATGTTTTTTAAAAGGCAGAGAAGAGCTTGGAATCAACAGACTCACTTTTATAGCCTTCTATTCCCTAAACTATATCAATAACATAAAAGAGTAGGGGACAGGTGACAAACTGTATGTGAATCATGAAATCACATGGCCAAGGTAATGCACAAAACAGTGAGGGATTGTTGCTGTCGAAATAACCAACCTATGTGTATTTTTTTCTTTCAGAAATGTTTCAATTGGAAAATTAAAATTTTTCTCCTACTGTAATTTATTAGAATATCGGTCTCTGTACAGACAGTCAAAATTTCAAAAATTTGGAATTAGAAATGAAAAGTTCCCTGCCCTGATTGCTCTTTAGGCTGACGAGGGAGGGGGACTTGATTGGGGGAGGGGGAGGGAAAGGGGAGGGGGAAGAGACAGAAATCTTTAATAAATAAATAAATTTAAAAAAAAGAACTACAGCCCTAACTCAAAAAAAAAAAAAAAGAAAAGAAAAGTTATCAAGGAGGTCCCTGAATTATTCCCATGATCTCCAACACATTAGAAGCAAAGATGATGTCTTTGCTGGGGTCAACATGAAGAATCCTCTGCCATTCTCACTGAAATGTCAATTTTGGTATGGTCAAAAACTAACCAACCAACCAACAAAAAGCCCAGAATGGTCTCATTCTCAGGGGGAGCTGGGAACGTTTATGCATTTTATCTGGTTCTGCAGGAGCTTTACTCTTCCTTAGTGTACTCTGCCCATTCCCCAGGTTCTTTGATATCCAATTAATTTCCTGAAAGAAAAGTGCTGGGTGTGAAAGCAGGCAGAGAGCATATCAGTGAGAGGTAAATCAGACTAGGGCCTTCCAGGCTCCTAACCCTTTAAGTGATAAAGAAAGAATTTAAGTACCTTGAAAACAATACATGAGCTAATCACACCTTGTGCCTAGCAGGAAACCACCCCTCAGGCTCTTGCAGATAGATTTAAAGTATATGAGTTGCATTGATGAAATAAGCTATTCTGGATGAAACTATACTCATGATAATATTTTCAGGTAAGAATAATATTTTGTTCTATAGTCTATTATTTTGTTCTATAATTTATAGATGCGTTTTTATTCAGTGCATAGAAAATCGAAATTCTATGACTTGTTGGAGAGGGCTGCTTGTTCATTCCAGCCCCCCAGAACCGAAGTAATCACACAGAAACTGTATTAATTGCACTTATTGGCTAACTCTTACCTATTAATTTAACCCATCCCCATTAATCTGTGCATCACCACGAGGTCATGGCCTACCAGCAAAGTTTCAGCGCATCTGTCTCCAGCGGCAGCTCCATGGCTTCTCTCTGACTCAGCCTTCCTTCTTCCTTGCTCTAGGCCAAGCTAGTTTCTTTATTCATTAACCAAGAAAAGCAACACATAGACAGAAGGACCTTCCACATCAATAAATGACCCCTGTAAACCGCTAACCCACTGTCCTGTCTGAGCCAGGCTTGAGGCATTCTCTGAGACATCTAGTCTTTGCTGTAGAAATTAAAAATGCCTTGGGCAAAGTATGATAAATTGATCACTCTATTAACAAGTGTGCTTTGTGGAGAGTAGTTGAGAATCTGGTAACAAATTGTATTTGGTTTAACTGAACATTAAAATATTGAACACACCCCTTACAAGTATAGCTTTATACAAACTATTTTCAATTATTCCATTTTGGTACTTGCAACTTATGGGGAAAGAAGGAGAATGGGCTGGGGCTCTTTCCCTTACAGGAATATGCGTAAATCAGTGAAAATAAACACTTCAATTTAGCATAAATTGCAGAAAAATATTATTTTTCATTAAGAAAATAAAAACTGACTTATCCTACCTATTTCTGTGTAGTTTTTCCTGCCCAAAAAACTTTGAGGTAAATAATTTTTGACGTGCTTCTAGAAGCAATCTCCTACAGTCTTTTGTTGTAACTAAAGGCAGGCTGCATGAGGACAAAAGGAACTTGAGAGTGTAGACGAGCTAACAAAGGGTTAAGCAGCAGAGTAGCAATGCTATCATCTGAACAGAACATTTAAACCAACTAAGTACACTGACTACTGCTATTATTTATTTTCTTTCTAGTCTAGGGATTTTTTTCCTTTTTAATCTGCCAGAAGGGAACCTTCAGGAGTTGAGCCTTAACATTGTTCCTAAGACTTGAATTTATTTTTTAATTAGGGTTAAAATAAAAATAAATGTTCGCCTTTTGGAGCCGTGCAAGTTTGGGGAGATAAAAACCAAAAGAGAAAACGACTTCCCCATCTGCAAAGATTTACTGCTAATCTGTGTTATAAAGGAAAGTTCTGAAAAAAAAATATAAAACAAAAAGCTTTCCAAGTGGTCAAAGACGAATGTAAAGTGATATATTTTAGACCGGAGAGATGGTGTCACTTAGCTCGGTCACTGTTGCCTGTTTATTGTGTTTGTCTGGTTGGCCTGGCAACCAGCTCATGCCATTTCACTCATTTTATAATGTTCCTGTAAATGTTAGGTAGGTCTGGATTTATTATACACTGTCAACACCTAAAATGGAACCCACTGCTTAACGCAGTTCATTTGGCTGCATGCCCCTGCCTCTTTAGAAAAAAAGAAAGAAAGTGTGTGTGTGCATGTGTGTTAAGAAAAAAAAAAAAAGCCTGTAGTGAATCCAACAGAAATGTAGCCTAGACAAAACTAGTAGTTGGGTGGTACAGGCGGTGTCAAAGGCTCATTTAAGCTCTGTAGCTGTTGTGTTGTTGGGTGGGAGGGAACTTGTGAGTCACAGTATTTGTGACTTGGATTTAGAGGGACAGAGTACCGAGAACCGTATTTACTGCTGAATTTATCATCCCCAGAGAAACCAGATGGCAATCACTGTTGTTCAGAAAGGCCTCTGAGCCACTGGGGGATGAATCACAAGGCCATTAGAAACCCGGATGACTTACTGTCCTTATAAATAGGCTGATTTAATCTGCCTACTGTATGACCAAGCACTTTTGATGGAGTCCCAAAAGATAGCATCCCAGAGAAGCCAACTGGTAGGACCTGATATATCTCAGGCATTAAGGTGAATGGATTCAGAGTGCCAAAGTGCTTCAGAAATGTTGAAGGGAAATGTGATACTCTAGTCAGAACCAGTGACAGCAAAATCAACCTAGCAGTAATTGACAGCATCAGGTAAGGACCTCTGTTGCCTGACTCACATACTGGGCCTGTTCAGTCAATACTGTTTAGAAAGCAGGAATGGCAATTAGACAGGGATGGACTTTATCTACAATTCTGGTCAGTGTAAATAAATCCTACTATCTTTTAGCTACTTGGGATCAGTAGGATCATCTTGCTACCATATTGCTGTATATTTTACACATGATGATTGAGTGTCTAGGAAAAAAATGTAATTTTTCAGAAAAAGTGGCATGCACTTTTAAGCTCTGCTTAAAGGAATTTTCTTCTAGCTTCTATATTTGATGAGAACCTTTCAGAAATCTTTAATTAATTAATAAAGAAGTAAATTAAAAAAAATTAAGTGAAACCAATGGAAAGGATTTTAATGAAAAAAGTTACTATCAGCATTAAATTTACAAGTTAAGCTATTGTGCGTTCAGTGCTATGACTTAAATCATTATTATCACCATAGAAATTTTAAATTATCTCATAGAAACATACTTCTAAACAGATCATACCACTGAAAGTAACTTCTTGTTCTCCTTTTTATATCCAACTTGTGTTTCATGAGTTAATTCCTAAAGGCAATCATACATGCAAAGACCTTTATTTATGTTATTGTAAGTTGTATAATGTTTCCAACATGAATCAATGCATAATATTGAGATATATAATTTTTAATCATACCCATTAGTAATTGAAATGATGAGACTTTGACTATCATATTAAAACCCATTTTCCATGTTACAAAATGGCTAGCTTGTAGACGATTTCCCATTAACCTGACTGGAATGAATGAGGACATGGAAGTAAATTTCAAAAGTATACCAACTCATAAATAGATAATTGCTATTTCATGTAAAGGGATTTCTGTGAAGGTCAAGTTATATCACATAAATTTGCATTATAAACCCTGGGAGGTCCGCCGTTTGCTGAAGGGTAAGGAGAAGTGGACCTGGGGGTGGGGGTAGGGATTGGGTAAAGGGCCTGGGTGGGGAAAAGAGAGGGGGGAACTTCAGTCAGGATGTAACATATAAGAGAAGAATACATTCTAAAAAGTAAAACATTAAAAAATTTAAAAAGACTCCACATGCCTCTTCTTGTCCCCGCATATTGGCCTCTGTTACTTCCCTTCCATATGTATCCCATTTTGGGGATGGTCCTATGCGATTGTGTCTCTCTGGAAGTCTGCATCTCTTGATGTCCCCATTTACTTGACTTCTCTGTATCAACACTCACATCATTGTCCAAGGAATCCCACCCTGCCCCTCGTATGTTGAATTTCAACTCTCCCTATCCATTTTTCTTGCCTCTTTTCATCCTCTATTTTGCTCACATGGGCGTATTTTACCCCCCTGCTTAATCTTTATAGTTATTATCTGTTTTCGCTATATTTTTATTTTATTGTTCTATTTCCAACAACTGGTATCTGTTCCCCAATAAGCAATTAAAGATATTTGTTTAATTTTTATCATGTGTGTGCTTTTGTGTATATGTGTGGGTGCACCATGTGAGTGCAGGAGGGAGAAGAGGGTGCTGGATCCCCTGGAACAGGAGTTTTCGGCAGTTGGGAGCTGACGAATGTGAGTCCTGGGAACCAAATTGAGGCTGTCTACAAGAGCAGCAAGTGCTCTTAACCACTGAGCCATCTCAACAGCACCTCGATAGGCAAACATATATCAAACAAATAAAATTCTTTAAAACATATTTCAGGCATTAATGCTATAGTACAAAACGGTATTGAAAAAGAATGCTAACAACAGGAGGGCCCTTTACAAGGGACAGGAAGTGTGTGGATTTGAATTGAAAGGAAGGCTTGGAGGATCTGGGAAGAGATGAGAAGAGAAAACTGTAATCACGACATACTATAAGGAAAAAAATCTATTTTCAATTTTAAAAAGTAGAAAAAAGATCTGTGTACTTGTACTACAACTTTAGCTGAGTTATTTAAACACTTTGAAACTCAGTTCTTTACCACATGCCATACAAATTAAAAAAACTGTTAACCATATAGGTTCATTGGAGGGCAAAGTATGATAACCATTTGGTAGAGTATTTTACGAACAGTAGACTTTTGATAAACACTGGTTCATTTTTAGTCACCATACATTAAATTAAATGTAAGTCCTTTAAAATATCATATATGGAAGATAGAGTATAAAGTAAATGCTAAATCATAAATGGTATTACAAAATAATCAGCCAATACATTATCATATACTAACTTGAGACAAGCCATCCATGGCTCCCCTGAGACCATTAAAATGAGATTAATCCCATCACACATCAAGTCTTTAAAGTGAATTGATTTATTTTCTTCAACTCCAACTTATTGTGTTACTTTGAAAAGGCTTCTCATTTGATTTGCAAACAACCAAGTTGTGATGCCTTCCTACTTTCTTGATCAAGATGAAATCTCTTATAGGGGCGATGTTCTCCCAAACACATCAGCCTGCAAAAAGGCTGACTTCTCTCTTATCTGAAGACTATGGTGTTAAGAAATTTGCCCACTTTAAAAGAAAGTCTTGTCACATCTTACCTCCTGGTCCTGTTCATTTTAGTTCTTGGTAGCTCCTTCAACAAACACAATAAAGAAATGTTTGAGACTCAACCCGTCAAGGCTTCACAGATGAGATCAAGTCAGTCGTAATCCTCGGTGACAAACAGGGTAAAATACATGGGGAGTTTGTTTAGGCTTTGTTTTGAAATGACGAAGTAGCCTGTGAAAACAAAATTTAACAGGCCCATTAAAGTATTCTGTCTCCATCACTAATGTGAACTTTGCTTATACGCTGCTTGTTATGGACTATAAACGGCAATGGTGGGGTCTTTTATTCCATAGTGTTATAAAATGTCCTGACTTTGGCTGCATATAGACTTTCTAAACTCAAGAAAGATAATGTTCTTATTTTATATTTAAATAAAGGCAGTGATTCTAAAATCGTAATGGCCAGATAGGCATATTATATTGGAAGGTATGTGCCTGAATTAAAGAAAACATAGAATTCCATGCTACTGCATATGTTTTTATTAGATGGTGGGCTATGCTGGTAGCACGATCCGCACATTTCAGCTTGCTTTTTAGTCCGTCTGTCCACAGAGTTTCTGACGGCAGGATGGCAGGGCCAGCTCGGTAGAGTCATGACTACTCTTCCTAATTACTTCACAATTTGCTCACTGGTTTGGGGTAACTGGAACAATTTGCTTGCAGAAACCTGTGAGGAATCAGATGTTAATTGACTTTGTCTTGTGTAATCAGCCTCACAAGAAACAGGACCTCTTTCCCCACCCCTCCCCACCCCCATCACCATTTCTTAAGCTATGTGCTGGCATCCTGTGATCCTGTGGAAAGAAAACACACAGGCAGTTGCCTTGGTATTGACTCGCCAAATCAGATTATGCCTCCGACGCTGAATGGAGAGATTCCAAGAATTAGCAGAGGGGCCCAGGGAAAATCCTGAGAAATAGGAAATGACATGAGAAAGACTTTCTATGATTTATGTACAAGGAGCTGCATAAAGAAAGTGAATTAAGTCACAGCTCCATGTTGTCTGGTGATGCTGCTGTGCTACAGAGCCATGCAGGAGGAAAATGCAGCTTCGCTTGCCTTGCTGCTGCCTCAGTTGGGTTTTCAGGGCTGTCTCATCATGCATCCTTAGCATGCCTTTTCACTTGACATTAATGTTCTGGCGTCTGACTTTTCTTTCTGGGCTTCTTTTCCGACAACTCCTTGCCCTACCGCATAGAAAAACAGATGTGAAGACATCTGCATTATCTAAGAGCTTGTGCATCAGCAGACAGTCTTTTAAAATAGCTTTACATGTAACATCCCGTTTCCACACACACAGTTCAATAGACTTAGGAGTGTTTTAGTGGGAGATGGAAAAGGGAAGCTAGGACAAACTACAGTCATTTTAAATAGCACTATTTTTTTCTTAGTATAAGTAGATTTCTCTTCTGCTCTTTAGTCTTGCCTTTATATTCTTCAATTGCCCTCCGTCCCTCCGTCCCTCCATCCCTCCACCCTTTCTCAAGCAATTTTGATACCTTTTCCACGTGAGACAGTCACGCTTAATCTTTGTAATAAAAATTCAGGCATTTGGGTACGTGCAAGTGTGGACACCTGTGTTGGTCTCTCTAGGTCTTAGATTCTTTGACTCTGTGTGTTTTAAAGTGAGATTGACTGAAATTTTCCTGACGTCAGCACCCATTGAATCCCCAGAGAAGATCTAATTAGATCACAGTCTGATCTCTTTTGTTTCGATTTAAAGTTATTTCTCTCAGTGATTTTCTTTCTCCTTTTTGTTTTCATAATCTCCTTCCATGTTTAGCCTCACGAATTCCTAGGTTAATAGAACGAGTTGGGATATAAGCTTTTCATTCTCTGGTAAATTTCAGTGAACTTGTATTGATCTTGAATATTTGGAGATGTGAATGAGTCCTGCTTGGCTGGTATTTCATTTGGTAGAAAATTTTGAAAGCATACATTTTTAAAAAGGTGTCGTTTTAGGTCATTTTAGTATATTCTTTCTAAGAATTAATTCTTGGGATGCTATTTTTAAAATCTGTTTTAAATCCATGTTTGTAGCTATGTACCATGTACATTCATAATTTTCATTTTATTGCTCTTTAAAAACATATATCATGTTACACAAAATAAGACACAGCTTCCTGAGCATTGGACACCCTCAAAAACACATGATGTATATTCCATGCATTCCCTGCCTGATCTAATATCTTAGTTTTATAAGCAGCAGCATATATTCAACTTTTTTCTCTTTTTGCCACTGTTGATCTTAAGCTTCCTTTGGAAGATATTCTTCTTTTCCTTGAAGTACATATGTATTTTTATTAAGCCTTTGAAATAGTTTTAATTCAGCCTATATAAAAGGTTGCTTTTATATCTGAAAATACTATTTATTTTTATTCCAGTTCACACTTTTGTTGTTGCTTGTAAGCAATCTGCCATCAGCCTGGTTCTTATTCCCTTATCCGTGAGATTTTCTTTTTCTCTGATAATTATGCTTCTGATGTACAATATGACATCTTAATATGACTGCTTGCCTATACAATCAAGAATATATGTGAGGGAAAAAAATAGGGTAATTTAAACTCTTTTAAAAATATCTATTATATGCCTTATTTAATTTTATATAAACAGAATTTTAATATTTATTTAGCACAGGATATATATGTATACATGCTGTCTATAGACGAATACATAGATCAAACACTTTTACGGTATGAATTTTATTTAAACAAATAAATAATGAAAATAATAAACAGTTCTTAAATTTCTGGTTCTCTGAATGCGTACTTATTTGGAGATTTTGCAGTTTAATAGCATACCCAGGAGAATATTTTTAAATCATCACCCTCATGTAATACCATATGAATAGGCCATGAAAACCCTTTTGATGCCCTGCCAAGTTTTGCAACCCAGGGAAGGGATTCTGAATGAGGATGTATGGACTGGGTGCTTAGCACAACCCAACCTTACCGCTTAGGATGGCTGTCCATGCCATTCCTCTGCTGTTTACTCCACACAGGGACCAGTTGTGGAAAGGACCGGCAAGAAAGAGCACAGAGGTTTGGAGGGAGTTCAGAGAGAAGGAGTGATGATTAAAGGCTGAGAAAACCAGAACTTTGAGAAAAGATAAAAGGAACTGGGTTTCTGCAGCCCAAAGAACAAGTCACTGAGGAGCCCTTTAATACTATTTTTCAAGTTAGTATAGAATGCAGAGGTTCATCAAACTCATCCAGAGAATATAACTTTTGTGCTTAGATTGGGCACAGAGTTGCCCATGATTAGCTTTCTAATGATGGCTATTGGTCAATGTTTTATGTTCTGGGTTGGGTCAGAGACCAGGTTGCTGTAGCCTTGCCCAAGCCACTACTCTCAATTTCAAGTAGAATGCATTAGCTTTTCCTAGCAATTTGCTATTCCTATGCGTACTAATACTATCCTCATTTTCTTGGTCTTTTTACGTGAGTTCTGGGGATTGGAAAGCAGATCCTCATTGCTTGTGTTGGGAATACTCCACCCACTGATGTATCTCTTCAGCCCAGATTCATTACTGAGGAATAAAACAATTTTCTGGAAACTCACTGCTGGAAGTTAGTGGAAGGAGCAATTTGTGTGATCCTTGTGAAATTCTGAAGGGTTTTGTTACTGGATGTCTTTGCGCTCTGGGTATATGCACCTGCCCTGTTATAATGAAGGACAACAAGCAAAATCACTTGGATATTTATGAATATTTCCCAAAGTATAAGTAATTGAAAGTAGTCAATATGACAGATGTCATTGATTTTTACATGTAAAACAGTTTCATGTTCAATTGATTTGATAAGAAGAATTATGAATAAAATGAATCAGATTTTTAAACCAAGAGATCAAGTTACTTATTTGCTAACGTACAAAGTGAATTTCCTAAGGAGGTTACAATTGGAAGTCAAACCAAAATGCGTTCTCCTGACCCTTTAGATGCCGAGCATGTCACCAGCTTGTGCCACAAAGATAAAGAAAAATGGAAGGACACCAAAGATGAATGCCAAGGTGGAGGTCATGAGGTTCATTTGATAGATATAAAAATAGATTTTATGTATTATATTTTTATGATAGAAATAGATTCGACAGAAATAGGATACTGCAACTGAGTGTCATGAGATAATAAATGTTTGAATCAGGATCCTGCAGCATGGCAGACAAGATGGACTTGCATGGGAAAGAGACGTAAGAGAGTTGAACAGATTTGTACATGATTGAGGTAAAGGGTAGGAAGCCAACCGGATGAAAACTAACTCCAAAATTTCAAGTGTGGATGGGTACAGGAATGGTAGCTCCATTGACAGAAAGAGGGAATTCAGCCAGCTAGTGCATTTAGCTCCGTGTGAGGGGTGGGAACAGGGAAGGGGCTCCAGCGTTTCATACACTCACATGGCCATAAAGATCTCACGGGGCATAGAGGTCTTGTTTCTGAGTGGAAGACAGCCTGAAGTTAATGTTCCTCAGATGATCAGGAACACTTTTATACTGGTCTCCGAAAACGAGGAAGGATTATAAAAACATTACTCCAAGTAGAGCTTCGCCATCTCCTCTACACAAATGAACATCTTTTTATACAACTTGCCAAGATCTTTCCTCTGCTACTTATAATGAACTTTTTACCTCATTCATGAGGAAGGCTGTCTGATGCCTTTCATATATGAATCTTGTATTGGAATTACAGCACTGCTTCTAATCTTCCTCTTTCCTGAAACCGCGGCGTTTCTCCAACACATTTCATTGGTTGTGATTTTCCAAAACATCAGCGGTTGTGATTTTTAAAAATCAAGTTCTTTATAGAATGTATTTTTTTTTTGAAAACACTCTAAATCACCTGACAGTGTTGAATTAGGAGCGGCGGCAGGGCTGCGTCCCCGGCACCCGGCCGCCCGCATGGCTAGTTTATGCCCGAAATAATTACAAGGAAACTGAATTCTATTAAACACTGCCTAGCCCTGCTAGTTCCAGCTTCTTATTGGCTAGCTCTTACATATTGTTCTAACCCATTTCTAATATTCTGTGTAGCCCACGAACTGGCTTACCAGGGAGGATCTTAACCTGCGTCTGTCTGGAGCGGGAGAATCCTGGCGACTCTTCACTCAGCTTCTTTTTCCCAGCATTCTCTTCTGTTTTCTCCACCCACCTAAGGGTGGGCCTATCAAGGGGCCTAGGCAGTTTCTTTATTAATAAGAAATCATTCCCATGACAGGTGGTGATCCTTTGGAAAGGAGAAGTGAGAGCATAATGATTAAACTTTTACAAAAACAAGAAGGTCCACTTTATTGTTGGTAGTGATTGGGTCTAAATGTTTATGAACCTGGGATACTAACAAATATATTATTTATAAAGTTAAGTAGTCACAAACTATTTAATAGAGTCTATGATGACATCATTAGACTGTCTGAAAACATGATTCTATCAAGCAAGGTGCACGTAGCATACGAAATGTATTATAACTACAGATATATGTGCAGATGTGTCTGCAGTGAACACAGAAGGACACTGGGGGTTCAGCTTCCTCAACCCTTGAGATAGATAGGTCTCTCACTGGACTTGGACCTAGACTGGCAGTTAGCAACATCCAGAGATGTTCTCCTACCCTGACACATATTTAACCACACCTGGCTTTTTACATAGATTCTGGGGATTTGAACTCAGGTAACTGCTGTTACCTGCTGAGGTATGAGCTCAGTCTTAATTCACCTTTAAAAATTCTGCAAGCATTATAAGAATATTAGCCCTATAGAGTAATAGTGGTAGTCAGAACAGAGAGTATATGATTAACTGTTGAAATAGGAGCGGCAGGGCTGCATCCCCGGCACCCGGCCGCCCACATGGCTAGCTTATGCCCGAAATAATTACACGGAAACTGTATTCTTTCAAACACTGCCTGGCCCAGCTAGGTCCAGT
>NW_026067918.1:4780330-4834949 GCF_014885135.2 Alexandromys fortis | reverse complement strand
GCACAGCCCAGAAAGCCGGCATTTTAAAACAGCCAGTTTTTTCCTGCTGCCGAGTCAGGACAATTTCTTTGCGGCACGCAACCCAGAAACAGCAAAAAGCTGTCTTAAATTCTCTCTCTCTCCTTTTTAAGCCCTCTCAGGTTTTTAAGTGGATTTAGCCCATCACGTCTGGGCGACATCTGTTGAAATAGGAGCGGCAGGGCTGCGTCCCCGGCACCCGGCCGCCCACAATTAACTGATTCTGCATAATAACATAGTGTCTTATTTTAATAGATGATCTTAAATTATGTGTGTGCTGAATTGTCTTCTAGGGTTATTAAAACAGCAAATTGAAATCAACCTCTTTTTTTCACCACATAAATAATACAAAAGACAAGGGAAATATAGGGGATACTTATCACTGCATCGTGTGATAGGTCAGATCCCAAAATACATCAATGCTGCGGAGCCTAGGATTGATTGGGGTAATTGGGAATGGTCTGGGGAAATAGTCCTTCTGGCTTGGTAAAGTTAGAGAAGATGAGCCTTACTCAGTTCCTTGATGTCAGGGACAGAGATCATAGCAACCACCTCAGGCTGACACTTATGGGCACAGCACACACATTGACTGTTTCCTAGTTCCCCCGCCCCTCCCCTCCTAGCCTCGTACCCACCTACCTCTTTTCTCTCACTCTAAATCTAGTCTTCTCTTTCATGACCTCAGATGGATTATCTTGGTTTCAAATTGACTCAAAGTTCTTTCTAGAAGTTGATATGATGGAGTACATCATATTTTTTAATACCATGCTTCTGAGTCTGTCTACACTTGTATTCGAAGACCACCCTAGGCCCCATACGCCTACTTAACATTAAATCTATCTAAGTTCAATTCAGATTTGCTGAGTCTGGTGGTTCATGGCTACAGTCTAACTCTTCCCCCATCAAACCATACGAGAATATTTGGAATATTGATTTGCATTTCAGTACTCACAACATTCACTTCCGGTAAAGAAGGTATTGGAGGCAAACATTCACATTTCTGGCCCTGCACAGTTTAGACTTTATGATTCTTTTTTATTCACAGAGTTTTATTCTCTAATCTGACATTTCCTGATAGTCCATTTATCCTGAAAGAAATTCTGGAGAATTGCAAAGTGAGGAGAGCCAGAATAAGAGCACTTCAAAAGCGTGTCAGAGGTAAATGATAGAGAAAACCCAAAGTTGCAGAGTGCCTGCAATTACCAAGAGAGCACTTGGCACTCTGCCATTTCAGCGGCTGAGTGAGAAATGGATCCAGGCAGATCTGTTCTGCAACATAGAGATGGGACACCTAAGCTTGGGGACCAGATGATTGAACAATTCCTTTGAAAGCTAACTAGAAGGAAACCATACCCTCTTTCCATTACAGGGAGATCTTTAGCTTAGTAATTCTCTGTGGGGTGAGAGTTACTCTGTATGCACGCACACACACACACACACACACACACACACACACACACACACACACACGAAGCAAGACAGTACTCCATCTAAATCTCCTACGACTCAGCTAATCCTTAAACACAGAAAATGCTACCAAGTTGAACTCAATTGAAGAGGCAGAACCATTAAGAACTGATTGATTCTGGAGCTGGAGGGATAGAGCTCCTGCATAGGTTCCAGTGAGGTTCTCAGTATCCATGTCAGCTGATAGCTTCAGGGGGATCAAACTCCCCGAACCTGAAAGATACCCACACTCACAACACAGACATATGCACATAATTAAAAATTAAATACATACCATCTCAAAAGCTGATTGTATCAAAATTCATGTGCTTCTCATCTATTTGCTCCCCTTACCATCCTGTCTCCTTATTTCTACCCTCTGGCTGCAGTTTAAATAAAGATGTTTTCTTCTTTCATATGGAAAAGAAACCAACAGTAAAGCATTTAGGATGATGTTACTCCATGACCAGCAGCCAATGAGTGTTTCACAATCCCAAGGTCATTCTTTGTGTAATCTAACTTGTGTCCAGCAGCATGTAAAAGGCAGGAAATTTATTAAAGTGTAAACCTGCATAAGCAAATGAAATCCCTCCACGGAGGCTGAGCCCGAAGGGTAAAGAAAAGGAAAGAGGAAGGCTTGCTACTGAGAGAGCTTAGAGAAGAGGTTGCTGTGCGTTTCTTCTACATCTCCCTTTAAACCCATTTTCTTTTCCATTGCTTTTGACTTGTGAGGAGCAATGTGGACACTGTCTAATAAAATTATTGCATTTGTTGGTGTTTTTACAAAATTTGCTGAACTAAGTGGTCAAAGTTTGTCCAGGAGAAATAGAATATTGATGTCCGTGGTTAATTTTAACCCCCATCGATTTGCCTCTTCACAATGATTTTTATTTCCAGGTGTCAAGGATGTGTTTCCGTTCTCCCTTTAACTAGGGATCAGTTACAGCCCATGATGCACCCCTGGAAAATGGCACAGAGCAGAAAGCGTACCTCTGTTTTCTAAACGAAACATTCTCTCTTCATCAGCTCACAGTGATATATGTGAGCTGTTTGTCTTTCACGACTGTTCTCGTCATTTCTCTCTCTCTCAGCCTTGGCCACCAACAACCCATTCACAGCTATCCTGTCTCTTTCTCCACATTCCTTCTTAAGTTAATTTCTGATCATATATAATCACCATCCATAGAAAAAAATTAAAGAGAAGAAACCTTTTCTTCAAACAAGGTTCATTTGGGGGTTGTAGTAGAGGCTGGGATCTTTATACTTGGAAATAAAACCCGAATGGATCAAGGGAGTTCATACTGTACTTTCAGGGAACCTGAGTTCCGTTCGCGGCCTCCACATCAGGTGGTTCACAGTCGTCTTTCACTCTAGTTCCTTGGGATGTATCCAAGGCATTCTTCTAGCCTCACGTAGTGCTGCACTCGTGGAACACACCACACTCCTGAATGTACACATAATTTAAAAATAAAATACATTTTTTAAAAAAAAAAGATTCGTTTGTTTAAACCCACTGAGACTTCTTAGTGCTGCCTGCGTGGGCATAGACTGATTAAAATACACTGCATACAAATACAAAAGAATAAAAATAAAGTAAAATGAAAAAGATTAATTCTGCAGTCATCAAACTCTCATTGTGAATCACATCATATTCTCAATTAAATATTCAATAGATCTCTTTAAGTTGCTCTCCTGTGGCCTTTATTGTAAACTTATTAAATATATCTTTGAACCCGATTCTTCACTCAGTAACCTAATGACCAGAACACCAGAAAATAAACTTTTGCTAAAGCACATGAAGAGACTACTTTCTATTTCCAAAAGTTACAAACTCTTTTGTGTGCCCTGTTCTTCTAAGCTAGCCCTCTATGTTATTGCTATTTTTAATGTCTGAGGCTCTGCTTGACAGGTCTGTAACTGAAACTTGCTTTGAGCTGATATGTGTCCTGGTGGCCTTGTTTTGCTATTCATAAATATTGCAGCCAGACTTTTAATGGACATTGTAGGCGAAAATAGAACTGGACTGCTAACATTTAATTTTCTGTGTAAAATAAAAGAAGTCGCACAAAGCCAGAGCATTGGCTGGGTGTGTTTGGGGAGTTCCCGGGGGGTATATATCACCCTGTGTGGCTTTCATTTTCTTGGTGAAAATTGATTTAATGTGTAACATTATTAGATTAATCAAGTTCCTTTGGAAGAAGCCATCTCGCCAAGGAGAGTTTTGTTTGATTCAGTTACTCCGCTCTGTTCTGGCCCTTGCAGGAGTTCTCCACCATGAAGGGAAGATTGGGGGAAAGGATGAGGGCTGAAACTAGCAACAGCCTCGGTCTTAGTATGACACCAGGCTTCCTTGAACTATTCCCATGGGAGAAAGGAATGCTTCTTTGTAAAGGTATGCCTGGGAAGTTCAAGCAGCCATTCATTGTTCCTTCACAGCTAGATGGCATTTCTTTTTTTGCTTTTCTGTCATAATATATACTCAGAAACCTTGCCCAGCCTTCCACTTCCCTTTAAGACTTATTAACTTTCATTTGTGTTTTGCAGTAGAAAGACAAATGTGAACGATTGATAGCCTCCTGAATGTCCTGAGACGTTACTATCTGTGAAAAACTTCATTTTCAATTTGTGTAGCCCTTCTACAGTGGATTGCCAAAAATTCCAAGTCAAGTGACCCGGGTTCAAATGTCAGCTTCTTAATTGAATCCTACAATGAATCCTGCCACTCTCTGGCTGTTTCATTGTTTCTTGAATGGAAATATTATAACTACATATATTCTTGGATGCATATGGATTAAAAATCTGTATTAATACAGTGCACACACTTAAATGACAAGAACATATCTCTATTTTTGCTGTTTTAGAGACAGGGTTTCTCTGTAGCTTTGGAGCCTGTCCTGGAACTCACTCTGTAGACCAGGCTGCCCTCGAACTCACAGAGATCCACCTGTCTCTGCCTCCTGAGTGCTGGGATTAACAGCGTGCACCCCCACCGCCCAGCTATCAAGAAAATATCTCAAGGACCACAAATTTAGAATTGAGAAGGGGATAGACTTTTAAAAAGTTTATTGTTTGAGAATTTCATACTTGAATATATTTTGTTCAAACCCTCCAGACTCACTTCTCTCCAGTTCTTTCCATTGCCTCCACCACTTTCCTCTGCTTCATGTATGGATTCACTTTCCACAGTGTGCATGTATGTGTATATATATATATATATACACATATATACACATATGTATACCCCATATGGAACACATATATTCTGAATATATGGTGTTTCATGTATATCTGTATATATTCCATATATATGATGTTTTGTGTTGGTTTTTGTTTCTTTCTATATTTTATCTGTTTGAGAATCAATGTGACTTTTAATTTTGTCTTCCTAGACAAGTGTTTAACTGATTTCATCAGAATTATGGTGCTTTTTCTGAGCCCCTTTACCACCAAGCTTGAAGATTCTCTCTGCTGTGTAATTAATAAAGTCTCTAGGCTTAATGCTAAGTAGTATGTGAAGCAGGGCTTATCAGCTCAAATGCTGCATCATCTTGCTGGTTATAGGAAATGAAATAAAGGCATAAATGTCACTGTAGGCATAGATAATGACTGAGTGCTGAATAAATTTAAAGTTGTGGATTCACCAATGGCCTTATTGTAGAGAAAGATTGCTTATTCCCAAACTACGCAATTTAGGCAGGGTTGCAGAATAAGACAGAGGTTTAGAATTGTGAAGAGTTAAGCTTAAGCTTACTCTATGGTTTAGAATGAGATTATTCTTTGCAGAAACAGCAAAAGGATCAAGAAGTATGTCTTATGCATTCAACTTTTCACGTTCTTCCTTTTCCTTTTCTTGGGTGATACAGTGTAATTCATGCTCTGAAGAACACGGAGGAAGGGGTTGGTCTGCGGGTTTTCTGGCCTCTGGGCTTGGACTCTGGGTTTCTAACCTGCATGAAAGGGGGGGGGGGGCGCTGTGCTCTTGGAGGTAGGGCGGCGAAGAGGTGGTTGACGTTTGATATTTCACAAAGTAGCAATTCGCTGATAAGAGAAAGCAGTGGGGACTGCGTCTTGAAATGTTGTTCATTTCAGCAGTGGCGGGTCTGCTGTGGACATCACTGTCATTAGGGCGTTCGTGGCCGAGGTCACTTTGGTTCACGTGTTTTATACATTGGTCGCCTTCTCCTTGTGACTTGCCAAACAAACCTTTTTATTTTTGCACACGTTTATGTTGATTTTGTGGTTTCTGAAATTGGGTTCTGGCTCCTGGAGGCCCCAGTTTCCACAGCAACTGGAGGTCTTATCTGCTACTGGTTCTTGGCAAGCAGACAACCAGGCCTTTCAGTTTACCTTGGGCAGGTTTTTTTTTTTTTTTTCACTCTAAAAAAACCTTTTTCTTCTTCCCAATTTTCCCTACACCCTGTCATTTAAACATCACATAATTAATTACGTACATCCTGTGCCACATGCAATTGCCACAGCTTTGAAGTCCCAATAGATCATTTTATAGAGCGGTGGGTGCCGTTTTAAGAGGGGAGGTGGGGTGGGGAAAGAAGAAGACCTGGCGCCAGGGCACGGCTGAGCTGCAAGGGGCGTACATGGCCTGGTCCAGGTATGATAGAGAAACCTGGGTGCTTTCTATTTGTTTTTCTGCGTTTCCTTCCCAAGCTGGTTATATAGGGAAGACCTCAAGCTCCAGTTTGTTATTTCTCTCTCTGGAGCTATTCCTTTTCAAAAAACCAGCATAAACCGCCTCATTTGGTACTGACGTGAGGTTTGGGTGGTTTTATTTTTATTTTTTTCCTATTTCAAACTGGAAAAAAATATGATTTAGCATCATGTCATTTATTGGCTGCTACTGATCCAGAAGCATTAAAAATAGGACAAAAATAAAGACAAAATTACCAATTCCTGTATTTAGACACTGTTACATGAACTTACCAACTAGGTAGTGTTTGCATATACATATAAACATGCAATCTTTTCTCAATGAAAATATCACTTTTATGAGAATAAAGATTATAATCATAATGAAAGAGATAAATGCCCCCTTGGTGAAGACAAAAAAATTCATATTTTTAAATTATATGTATACGGTGCATGCTTTTTCTGTGAGTCATGTGTACATGTGATTATGCCATGTGTAAGTGTGTATGTGTGTGTTCAATGCATGTAGGGCACATATATGGAGGTAAAAGGACAGCCTTTAGGAGTCAGTTCTCTCCTTCCACTGTATTTGCTAAGGACTGAATACTGGCTGTCGGGCCTCTGTGCAATAGGCTATTATTTGTTCAACTGTCCTGCCAGCCAAATGGGGTGAAATTAGATTATTTTTGTCAAAGTTAGTCTTTAAGAGTTTGTGTGTATGTGTGTGTGTGTGTGTGTGTGTTTGAGAGAGAGAAGAAATAGATAAATACATTTTACTGATAGCTTTTTTTTTTTTTTTTTTTGTTAGGGGAATAACCACCCAACAATTTCTTCATGAATGTTCAGTGTTCTGTTTACTGTATGGAGTAAATGTTGTCAGATTCTTTTGTTAATAAAATTTAATGATGCTAGAGACAAGTATTCTTCAATTCTACATACCCTTTTGTATCTTCTATTTCCTTACTAGCCTTCTTGAACTCCTTGGCTCTATTTCATGGGATGTCACTTGCAACCACAGATCCAGCAGGTAAATCTTCTTCATCTCCTGACATTTCTAAACATGCCGCTCATCTTGGATTTTTTTTTTTGGGGGGGGGACTTGGTAACATATTGTCACAGGAATCTCTGCTTCCTGGCAAAGAAATAACACTGGACAAATTATTAGACTTTGTTTTGTGAAAACGGTTAAAAATTCTTTGAGCCTAACTCTTTCTGTCTGTAATAGAAAAAAAAAAAAAAAAAAAAACAGCCAATACCCAGGGAGCTCTTATGAGTATTCTTTACCATTCTTTACCTTAATACTCACAAAACGTGTAAAGTATTGTCCCAAACAGTGAAAAACAATTATGCAAATGAATTCAGGTCATGTTTTTATCCGACCATAAACCTTTGCCTTTCTTTGGTATATCTTGGATGTTAATTGGATGTTAATGTGAACACATTGCTTATGCAATCCATTTATTTTGATAACAGTCATAGAAGGCAGACATTATTAGAATCTAAACAGATGCTGTTCTTGCTGTGATCATGCATCATGTTTCTGCAGAACATGTTTGGCTTAGATTACCATTTAGTGGCCTGATCCAGGCTTGTAGAAACCCCCAAGACTTCAGCAGCACATGCAGTAGCTCATTGTAAGTCTAATGAACGCCTTGTCCCTCAGTGAATGCCTTCAATTTTTAGTTATTATGCAATTGTTTGAAACAGTTATGAATATCATAGTATAGATTTAGACATAAGACTGCTATCATACAGAAGACTTGGAGAAGTAGCTCTTGGTGGCTCCATCTGTATTGATTAAGGATTTTAATCATACCGTCTTTTATTGATTGAAAATAGATTATGACTTTAATTCTTTCCCAAGGCCCCACACGCAAATGGAGGACTTTGGGAAATCAATGATGGCTAAGAGCAGAAGAGTTAGTCTTTTCCAGATATAAACTCTGTGAGGGATTACCCAACTCCTGGTGGTGAGCCCCAAACACATAGATACAACCACCACTAAATGAACTTGGGAGGGTGTGCATGTGTGTGTATGTATAACAATGGTTAAAGAGGTCATGCAGAGAAGAGGGCAGAGAGGGAATGGGCAGGACATTGAGAGTGGGGTAAAAGTGATATAAGTATAGTGATCATGTCTAAAGTTCTCAAAAAATGTTTTTAAAAGTCGGGAGGCAGAGGCAGGCGGATCTCTGTGAGTTCAAGACCAGCCTGGTCTACAGAGCTAGTTCCAGGAAAGGCTCCAAAGCCACAGAGAAACCCTGTCTCGAAAAAAACAAAAACAAAAACAAACAAACAAACAAAAAGATGGATAAGATCATAGCTTCTTTTAAAATTGAATCTCGGTGAAATATATTTTCTCCCTACAATTCTGTTCATTTTAGCACTACAGTAATTTTAGGCACTTTTTATAAAAGATTGAATTGATTATGTCTCTTATTTTCTTTGTCATACCTCCTTCTATCTTATCCTCTCCCTCCCACAATTAATATTACCAATTCCTCCCCTTTCTTAGTGCTTCTAATTCTTCTCTTATGCTCCCCTATGAACTGTCATATACTTGCTCTCACCCCTTTATTTATACAATATAACCATTAAAGATTATGATTCACATATGAGAAACAGTTGTAATTTCTATGTTTCTGGAGGGGATCTGTGTCACCTCACAGTTTACATCCATTTATTATTCATTATATAATTGTATTTTGTGTGTATGGATGTTTGATTCGCATGTATGTCTGTGCACCACATTGTGCCTGGTATGAACCGAGATCAGAAGACAGCACCAAATTCCCATGAAGTTTGAATTATAGATGATTATGAGGAGCAAGGTGGGGGCTTGGAATTGAATCTGGATCCTCTGGAAGATGATCAGTACTCTTAAATTCTGCGCCATTTGTAGTGGGAACTGTAATTGATCTTAATAATAATAAAGACCCAGCGTCAGATAACTGGGGTGAAAACTAGAAGATCAGAGAAGCAAAGTAGCTGCTAGTTCTTATGTCTACTGAATCCTCGGGCTGAATGGGCGATCCTATATCTACAAGTCCACAGATTGAATGCTTTGAGCTGAACACTGTGAGCTCCTCTCTCCCCCCACCTTATATTCCTCTCTCCATCCAGCCTATCACTTCCTGTCTTCACCTCCCTAGTCCTGAGATTAAAGGTGTGAACCACCAGGGACTGGCTCTGTTTTTCCTTTAGACTGATTCAGTGTTGTGTAACTCAGGGGGCAGTCTGTGCTCGGTGCGCTATTACCCAGTTGGCAAACTTCAGGCAAGGGAGCTGGAGGTTAAAATACACAAACACACACAGAGAGACAGCAACACAGATCATCCTTGAATTCCCCAAGAATGCCCCCTGTATTGTGTTTAGGGGCAGATTATTTAGGGATAGCAACGCCCCAGCCAAACACACCAGAAACCACTCTCCTGCCATCAGGAACTCCTGAAGGTCTCGTGCTCAGAGCAGCTGTAGGCACTCAGATCAGGGGATTACAAGAAATTCAGAATCTGGGGTCTCACTGCTCCCAACAGTGTGAGCCACCAGGGATTGGCTCTGTTTTTCCTTTAGACTGATTCAGTGTTGTGTAACCCAGGGTGGCCTTGGACTCACAAAGATTCATTTGTCTCTGTCTCCAAGTGTTGGGGTTAGAGGTGTGTGCTACCACTGTCTAGCCTCTAGGGCTAGGGGTTGTGGTTAGCTTAGCACTCCTCAGAGAGGGTAAGGGTGCCCATGGAGAGCCAACAAAGTCTAGCATATCACTTTGAGGCAGGACCAAGGTCCTCCCCACTAAATCTAAGCTAAGCAAGGTGTCCCTCCAAAGATAATGAGCTCCTAAAACCAGTTCAAAAAGTAGGGATAAATCCTGGTCCCACTGCCAGTGACCCCACAGACTGCCCCATCAATACAACTGACGCCCCCATTCAGAAGGTCTAGTTTGATTCCCTCCACTATAAGTCCGGAGTCAATGAGCTCCCATCAGCTCAGGTACGCTGTTTCCGTCAGCCTCTCATTTTAGAGCAGAGTCCCATCCACTGCCTCTAGAAGGAGGCACAAATGGACTTGCCCCTTCGTGGCCATAAAAGAGGGATTTCTTACTCACTTTCACATGGAAGACAGGAGAAATTCTTCCCAAATTCTACTTCCTACTCTTTTTCAGAGAGGGCATTGCATACAAGAGCCAATGCCCTTTAAAGACAAATTTGGAGAAGACAGAAATAGACACAATGACTTCATTCTAATAAAATCTTAATGTCATCATTCAAACTCCAAGAAGATGTATTGGGGACCCACACTAGTGACGACACATATTTTTTGTGTGATGCTGTGATCCAATATTGTAGTTTTAGGCAAAAGAGATTGTAAAAGTAAAACAAACAAACAACAACAACAAACACAGTCAATTGATACTTTTGGGGGGGTGGCTTTGTTTTAGTGATCTAACTGTGTATATCTGCTAGTCTTAATGGATAATTTTGTCAAATAGTATTCATTTTTTTCTCTTCATTAACTGCCTGATTGTGATCCTCACCATTAAGTCTAAAACCTAGCAAGTAACCTATCACTTACTTTCTCCTAACCAGCACAGCCAACTCATCAGCAATCCATGCCGCTGCTCTTTCCCAGAGCTTTCTGCATCCAGATGCTTCCTGATGCGTAGACTGCTTTCAGTCCAGAGAAAACTTAACTGGGACCTCCAACTTGATCATGGAAACAACCTTGGAGCTAGTCTTTCCATCTCCTTTTCTGTTTATTTTCACCATGGCAACCACAGTTCTCATTACATACGAACAAGACTTGCTGTCCCCTTCCAGGAGGCCTTGAGGAGGGCATCATCTCTAGGATCAGCCCTTTTCTAGGCTGTGAGGACAGAATTTTGCAAAAACAAAAACCTACTTGTAGAGCATAGAACATAGAAGGGAAAAAAAAAACATGGGCAGAGAGAGGGTCAATGAACATTATGAGGGGCATTATATTTACCATAAACTTCAACACAGAAGCAGAACATGCTGTGAAAAAGAATCTCTGTGTGGTAAAGGATATTCAGAAAAACATAATGTTATCTAAATTTTGAGGGATGTGAAACCCATATTCCTAATTATTCTCTTGAAATTTTGTTCATGTTAAAAGGACCAGGGACCTGTACCTCGCATCTCTTCCTCTTCCAAGAAGGTTTCTATTATTTTCTTTTCTTTCTTTCCTTCATTTCTTCCTTGCTTTTCTTCTTCCTGAAACTTCCCAGAAGTGTGTTCTCTTCTGTTCTAGTTTGATTATATTGCTATGATAAACATCATGGCCAAAAACAACTTGGGGAGGAAAGGGTTTATTTCATTGTACAGTTTACAGTCCTTCATGAAGGGAAGTCAGGGCAGGAACTCGAGGCAGAAACTGAAGCAGAACCATGAGAGAATACTTTTTTTTTTAAAGATGTATTATTTATTGATTTTGTTTATAGTGTTCTGTCTGCGAGTATGCCTGCAGGCCGGAAGAGGGCACCAGATTTCATTATAGGTGGTTGTGAGCCACCATGTGGTTGCTGGGAATTGAACTCAGGGCCTCTGGAAGAACAATCAGTCCTCTTAACCTCTGAGCCATTTCTCCAGCTCCAAGAGAATACTTTTTACTGGCTTGCTCTTCAGGGTCCTGTCACTAATACTGTTCTCATACCTCCAAGAACCGCCTGCTCAAGGGTGACACCACCCACAGAAGACTGTGTGCCCTTTCATGTCAATCATTAATCAAAAAGTCCCATAGATGCACCTACAGGCCCATTTGATAGAGACATTTTTCTATCTGAACTTTCTTCTTCTCAGATGACTTTAGCTTGTGTCAAGCTGACCTCAGAAATGAACTTCCCTTAAGGTTGTAATCCTCTTCAATGTTACCTTCCTATAATGTTGTTTTCCCTAAGATCATCACAGAGCTGAGTTCTCATGTAGATTTCTGCTCAATAGAAAAGTACTTTCTGGACAACCTACCTATATACTTGATGTGGTTTGAATGCAAATATCTCCCCATGAGCTCATGTATTTGAACACTTGGCCCCCAGGTGAAAAGGCTGTTTTACAAAGTTGTGAAAATTTTTTAAGGTGGGACCTTGATGGAGGAATCTGATCACTAAGGGGTGGGCCTTGGTTTATATCTGGGCAGCTTGGCTTCTTGTTTATTCTCTTCTTCCTGACTGTGGAGGTGACTGAGCCTCCTCTCCTATGATCATCCCTCTTCTGCCATGAGAGACTGTACTTCTTGGAAATGTAAATCAAAATAAATCCCTCCCTCCTCAAAGTTCTTAGCAGATATTTGGTCACAGCAAGGAGAAAACTAAGTGATAGCATATCTTGTCTGCCCCATCACTTTCCTTGCATATAGTAATCTTTTATTATTTTGTGACACTTTATGCATTTATGTATATAATTAGATCAATGCTTTTATTTTTAAGATTTATTCTATTTTAATTCTGTTCTCTTGTGCTGTGTGAGTCTATGCCACGTGTGTGCAGGTGTTCTTAGAGACCAGCAAGGGGCATCAGATTCACTGACACTGAAGCTATAGGTGGTTGAATGTTTTGCATGTGGCCTCTGGGAAATGAACAAGTGTCCTGTGTAGACACAGTGAGTGGTGGAAAACATTGAGCCATCTACCAAACCCTATGAAATCCTACTATTTTTTAAATTGAAGAAAAGACTTATTCATTGTATATTCTATAAAATGAAAATGGTTAATTTATTTACTTAAGAAATGTTTATTCACTAAGCCCCAACCACGAATTAGACCCTGCAAAACAGCCTAGAAGTATGATGATACAAAATAAATTGTACCAAGTTACCACCTTGTCTGATTTCAAGAGAAACAAAAGTATGGGAGAAGACAGGAGAACCAGAGAATCATAATGGCAAATGAAACACAGTTTAGTAAGTAAGTGCTAGCTAGTAATATCTGCATAATTTTATGGGCCAACTGGGATCATGTGTCAGGAAACACTTAAAGGAGAATAAGATATAAACAGAAATCAGAAGTGAAAATAATAAATACCCAGGTAAAATTTGGGGAAAGAGTCCCAGAAAAGGAACTTACATTTCTGAAGACTTCATGCCCAAATGATAGAAAGAATTTCTATATCGTCGCAATATCTCAGCGCAGGAGAGCGGAGAGGAGGTGTCATCAGGAAACAAGGTCATGAGAGAGTGAAATGTAGTAGCTACTTTACTTGTGGCCGTGAGAGAATCCCTGATGGATTGTTCGGTCTACAGTAGCCCTTCCCTCCATATCTTTCCCCAAGACTCAGGAAAGGTCAGGGAGGGAGATGTGGGGAAAATGTAAGAGCCATGGATGGGGATGGGTGCTGGGACATGGTTGTCACTCTTGAACTCACAACTGTGGTTACCTGAACAAGGTCATGCAAGTTAAAAATCCCAGCATGATGCCACTTCAAGCACTAGGGATAAATCCTGGTCTCACTGTCAGTGGTTCCACAGACTGCCCAAGCCTCACAACTGTCATCCACATTCAGTGGGCCTTCTTTGGTCCTATTCAGGTTCCCCCACTATCGGTCCAGTGTCAGTGAGCTCTCACTAGCTCAGATTAGTTGTTTCTGTGGGTATCCCTATTATGGTCATGGCCCCTTTGATGAAAAGCCAAATGCATGCTTCTACTGGTCAAGATCTCTCTGGGTGATCAGCTTCATGGTTACTGCTTCTGATTATTGTTGCTCCTTTCTAAAAGTTTTCACTTCGTGACTTCCCTTTTCCTTTTTTTTTCTTTTTAAAAATTTATTTATTTATTTATTAAAGATTTCTGTCTCTTCCCCACCGAGCAATCAGGGTTCCCTGCCCTGTAGGAAGTCCAAGGACCACCCACCTCCATCCAGGTCTAGTAAGGTGAGCATCCAAACTGCCTCGGCTCCCACAAAACCAATGGGTACAGTAGGATCAAAAACCCATTGACATTGTTCTTGAGGTCTCAGTAGTCCTCCTTGTCTGCTATGTTCAGCGAGACCGGTTTTAACCAAGGCTTTTTCAGACCCAGGCCAGCTGGCCTTNCGCTATGTTCAGCGAGACCGGTTTTAACCCAGGCTTTTTCAGACCCAGGCCAGCTGGCCTTGGTGAGTTCCCGATAGGACATCCCCATTGCCTCAGTGTGTGGGTGCCCCCCTCGCGGTCCTGAGTTCCTTGCTCGTGCCCTCTCTCCTTGTGCTCCTGATTTGGACCTTGAGATTGAAATCCCTTTTACTTTTGCATCAGAAGAAAAGTTGGGTCCTCAGAAATGTCTTTCTGCATAGCTATTGTCAAATTGGCATTCTCTCCATTCCATGCTCAAAGGCTATGGCATGACCATAGAGGGTTGCCCTTTGTTTCATTTCTCATATCTAGGCATTCACTCATGTCTAGAGTTTGGTTCTGGACACGCTCATTTCTTTCACACCCACGTACACTGGTGACACATGTGTCCCTATGTTTGTGCATCTCTGACTGCCTGACTACATGGCTTCCCTGGCTTCCCAGGCCTTTCCAGCACTAAGTAGGATCAGTTATGCAAGGCCCATCAGTGGGATTCTGGTTTATTAGCTTTGGCATATGGATGTTTAGCACATGGCCATGTGTTTCTCACAAAATGTAACTTATAATCTGTCTATTATAACTAAACGACACACGTTGTGGCAGACATTTCTTTCCAGCACTATTCCGTATCCCATTTCTTTCTCAGAGGGTCTGTTTTTATTTCTGTTTCCACCCAAGGTTTGCTTGTCTATGGTAACACCTCTTTTTTTTTTTTTAAAAAAAAAACACTCTGGAAATATGGAGTGTTATCCTGTGACTGAAATATTCCATATTTTTTTCTTCTACGAAACACTGATTGTCAACAATCTGTGATTGTCGCTTTTCCAACTCAAGCCTTGAGCCACTATCAAAATCTTCATGAATAATTCGTAAATAATTAAATTTCTTATTTTTTCTTGTGCACAGGAGCAGGGTAATTTTGATCTCCTTGTAGATTAGATTATCCATAAGTGTTCTTAGTTAGGCACTCTCTTTGCAGATGTGATTTCTTTGAACGTGTGGACTGATAGGGCCCCGAGTCACACATGGTCTGTGTTTTCTTTGTAAATAAAAGCCTACAAAGTTTCAGCAAGTCAGCCCTTACATGTCACATGGAGAGATGAACAGCAAGCCACATTAACACACCAGTTCCTCCCAAACACAACCACAAACGCATGCTTTCAAAACCCTGCTTCACTTTGTACCCACAGAGCATGGGGAAACAGATGAGCTGATTATCCTTCAAAAGAAATCCATCTTTATGTTACAATTTCTGAGAGTGAATGATCATTGTATTTTAAAGCAGAGAGAAAAATTTCAAGATAAATACCCACTGGTTTGCTTCAGTGTAAACAAAAATAACATAGTCGGCTCTCTACCTGTGTATAAAATATCAACACACATAAAACATTGCATTTTGCCTCTTCAAGTAGAACACAGAAACAAAAATACAGAAGCAACCACAAAGTATAAATAAGTGTATACAGGTAGTTTTAACAAAGGAGATATTATCACTCAATTTAGAATATCAAATTGAGTGCTATATGTCCTTTATAGCAGCAATTTAATTTTATATTGCTGGATTTTAAAAGGTGTCCATAATGTGTCCCACCTTGACCAGCCGACCATGGATCTGTCAAGGTTACAGATGTTCTTATTAAAAATATAAAATCATTAAATTTTTGTTCAGTTTGTGAATTTATTATTAATCAATACTTTTACCAATGGACTCCTGTAACCCAAATAATACTTTGAGACTATCTAGACTATGCTTATTCTTTGTTTTCCATATTCCTGAAATTAAAGTAATTATTTTATGACATAAATGAAGCAAGCATCTGGTCATGCAGCTCTTCTAAACAACAGTAGTCAGATTCAATCTACTTTCTACACAAAAGGTTATCCCCTGTTGGCCTTTCGGGTCTCTCAAGATTCCTACTTTGGGGACCATGTTTTTGGCTGTAAGCGTCATCTCCTGGAACTAATGAAATAACAGGAGGGTTCTCATAATTTTCTACCAAAGATTTCTTGACCAGTTTCACTGAATAAGAAGAGAACAAGAAGAAACTGTTCTCTGTGTTTCCAGCCTTAAACAATGTACCATCTCTGCATGGTTAGATCTATGTCACTTACATAAATAGCCTATACATGGTCTAGAACGTGGTCCCATTTTTAATCTCCAGAGGAGAGAAAAAACTGTTAATTTATAAACTGATGAGCCCACGGTCATTCTGTGTACAGCATCTATGCTCAGCTTGCAGGACATACAATAATTTTTCTCATTCCATGCTTTTAGTGTCCCAAGGCTCTTTGAGGGGACACTTCTACTTTGTTCTGATCATTCTACATCTATATATACAAGATTATTTCATGGGGAAACCTGTACAAAGCATGCTGGCCTCCAATTTAGAAAACTGAAATTTAGCTTTGTTAGCAGTACACCTGATACCTAATCTATTCTGTGTGTCCAAATCTATGTTCAGCCTATTTAGAATCCAGGAGGAGATGATAAATGGTATGGCACATTGGCTACTTCTGGATAATTAATACTAATTATACATTTGAATCAACATAAAAATGCCCATTAACTCAGAAATTACAAGACAGGACCTTGGTTCCTCTTTAAAGCTGTTGTTTTTCTGAGTCTTCACTCTGGAATTTTTTTTTGTATTTGTTTTTTTTTATTTATTTTATTTATTTATTTATCCACCGCCTCCCATTTCCCTCCCCCTCCCTCAATCAAGTCCCCCTCCCTCGTCAGCCCAAAGAGCAATCAGGGTTCCCTGCCCTGTGGGAAGTCCAAGGACCACTCACCTCCATCCAGGTCTAGTAAGGTGAGCATCCAAACTGCCTAAATTCCCACAAAGCCAGTACATGCAGTAGGATCAAAATTTTTATCTGGATAATTGTGAACTGCAAGCTTTCGGCTAATTTATTTGGTTACTACCTACTTGACACCAGTAGTTCTCATGTGAATAACACTGAAGAAATGTCTCCAGAAAATGAGCCCTCTACAAAATCACACCGGTAGATGTTACAACATGGGGAAATGGAAGAGAAGACTGAAGTTTTCAGGAGAGGATTACTATGGACAGAAGCAGGGGAATGTAGAAAACCAGAGTGTTGTGGGTAGGCTTAGACAATACAAGTCAGGAAGCTAGAACCTACCCAGAAATCATCATGAACACATTCTCTTCAGATTTCAAAAGGACCAGCAGGTGGCCCTGTGAAATTTCTTTATAATTTATAAATGTATTATGGAAGTCACTGTTCTTAATAATACCTGCTTGAATCTGTGTTATCCCAGCCTCACCACCACTGACTGACACTGGAATGCTTACTAATGACTTGTCCTTAAAATAATACCATTTAATATTCAATATCCAATGACCTTTTTGAAGTTGCATATACTGAGGGCTCTCCCTGCATTGTGAGTGAAAACCTCAGTAAATTCATGGAAACGGTTTCAGGAGAGGAGATTGTGAAGAAGGAATGCCACACCCTAGGAGGTAGCCTTGTAGTTCTCAAAGCTACAAGAAGCCACATGAATTTGGGCTGAGATAAATATTTAAGATTTTATGCAAATCTTATGCATGAACCCACAGCTAACATAAGTTCTTATAGGCAACAGGCCAGTCATTTCCAGGAAAGTGATGTTTTGTGAGATTTCTCTGTAGCCTTTCATTCTTACAATCTTACAAGCCCGCTCTTCTGTAATGATTCCTAAGCTCCTAGAAGACAGACATAAAAATCCCATTCAGGGTTGAACACTCCACAGTCTCATTTTTTTCTTTTTTAAAAATTCATTTTATTGAGCTATACATTTTTCTGCTCCTCTTCTTTTTTCTTCCCTCCCCTTCAACCCTCTCTGATGGTCCCCACACTCCCAATTATTCAGGAGATCTTGCTTTTTTCTACTTCCCATGAAGATTAGATCCATGTATGTCTTTCTTAGGGTCCTTATTGTTTTCTGGGTTTTTTGGGATTGTGAATTGTAGGCTGGTTTTCTTTGCTTTATGTCTAAAAGCCACTTATGAGTGAGTACCTATGATATTTGTCTTTCTGGGTCTGGATTACCTCACTCAGTATGATGTTTTCTAGCTCTATCCATTTACCTGAAAATTTCAAGATGTCATTATTTTTTCTGCTCTGTAGTACTCAATTGTGTAGATGTACCACATTTTCCTTATCCACACTCCATAGTCTCTTGTACTTGGCTCTCTGAGCCATTGTCTCTTTGTTGATCACCATCTCTGTAAAGGGAAGTTCCTGGTATGAGGTCTGTGAACGAATGGCATCCAGGTCAATGCTAGCACATGACACTGGACATCTTCTTGTATTCTCCAGAATGGTTCAAAGACATGACAGTGGATGCTCTAACTGGAAAGACAGAGTGTGTGAGCCTTCTGTTCACATTAATATTATTCACCATTCCTAACCAAATGATACCAAACAATATCTGAAGACACTTCTAGCTATCACCTCTATGGAGATGGCATTGATGACTAATGGCAATGCTAAGCATTTTTTAGAACAAAAGACATCACCCATAGGAAAGAGTAATCCGATCTAACATGCTAGCCATCCCTAGATTGAGCTCTGGTCCACTAATGTGAATATCTGCAGTCCCAGCTAATCATTTTAAAGATACAAAGGCCTGGTGCCATTCCATATCCCAGCACTCAATATTTCTCTAGGTCCAATTAATTTTATTTGCTATGAGCACTAAATCACTAGCTAGATGTCTAATACCTAGAAAAAACATAGTAGCATATTTAAGAACTTGTACATAGGTTTTCTTCTGACTAATTTATCCAAATTATGTTCTCTAGGTTTTGGTCATTTTAAGAATGGGTTTGGGACTAGAGAGTTACTTCTGTAGTCAAGATCACTTGTACTTGCAGAGAATTAATGTTCAGTTCCCAGTATCTACACGGTGGCTCAGAATAACATATCAGTCAAGTTCTAAGAGTTCTGTTGGCTTCCATGGGCACTAAATGTATATAGTATGCTACATAGTTGCAGGAAAGCATCCATACACATAAAAGTAAACAAATAAATACATCTTTAAAGAATATATTTATGCTTTGTTGGTTCTACATAAACACATCTTTAAAGAATATATTTATGCTTTGTAGGTTCTACTTGTATTATAGGCTAAAATGTTACACTGATTTTTCCCCTGAGATTGTTTCATGACTAATGTTTACAGATATTTGATTCCAGAGCTGTAAAAAATATATGCCACGTATTTAAATGAATTGTGAATATCGTCAAAGTTTGTGTTATTTTCTGGAACGCCACATCCTTTATTGTCCACTGTGGCCTAATATCAGAGCATCATCTACAGAAAGTCCACTGACTGTGGAGAGGTGGTAGGACTGAGTTTCTTGATTAGTAGTGGCAGGAGATGAAGGGAAGAAGGATCTGTGCTCTCTGCTTTCTCTCTTGCTCTTTCTTTTCCTTTTTATCCTATGAAGAAGGGACACTAGAAAGTAATAAAGTAGAAGGCATTTCCTACAGGTAGACTTAAATCATTCAACACGGCAGTCTTCAGGGAGCAGATCGGTTCCTCCTTCCTTTTCAGAATGACCTCTCTTGCTAAATGTTCCTCATCCAGGGCTCAGTGTCTTCACCTGACTCTCCAAGGATTTTCACGTTGACTTCAGCCAGTGTAACAGCAACCTCACTTCTGCAGGAATTGGTCTTGACCCATGCATCACGTTCAAAGCCTCCTTCAATGGCTCCCCAGTGGCGGAGGCTGAGGGTTCTGTTTTGCTTGTGATAATGTGCTAATCGCCGAGACCCGACATAAATTCTCCTTTTGTATTGTCATTTGTCAAAGTCGCAATAAGGGGCTGGCAAAGGAAAAGAAAAAGCAGGGAAGGGGTAACGACAGAAAGAAAACTTGGCCTTAGTTTTATTTTCTCTCCCACAGAACGTTCCCCTCCCCTCTTAATCTTTAAAACATCTGATGGTGCAGAGAGGGCACCTCAAACACAAATGAATAAATAGCTCTGCACGCTTTCCCCTGATGGTTTTTGTTGGGTCAACATTTTAGACAGATGGCTAAATATAAAAAAGAATGAAGATAATTTACATTGAAGTCCCCAGTTGATGCTGGGGGCTTTGTCAATGTATTTTCCACAGTTCTATCCCTTCTTGGGATTTTTGCGGTTGGGTGAGTTGTCCTCGGGATCACTTTCTTGCAAATTCTCCTAACTTTGTTGCCACAAAAGTATCAAAGAATATGTGAGGAAAGAACACTGTCTTCCTTTGCAATTGTTTCAGAAAAAGACAACCAACGTTAAGATACTGGTTTTATAGAGCACATATTATACTTCCTTTTTGTATTTTTATTAATTCTTTAAGACCTTCTTATGATGTATTTTCATCATATCCACCCCTTATCACCTCCTTCCATATCCACCTCTACTTTCCCACTCATCTTTGTGCCCTCTTCTTGACCTTTTCCCTCCCTCTCTCCTTCCTTCCCTCCCTCCCTCCCTTCCTTCCTTCTCTCTCCCTCTCTCTCCTTCCCTACCCCTTCCTCCCTACCCCTTCTTTCCTTCCTTCCTTTCTTTACTGTCCCCTTTCTTTTCTTTCTCTTGAACTTCCTTCTTCTCTCTCTCTCTTTCTTTTTATTTTTAATCAACCCACCTAGTCCAACTTGTGCTGCCCAAATGCTCTTAGATGAGTAGCCTTCTGCTGGAACATGATTCACTTACTATGGGCTATGGTCCTACAGAAAAGGGACTTCTGTTGAGGGAGACTGCTTGTTCATTCCCGACTGCCCAGAACCAAAATAACCACACAAAAATTTTATTAATTAAATCACTGCTTGGCCTATTAGACATAGTTTCTTATTGGCTAGTTCTTGCATCCTAACTAATTCATCTCCATTAATCTGTGTATCACCATGTGGCTGTAGCTTACTGGCAAGGTTCTGTCAAGTTTTTCTCTGGTGGTGGCTATGGCAGTGGCTACATGGCAGCTACATGGCTGTTCATGACTCTGGCTTCTTTCTCCCAGCATTCAGTTTAGTTTTCCCTGCCTATTTCTACTCTGTCCTAACACAGAGCAAGACAGCTTCTTTATTCATTAACCAGTAAAAGCAACACATATACATCGGGGCCAGACCAAACTTTGCCAGTAGGCCATGACCTTGTGGGGATACACAGATTTAAAGAAATGGGTTAAACAAAGATATAAAAACTAACTAGCAATACGCTTAAGTGATTGGCCAAGTTGTTATTTAAATAATATAGTTTCCGTGTGATTATTTCAAGTCAGAGTGGCAGGGAATGAAAGAACAGTTTCCTCCAACTTCCACCCTCCCAGCAACATCAGTTGTTAAGAGGTCCAGAGTCTATGGTGGGAATTCAAACCCATCTCCTTTCTCTCTGCTGGGATTTTGTCTGGCTGGAGCTTGTGCAAGTTTTGTCTAAAGTGCTGTGAGTTCATGTGTGCAATGGCCCTGTTGTGTCTAAAAACATTGTTTCCTTGTGGTCATTCATCCCTTCTGACTCTCACAGTCTTGCTGCTCCCTCATCCACAATGATCCTTAAGTGTCAGGAAGAGGAGGAATGATACAGATATCCCTTTTAGGGATGAGCATTCCATAGTCACTTGTTCACCGCATGGTTACTTGTAATGGGTCCCTGTGCTAATCACCATCTATTGAAGAAAGAAACTTCTCTGGTGAGGGTTGAAAGATTCCCTGATCTATGGGTTTAACTATAAGTCATTGGGAGTCAGTTTAGCACTGTGGCCATTTATTGAAAAGGAAGAGTGTCATGTTTTCAAGTTCTGGGGGCAACTAAGAACATGAGTAAGAGACTAAAATGTTTGGGGTCTTTAAGTTCCTACTGACCAACAATTTTATAAATGAGAAATAATTCCTGATTTTGAACTTTTTATTCTTTAACCTGTGTTAGACAGCAAAGATATACCAGGTGGTGGTGGTGGTGGTGGTGGTGTGTGTGTGTGTGTGTGTGTTAGGATGCTTTTATAATAGGCTTCTTCCTGTTTTACTTTCTTGACCATGCTCTCCTATCTCAACCCCTATGCCAGTGGTTCTCAACCTTCCTAAGGCTGTGGCCCTTTAATACAGTTCCTCATGCTGTGTGACCCCCAACCATAAAAACTATTTTCATTGCTACTTCAAAATGTGATTTTGCTACTGTTGTGAACTGTAATATAAATATCTGATATACAGGATATCTATCTGATATGTGACTCTTTGAACACAGGTGGAAAACCACTGCCCTAGGCCAATTTAATATTTTCTATTTCATTAGTCACCTTCAACTCTTTATTTAACCATATTCTTTCTACTTTCTCTTGAAAGAACTCCCTCCACCATGGTTCTTTACCAATTCCCTGATAGCTATATGTATTCCAAATGAAACATATATATTTGAGTGATATTTTGTCAGGAGTGATTCAAAGCTGATTTCTACAGATGAGAGAAAACATGTGACATTAGTCTTTCTAGGCCTGAGTTATCTCACGGAGAAGGATTGTTTCCAGATCCATCAAATTACTTTCTAAATTCCATAATTTCTCTTTTACCACATTTCCATTACCGATGCATCAGTTGTCAGACAGATGAAACAGGAACACACACACATGCATATTAGTCTACAGCAAGGAAATCATAGCATATTCTTTGGCCCTAACCAGAATGCATCTCTTAAAAACAGCATTTCTGGGAGACTTTGGAAAGCAAAGAACTAAATTTAAAGAATTATGTTGATGTAAAGAATATCTATCTTTTAGGATGGTGAGGATGAAATCATAGAAACGGCTTTGGGGCAGGGAGGGGATAGGTTTCTTTGTCTTCTTAAAGTCACAGAATGGGTGTGGCTACCCATTGAGTCCTTTTCTACCCTTACTCCATTAAGAGACCCTTGTTTCAAATTGATAGACAGCATATGTTTCAGTCCAACAAAGGAAAGTTAAGATGCAATTATTATCTTTACTAGTGAGAAGATAAATAATAGAAATAATCCTTCTATCAATGTCATGGAGTCAACTCTCACTCAAAATCCAAGCAGACACTCCAAGAGGCAGACACTTTATTTCCCTTATAGAAAGACTGAGAACTTTATCTGTCAGATGTAGGGGATTGCCACTGCAAAAACAGGTTTATGAGGATAATCTCAATCATGGACTGATAGAGAGTTTCACAAAAACTACAGAAGTAAAGAGGGGGGCTAGAGGGATGGCTCAGGGATTAAGAGCACTATCTGCTCTTCCAAAGGACCTGGGTTCAATTTCCAACACTGAAATGGCAACTCACAATTGTCCAGATCCAGGACATCCAGTCTTCTTCTCTGGCTTCTGTGGGGACAGAATTCACATGCTGTACAGACATACAGGCAGACAAAACACATACGTAAAGTAATTACATTTTAAAAATGTATACTAAAAGTAAAAAGAAATGGCTTCTGTCTAATTTGGTCCCTGTTTTGATTTTTAAAAATAGATGTATTTTTGAGATCATTTCCCTCTTCCCTTTCCTTCTTGCAAAACTCCTCCCCACCTTGCTCTCTTTTAAATGCATGGCTTCTTTTTCCTTAATTGTTGCTAAACTGTGGTGTGTGTGTGTGTGTGTGTGTGTGTGTGTGTGTGTGTGTGTGATGTTTTTAATCCTCACCAGAATTGCATGAAGTTTTTTCTTTAAAAAATTATTTTTACAAGACAGAAATTTTCTCCAGTCTGGTTAAAAATAATCTTTTTTTTTTAATCGCTGGTCTATTTCAGTCATAGTATACAATTGGTTGTAAAGGGCCATTTTGCTTTGCTAAGGAAACACGGAACACTGCCATTTAAAATCTTTTCCAATGTCCTTCACATAAGCTCTATTGTATGCCTCACATTACCACACTGAAAACCCAGTTTGTCGAGCATAATTTCATTTATAGCATTAAATGGATGGTTTTGTAGCTCATATAGGCAATACCGGAGCTTCCAGTCACGAACAAAAGGCAACACAACACTTCGAAGTCAGCTAAAGGCAGCGTTTCAGATGTACCTAGCAGGAGCCATTGTTAACATCTGTCATCCGATATACGGCTGCTGTGCATTAAATGTGATCCTGCATGTAGGTTCCTTCCTCCCATTGAGGAAATGCAGTGCTGTTTTCCAAAGCATAACAACCCGTTGCTTTATCATCAGACCTGCATGCATAGCATCTCAAATCACTGTGTGAAATCGAGCCCCTACAATGACAGCTCACTCCACATCAGCTCCCCTGGCATCTCTCCTGCCCTTGGCCTCCCTTCTCTGGGCTAGGTCTGCCAATTTGATTCTTACCTCAGGTAACTATTGCAAGGCAAAGCCTAATCATTTTAATGGGATGGGCGACATCTTAGAGGGAAAAAATAACAAAATTAAAGTTGATTTTAACCTGCAATGAAAAACACGCCATGGGGTGTTTCCATGTGAAATCTTGGATGTTGTACAATGGATGGAGGGGAAACAACTGAACCAGGGGATAGAAAGGGAGGAGGGAGGAGGGAGGAGGGAGAAGGGAGTTTGCTAGAGTGACTTTTGGCCAAAGTCTGCTTCTAACTAAAGCTTCATGGAATGAATTTCGAGTTTCCTAATACTGACAATTAGTTCCACTTGGTGTCAGCCTTTGAGAAGTGGGGCCTTAAATCCTCCCCTTTATTCCTTAGTGTATCTCTTGGGGGTCAAATTATCTTATTGACAGTGTTTGGGAAAACAACTAGTCATTTATTTGTGTTGCAATAAATCATTTATCCTCTAGCAGAGTCTGGATAGGACAGTATTTATGTGCTCTGGTCTGCAATTTAATTTGAGGAACATTTTTGAAACTAATGTTTCTCTAATAAACATAGATGTCATATCTGAATCCACAATGGTGTGAAACCATAAAAATGTGGCATGTAAAAAAACCTTCTGTAGAGATTTATCACCTAGAATCTCATGCCCATGTTTTCCTCCGCTTCCCATTCTGGCTTTTCTCCTAAGTCCTATTTAAGCGGTGTATCACATTTCTATTGAGGATTCTCAGAATGATTCTGGTCTCTCATATGACTGCTGAGGGAAAGCTTTCGTTTTTCTTAGGAGCTGTGGTGATGTACAAAAACGGTCTTTCCGGATAATTGTTTAAATATCGTCTCCAGTCTGCACTAACACAAGAGGGGCCTTTTAAGGACCTGAAGCAATCGTGCATCTGCTGTAGATGTCTTTTCCTTGGTTTGAGGTCCTTCTTGGTAGGATTAGCATGCAGACCTTTGACCTCCACCGCCCATCTCTTCTTACTGCTTACTCCTCCACCAAAGTCAAGTTTAATAAAGGATGTGCTCTGAGATTGCATTACTTTGATTTGTACAGCAGTTCAGAGTTTGAATGCCTGTCAGGATTCCTCTGGCCTAGAAATCAGGTTACAAAAACCATGGGACTTGGGTTCTCATGGGAGATATCTCTAAACTTCTCCAGCTCTTTCTTGTTTTTTTGTTTTGTTTTGTTTTTGTTTTTCATTTTTTTTCTCTTACCTCAGTCCAGATGGAGATAAAAGGCAAGAACTTGTCTCTTGACTCTTGTCTTCTTCCTTGATTAGAGATGTCATTCTTAGCCTTTGGCTTTATGACAAGTGTGCTAAAAGTCATGTGGTCAATTTCTGATCTTCCCATTTCTCATCAGTTTTTACTGCTCTTTGTGATCCGTTGGGGTTCATATAGATAGGCAAGGAAAGCGAACATCTTCAACAGCTTGTCAGGACTCTGAGCCACGCCAATTATATATTAACAATTTCCAGCCAGACATTTCTAGAAAGATACAATTAATTAATTTTTGTTTATGTTTATGTTTCTGATTTTATATCCCCACCATTTTTTCTCTCCCTCCTCTTCTCCCAGTTCCCTCTCCCCATAGTCTCTTCCCCCATCAATTCTTCCTCCTCTGTTTTTCTTTAGATGCAGGTGGGCCTCCCGTGGCTACCAGCCAGCTATGACATATTAAGTTTCAGTGAGACTAGGCATCACTTCTTCTGTTAAGGCCGGATGAGGTGATCTAGTAGAAGGAATTGGTCCCCAAAGCAGGCAACAGAGTCAGAGACAGCCCCTGCTCCCACCCTTAAGAGTCTTACACAAAGACCAAGTTATACACTTGTAACATATATGCAGAGAGTCTAGGTCAGTCCCATGCAAGAACCCTGGTTGGAAAGACACAAATTTGTGTAGTTTCTTGAAGCAAATGTCTCGTACTCATGTTTACTGGGTTCGCTGTACTGAAGGATTTTAGCCATGACAAGTGGTCAAACCAAAGTAATCTGCAGAATTTCTCTACCAAATTTTAAATTTTTCCCTTTTGTATTTATTCTTATCATCTCAAGAATATAATTAAGCACTGTGATTTTATGTATACACCAAGAGAAAGATGCTAGACTTATCTTAAATACTGCTTAATTGAATATAAAATACCTTATAGAAATTAAAATAAAAATTGAATATAAAATGCCTTATAGAAATTAAAGTAAAACAATATTTGTAAAACAACTGTTCTTATGATAGACTATGACTAATACTTATCTTTTGAAGTTAAAAATATTATCACTTTGTTTCATTTATTTTAAGTTGTCAGAAATGGGAGAATTAGAAGTCTAGGTTTTTATGAATTTGATATAAAATAATATGTAGAATGTAACAATAGCATAATAAAATTTTTTAAATGTGTAAAGCACAATAAAATATTGGCTTTTTTGGAAATACATCATACATTCACTCTGTAGACCAGGCTGAACTCAAACTCACAGAAATCCACCTTTTTCTGTGTCTAGAATAATGGAATTTAAGGTGAGCACCACCACCATACAGCTTATAATTTTTAAAAATACTTTAAACTTTTTATTTTAAAATAGAAAGAATCATAGCTTCATTTATTTGTGTTAGTTTTACTGAGAGCAATGAACTTTAAAACTCCTTTTAAAATGGCAATACATTTTTTCCATTTTTAAAACTGTTTGCTCTTTGGGGGCCTGTGACCCACTCCCAAACAAATACAGAGACGTTCTTATGAATACTCGGTCTTAGCTTGACTTGTTTCTAGCCAGTTCTTCTTTCTATTTTTTTTTTAGCATAAATTATCTCATCTACCTTTTGCTTCTGGGATTTTACCTTTCTTTATTCTATTTTCTTCTCTTTCCCTTTTACTGGGGCTGGCTGTGTAGCTGGGTGACTGGCCCCTGGTGTCTTCCTCTCCTTCTCCTTTTCTTGCTCCTCCATCTTCTGTTCTTCTTTCCTATTGATTCTCTCTGCCAGGCAGCCCCGTCCATCTCTCTCTCTCTGGCCTAGCTATTGGTTCAGCTCTTGATTAGACTAATCAAGTGTTTTAGGCAAACACAGTAACACAGCTCTAGAGCTAAACAGATGCAACATAAGAGAACACAACATATCTTTGCATCATTAAACAAATATTCCACAGAATAAACAAATGTAACACATCTTAAACTCATATTACACAACGCATTTAGTGGCTCTTTTTGTACCATCGAACAACTTCCCCAGAGGCCCATAAGGCTAAAGGAACAAATGGGAATTCCACTGCGATTCAGCCAGAGGGGAAACTTAACAGCGTTTGGTTGAAGATAAATAATGACTTCCAAACACCCCAGGGGCTGGAGGTATGGTTCAGCAGTTAGAAACACTTGGCTTGTTGGTTTTCAAGAGGACCCAAGTTTGTTCTCCAGCACCCTGCTCATTCCAGGCAGCTCACAAACACCTGTTTTTCCAGTTCCAGAGATGTATTGCCTCCTCCTGGCCTTAAAACTCTCTCTCTCTCTCTCTCTCTCTCTCTCTCTCTCTCTCTCTCTCTCTCTCTGATACACACACACAGTGCATACACTCAAACACACACACACAGAAACACATACATACACACATGCATAAATAAAAATAAACCTTTAAAAAAACAAGTCACATTTATTATAAGGTATATATTTTAATGAATAATATTGTTAATTTGGATGTTCCAATTATATCTAATAAAGTTAAAATAGGAACATAAACAAAGCAAAGTGAATTTCAAAATGTAAAATTTCAGACAGATAGTTTTGCTAAACAAGAATCCAAGACAGAAAACATGGCACAACAACAGTTTTCCTTTGTGGGTTTTTCAAAGCTGGAGGCACACTTCAGCAGCCAAGGGCTGGCCCAGCAGTGGCGCAAACCCTCCATTCAGTCTCCAGTAGCAAAGAGCAGCGGTAAAATTCTTCCCTGTTTCCTTAGCTTCTTCCCCTCCAGTCACACCAAGGGTGCCGGGGCCACTACCGAGATTTCCTTCTAGCTTTTCTTCACTCGCTATAACAGGCACATACAACTGTAACTTTGATGCACGTTTCAGTTTGAGAGAGCAGTGCTGTAGGGATAGGGGGATCTGCTTGCGAGGGTCCTGCATGAAGAACAGGAAATGCCCAGGAAAGTGCCCTGAGGACGTACTTGTCTGGTTCCAGACAAAAGTAACTATTCTATTTATTTTCTTCAGAGTCATTTGCTTAAACAAATTATATAAGCGTACTGTATTACATGTTTTCACAGTAAATTAAATAATAATAAAACTCAAATTCCCAGATAAGATGCTAATTGCAGTTTCTAAAATATACCTAAAAGTAATTATTTTACTTATTTTATAATTATGATTAAATTATCTAGTACCTATGCCATAAAGTAGGAAAAGTAAAAGTTAGTATGGGTAAATGGGGAAAACAGCATTCCCGAATAACTCTCTTTAGTTTATAACAGAGATACATTTCCTTTGGTTTCGAAGACTGTAGGTAAAACCTTATACAGATGCAAAGCGAACTATTGTTACAAACTACTGCGGGTTTATATGTCAATCATCTATTTAAAAAGCCTCAGGGCTGCATATGGAAGTCTGAGGGAGTGATCCCTTGTGTGTGTGTGTGTGTGTGTGTGTGTGTGTGTGTGTGTGTGTGAAAAAGAGAAAATTTTAAACTAAATCATTCAGTTTAAATTAGGTATTTTACATAAAAATTTTAAAGAACCAATGTTTGCATTTGGTTCTGAAATAATACCTCATTTTTAAAAAAATTATTTATGTTTTTACATTTTAATATAATCACACCATTTTCCCTTCCCTCTCTTCCCTCCAAACCCTCTGCTGTATACTTTCTTGCTCTTTCAAATTTATAACCTCTGTTTGCTCTAATTGTTGTTTATTCCTCTGCATATGCATATTTATATTCCTAAATCTTAAATACAACCTGCTCAGTCTGTATAATGTCACTTGTACATTTGTTTCATGGTTGACCGTCTGGTAATGAACAGCCAATTGTTGGGTTCTTCCCTGGGGAAGACTTTCTGTGACTCTCAGTGTTCCTTAGTTTCCCCCTGTAGCTGTTCATAGAGGGCTGAGGCCTCGTGGCCTCTTCTTCTCCATCCACTTTGGCTTGTCTGTTGTCACTTTCCTTGTTTACCTCATGTTTAGGCAGAATTATTTGTGAAAACCTATAGGTGCAGCTTCTTTAGTTTACTTTTATTTGATGTGTGTGTGTGTGTGTGTTTGTGTGTGTATGTTAGGGGACATACCTGAATGAAGTGCCCATGAGGCCAGGAATCTGTGTTTGGAGTGAAGCTGGAGTTACAGGTAGTTATGAGCTGCTGATATGGATTCTAAAAAGCAAAACTGGGTCCTCCATAAAAGCATTAAGAGCCTTTAACCACTTCCACACCCCTCCAAACCCATAAGCAATACATACTAAGATATGTTTGGCTCTAATCCAATGTTTGGTTCTCTCTTTCAGTATAACGGTATCTATGTCCCCTATCCGTATAGGGGACAGCACCGACATAATATGTCCTCAATAAAGATTTATTTTAGTGAAGAATCTTCTTTAAAATTAATTTAATGGATGGATCTCTATGCTACTTAGTTACAATCTTGAGTTACAACTCTTATCTAGACGACTTAATTTTAAAAAAAATACCATTTTATCATTGTATTTCTCTCCATATGGTAAGTACAAATGTGATCTGTTGAAGACAAGCGCTCCACCAAGTAACAGTGTTTTGTTTTATTTATTATTTATTAGTTTTTTTAGTCTCATGGTTTATTTTTAATATTTGGTGGGCAGTACCCATAAGGAAAATGAACAGTGAGTGTCGAACCGCCTTCTGTCCTGTATGAAACTGAGGTGCTCCAGGAGTACGGAAGACAACTGGCAGGTAGCCGTCGGGGAACGCCACAGCACAGACAGGCTTTCAGCATTCTGGCAAGGTCCTGACGGTCTGGGATCCGGGAACAGACCCTGGGAAAAGAGCGAAGACAGAAAAATAGCTCCCCGTGGATGGAGTTAAGAATTTCTCTAATAACATAACGAGTGAACCAATCAAGAGAAGTGCACCTCAGCTACTGTTTAAGAGAAGTGCAGCTCAGCTACCGCTTAAGAGAGGACAGGTCACCGCTAAGCATTCTGCATGGAGTCCCTCACTGGCTTACCCCCACCCGTGCATTATCCTATGCACGCAATTGCGTGGCGGGGGGGGGGGGGCTGGGGGGAGCTGTGTGTTGAACTAGTCCTCTAAAGCTCAGTGTGCCCCCACACTGTGTGTCTTTTCCTCACAGACATTTACTCAGTTTTGCTCCGTGAATAAACCGAATCAAAAAAGAATGTTTCAACGACTTTTAGAAACTCAGTTATGAAAAATGGGCAGTCACCATTCTTGGGAATAATGTTTAAGAAGACATTATCAAGAGAATGGGCCTGCTATAGATTTTATTCAGACTATAATTTTATTTAAAAAGAGAATCAAACATAAAAAAAAAACTGTTATGCTGTTTTGGTTAACACATAGCTCCTGAATCTAAGAGCCGGACAATATTAGCTTTAGCCCCATTCAAGTACTAACAAGTTGAAAGTCTTCAGGTAAATTATTTAGATCAATTTACTTTCTATGATTTAAGTTATTTGATTTGAGTTTCATTTGTAACAACATAATGAGACAAGACATTTTCAGAGACTATGGAGAATAATCAAAAATATTACAGAAAAAGCTATTAAAAGATACACACACACCTATAGAGAAAATGAAGAGTAACTCAGGCATCTAGAAATGTAAAGCAATTAAAATAGAAACCCTTACTTTTCTCCATTTTTATATTGGCATGTCTTCTCTCAATGTGGCCTAATTTCACTACACTTATACAAGACATCAAAATTGATCCTGCAAAAGTATTAGTTTCATTTGTAACTGGAAAAGATAGAAGTAAAACCCCGCACGTTCATCAAGGAGAGTCATAACAAGTCAAAAACTCCATAACTTAAAACACGTAACTTTGGACAGGGAAGATGGATCATCAGTGGTGACACCTGAAGACCAAACTGCAAACCTGATTCCAATACTCAGGGATTCACATGGTAAAAGAAGAGGTGCAATCCCCACAATCCTTCCTCTTAAATCCACCAAAAGCCATGGTGCCCACATATACACACTCATCTGCACACACACTCATAGGCACACACAATGTAAATAAAAATGCATTTTTAAATGAAATCTCTTATTCTCATTGTCTTTACATCAGCAAACCTCTTTTCTGAATTGATTTTCTTCCAGCCTGATGCAAGACACCTAAATCTATCCTATATGGGGGTAAAATTTATTTTCATTCTTAACCGAAGAATATGAAGGTCAATTGCACACATTTGTCAAACAAATTCTTAAGCCCCAGGGTTTCAATTTATCTATTGGTCTAAAAATTAAAATAGACACAAAAATTAGTTGCAATGTATTAGCCCCACTGTCCTGGTCTAGCCCACCCAATGATCACAGCAGATGTGGATTCAATATAGATTTATTTGTGATTGTGGACATGTCTGAACCTGGACCTACCAGCTTCATCGCTGTTTGTGTTACAGTAGCCTCCATCAGGACGTTACCATGGCTGGAATAATATTCCGCTACTGTCAGCACGCCTATGTTAAAACAAATTAGCCCGATGATTAATGAATATCAAAGTCAGCCTGTGGATTTTCTGTGCAGGAGCCTTAGTGTGAAATCCATCAGCTTCCAAGTTAGTGAGATAATTTCTAGACCAAAATCATGCCCCTGTGGACTTCAGAAGCATGTGGGAAAGTGATTTTGATGATGGACTTGAGAAGAACAAGCCCATGGGTCTATAACAGATGGAGGACAGGGGAGGTTTGGTGGCTGCTCCAGCATCTGTGGTTAAGACAGCCTAGATAGAGGCCTCAATCTTAAGATACATAGAAACACTGGAATAAGCTGAAAAAATCTGATATGTTCATTATTTGTCAAATTGCAGAACAAAAATTATTTATCTAAGTAAATATAACACATAGCCTATATAGAACACTATTTTTAGTTTATATGTAAAATAATATGTAATTGTACTAATGTGTGTATATGCAACCATGCATACATTGCTAGTTTTCCGTGCGTATAGTGTTTTATATTTATGCATATGTACCTACCTGTACACACATGTGTAACTGAAACACAGTACCTTACAACGATATTCAGGGACTGGAGAGATTGGCTCAGCAGTTGTGAGCATTCACTACTCTTATAGAGGACCTGAGCACATGTGGTGGGTCACTGTCACCGGAAACTCCAGCTCAGAGGGCCTCTGATGCCTTCTTCTGGCCTTACACCGATATGTAATTTCTCTCCAACATCTCTTTCTCTTTAGTAAATAGGTAAAGCATCCCTGAAACCACACACACACACACACACGCACACACACACACACACACACACCACTTATGCTTACACATATACATATACACGCATGCACATATGCACATACTGTGTTATTATTAAGAAAATGCACTTCCCCCATCTATAATGCATATTTTCCCTCTCCAGAACATATAAGGTAATACATGCTGTGTATGAATATTGTGCATATGAATTCACGAAAATATATCCCATCCATCTATGGAAAGTCACATCTGCTAGTAAAGAAAGGGGACATTTCACTGCTCTTCAAAAATTCCCATGTCAGGGCTGGAGCAAGGTTTCATCAGTCCACAGGGCTTGCCTTTCTTCCAGAGGACCAGAGTTCCATTTACAGAACCCATATTACATATCTCATGGCTCAAAAAAAAAAAAAATGGAACCTAGGGTTTTCTAGAATAATGCCTTTTTCTGGCCTCTGAAGTGTGTTCAGAAGCACATGCACATAAATTAAAAAATAATTAATAAAAAAGGAGTTCTGAAGCAAGAAAGACAGAGAATAACCAATGAACTCTCTGGGTTAAGGAAAACTAAAAACGAACAGACAAACAAAAACAAGATGACCAACTCAGATGTGTGACTGTGAGCTGGGTTCCATAAAAGGGATACTGCATAAGTCCTTTGTCTAGAGCCTTTTGGTGAGGGTAGTCAATGGAACAGTCTGTGTCCAAATTATATAAATTCGTTATCACCTTTCCACCTCCATCCATGGGGTCGTGCTCTTCGCTGGTAATGTATGTCGATGCTTTTGGATATTTGTGTTCCATTTGAGCTTCATAGGGAAATCCCTCTGACCCAAAGGCCATACTGATCCCTTAGCTATGTCAATGTTCTGCCACAGTGTTATATCATATCAGGTATAACCACCCATGTGGGTTGTTCTCATCAACTATTCCAACCCCACTGTTCTCAACATAAAAAGAGGAAGGAAACAATGAGGACCCTAAGAGAGACAAACATGGATCTAATCTACACGAGAAGCAGAAAAAGACAAGATCTCCTGAGTAAATTGGGAGCATGGGAACCTATGGAGAGGGTTGAAGGGGGAGGGGAGAGGCAGGGAGAGGAGCAGAGGAAAATGTAGAGCACAATAAAAATTAACAAAAAATAAAAATAAATGTTAAAAGGAGGAAGTAAAGTATAATTTTAGCCTTTCTTTTGTTTATGTCTCTGCATTATAGAATATTTAAAAATGAGAAGGTCAGAGAAATGCACAGCCAATGAAATTGTTGCGAACGTAACAGTTTCTTCGGGTAGCAGAAGTTTCTCTAATGGTCAGTGGTGAAAACAATGTTTGAACTAAAATCTTGGTGGTGTAATGGGTGCAATCTTATAAAAAAATGGTCTGTATATTTTTTCTGCTAATGAAATAACCTAAAGGCCTCATTACTTTTCATCACAGTTTCTCCACTAATAGAAGGCTGTGCATACATCTGGCTGTGGTTTTGTGTGTTCCTCTTTATTTCAAGCAACTTTTTAAACATCTACCATTTAGTGCTCCCTAGGTCACATACCTGAACAGAGTCAGAGCAAACTCTAACCATGAGGAGCTGACATCTGTAGTCACAATACTCTAGAGGCTCCTTGCTTGTTTTTCTATCTTTACGCATGTGTGTGCTCTATAGACTTACATTCTGTAATATATATATTACATATATAATATATAACATATAATATAATATATATAACATATAATATATATTACAGAATGTAAGTAATATATATTTGTAAAATATATATATTTGCAAGACATACTTTTGCGTGTTTGCAGATAGGATTAATAAAAATGAAAACTATATAAGATCCATATAGAAAACTTATTGTCATGGAAGAAAATTAAAAATATACTTGCAGAGGTGTGGAACCCTTGTGGATGGAAAATAGGGAAATACTAAGGCTTAAAGGTTTAAATGGTTATGGGGGCAAGAGGATGAGAGGAGTGAGGGGGTGCTGAGTTAACCAAAACTTAAGATGTATGAAAATGTCTTATGGAGACCCTCTAATTTGTAAACAAATTACAAAACACATTTTAAAAAGAAATTTGGGTACTTGTTTCCTGTTTGTGTGCACAGTGCTGGCGCGGATAACCCAGAAGGCATGGGCTATTAAAGTAAAAGCTTAGTTCCCAGAATGGGATACCCCCTTACAAGTAATTGATAAGACAGGTCCCAGTGACCTCATAGAAACAATGAATGATCTTGCCATTGCTCTTCGTGGCTTCCTATACCTATATGGTACAGCCCCATCTTTGGCTAACGACAAAAAGAGACACATCTTGAATTGACTTGGAAACTTTCTCACTACTGGCTAGTTCTCATTGTACCAGAAGGTGCAGTGAAAACTACTGTAGAAGACAAGATACCAATAGTCTTAGCCATTGCTGGACCCTGCACACTTGAGTAATGACCTCCCATTCAAAATGTCCCCACTTGTGCAATAGTGGCATGACTGTTTTGGGGTATAATCAATTGATTTCCGAATGAATTTTCGGTCTAGTCCACAGGAGGAAATTCAGGCTTTGTCCTGTAACCCCTGTCAAAAATCCATGGCTCTATAGATCATAGGCCTACTGTTGTTAATTTAATGGATGGTCATATTGTTAAACTATATTCTAAATATTTTTGTACTTATACTTAGAGATCTGCACTTCTCCCTGTTTTGGTTAGAATCTTCTTTCTGTGGTGTGCAGTGGTCAATGAAAATTTTGAAGACTGGTGAAAGTATTGAGAATAAATGACTGTGAGTACTTAGTCATATATGGGATATTTATAGCAACTGTCCATCCCCAAGGCTCAGAGAACTCTGTGGAAGTGGAGGTAAAAAAGAATGAAGGACAGGGAAGTGTGTTGTGAAGTCTGCTTCAGGCTGTTAATCTCATGAGCTAACAATAGGTTTGAATAGCTGCACATTAATTTCACATGATCTAGTCAGTCAAAATTTTAACATGGATTGGAGAAAGACACAGGGCTTCTCCCCTAGATGAGAAACCTTTGGCAGCTGATTATTGCAAGAGAAGAGAGAGTTATTTTTCTATGGCTGTATGGCCACTGACAGGCTGTGCATGTTTCTTTGTTTAACCTCACATCTATGTGCATGTTGACAGGACTAATTGAACTCAGTGAGGTATTAATAAAAAAGGAACACGGAGAATGCAAAGTTTGGAAGGGAGCGTTTTGCAGGGAACAGTTTAAGTGGGAAGATATGATAAAAATTGCATATGAGGATTAAGTTTTTAAAGGATAAGTCAATATTTTTCAAAGTCTCCAGTCTATAAAACTCATTTATTTCTATAAAGGAGCCAATTTTATAGCAGAAAAATTTAGGATGAAACTTTTAAGTTACATGAAAACACTATCGGAAAACATCTAAGATCTGATGGAGGGCTGGGTCAGGTGTTGGTAGTAGCAAGATTATGTGTAGTGGAGTCCATTCCACACCTCAGTGTCTTGCAGTGGCAGAATTAGAGGACAAGAGAAGAACCATACACTGCGTGTGGTGTGTATAATATGCATGTAGGTGACAGATAGGTGTGCAGGTGACAGAGTGTTCATGTGTGAGTGCTGGCATGCATTGCACAGATGAAGATAAATGGACAATCTGAAGTGTCTATCCTTAATATCCATCAGGGCATCTTGTTGTTCAGTGTTGTGTCTGCCAGGCTGGATGGTCCATGAGTTCCCAAGGATTCTTCCGTCTTAGACACACAAAAGGTTATAAGCTGCCACGTTGGTGCTATGAATCAAACTCAGGTTCTCTGCAAGAGCAGCCAGGGCTCTTAACCACTGAACCACCTCTCCAACTCCAAGAATTTTGTAAGAAAACATTTTGCATAATTACCTTCTTTAACCAAGAAGGTCTAAAGCTGCAATAGAAATGTTTGGCTTGGAAAGTTGTAAGGTTTCCATGTAATTTACTGTATCCCAATTTAAAGAGAAATTAGGCATTTGCAGAATGTTGCTGGGTTCCTAGACAGAGCATTTCCTGGCATGGCATGATGCTATCAATAGGAATCTAGGAGAACTTCAGATTTAAGTAAAATGAGTGAAAGGAGCAATTGACCAAACACCAGGAAAAAGTTTACCCCAGTCATCTGACTACTCCATCACTTTGGCCCAACGCTGCATCTCTCTGTCTGTGATGTGTTCCTTATGAGAATAGTTAGTGAAACTACATAAAATGTGCAACTTTCCAATGCCAAGTGCTCTCTTCTGCCTTAACCCAGTTTAGCCTGGCCTGGGTACCACTGTAGATCCCTCTTATTCCCAGCACAGAAGCATGGCTAATGCTTGTTTTAGCTACTTTTCTATTGTAATAAGGTACCAGGGCAACTTAAAGAAGAAATAATTTATAGCTTGCTGTTTCAGAGGATTAGAGTCTATGATCATTATAATAAGTAGCATGGCAGCAGGCAGGCAGACATGGGGTTGGAGCAGTAGCCTGGGTCACTGGAACAGTAGTCAAGAGCTCACAACTGTTCCACAAGCAGGGTGCTAGAAGGTAATGGGCAATGAGATAGGCTTTTGGAGCCTCAAATCCCATCCTCAGTGACACACCTGCTCCAAGAAGGTCACATCTCCTAATCCTCCCCATGCAGTTCCACCAACTGGGGACTGATAATAAAATATATAAACCTATTTCAACCCACCACAATCCTGGCAATGTTTAGGAGATAAGCTCAAGTCTTAGAAAGAGGTAGAAACAAAAGTCATAAATGTAAAAAAATAAAATACCGTGATAAAACCAGAACTTGACATTTAACCATGTTCTATCATACCTCAGTACACTGATTTTAAGGATACAGGGCCTGTGAGTCTTCATCACTCAAGGGGTACATTCTTCTGCTGAAATAATCACCAGGCTTCCAATTTAGGGACACACACACACACCTACATACACATGTGCACATATACCTACACACTGAAACACAATCCGAAGCAAATTTCTCTTAATACCCATCTTTCAAGCAAGAAATACTAGAAATAAAAATCAATCATCAAAAATTCCCAAAAATGTTTCTAGTAACACTTAAAAAAATCAGTTTTGTGTTGTGTTGAACTCAGGGATAGAGTAAACAGTATTGACAAATGTTTTCAATGTTGCTAACGTTCAATACTAAGACAGTATATTTAAAGCATGATTTTGAACTTAGGCTGAAACAAAACAACATAGGACTAGAACTGGGTTACCAGATTGAAGCGGCAGGATCAACTGCCTCTCTCGTCTTTGTGTTCTGCTTTGCTCATTGTCACAGAACCTGGGATAATAATGGTCTGAATGTCAGTGTTCAGGAAACTAAGGGAAAATGGAGTTCGTTGTGTCTGAGGCACACCATCTTCACGAGGGAAGGAAAGGGAATCTGAGAAATCTCTGGGCACTTTCTATTTGGTTTCTAAGTGCTCACTGACAATGAGCTGGCTTATGCCTCTTTTCATATCCCTGCTCCTAAGTCCAACGAAGCAGACCAGATGAATACCGATTAATATGATCACATGGCTCAGTACTTGGTTATTGATTGCTGGTTAGTGCTGTACTCTTCTACATCATGGAAGATAGCTTGTATGCCAGAGCAATGTAAATCGGAAAGGTTGAGATTCAGGTTAATAAAAGGTTGATTTTTGGCATTTATTGAGTTAATTGTTTTCCTTTAACCCACACTGAGTAGTTATATAATATGAAAGGCTTGTTTTCGTATTCCTCTGTGCATACTGGAACTTCACATATAGGTTGTTCCCACCCCCGCAGGAAAAAAAAATTCAGTCGTTGCCAAAATCTACATTTTCATTTGGTGAACTAGTTAAATCTATTCATAATCTGGTGCCTGAATCAAATTTCAGAGCCGACTAGACTGCCTTGGCTCCTGGTTTTTGTTGCTCAACCTGTCTCCGACTGAATTTAGCTATGATGTTACATCTCTTGCTGCAGAATTTCTAATAAGGGCGGCTTGTTTTCCTTTGCCACTGAAGGGTTCATACACACGCTTCAGCGTTTGCCGATCGGGGGATCATTTGGAGCCAATGTGGGGGCAGATATGGAAAGAGCCCCTTTCTTTCTTTAAGTTCTGTGCTTTTTTTTTTTCTTTTGGTTTCTCAAATGTTCACTACAGTAGCTATGACTCAACAAAAAAATCTGTGAGCTTTGTCGTGGAACTACAGGGAAGGGTCAAAACAAAGTCATGAAGACTTAAGAACTTCCTTGTAAGGGCAGCCAGTGACTTCATATTCGTGTGGCAGGGAGAGAGTGTGAGGATGGATCAGGGTCAGACAGAACTGTTATCTGGCATGGGGTCTTGTTTCGTGTTTGAGAGATATCCTGAGATAACAGGGAAAGGGAAGTGGGGAGAAAAGACAACATCAAGAATTCAGTTGACAGACCTGAGGATAGCTGGAGACGCCACTGAAATGAGAAGTTAGAATATTGACTTTAGTGGGGATGGTAAATATAGTTCTTATTTACTGTGCGGGCTATGTGTGGCATGCTATCCTGCCATCTGGCCTACCAACTGGGTGACAGATTTCATAGTTAGTTTACACATTGCTCCTTTAGGAAACCCATGCAAACTCTGGTTAAACATTTTCATTTGCTCATAGGAAATATTGGTCTAATTTCTTTTTTCTCCAAGTAACACTAAGTTTAGTGATTCAAGAGAAGCATCAAATTCCAGGGCATCACTGTATTTATTTAAACACTATTGTAAAATTTATTTGCAGCTATACTAAAAACCATTGTTAAGAAACAAGATCACAGATAAGATGATTGTATATTGAAGAGAAGCTGGAGTACACCATGATACCATATGGCAGGAAAAGGAAATGAGGTAAATGGAGATAGAGACAGATGGACAGACAGACAGACAGACAGATCAGGATGTAAATAGAGTTCACAAGGTGCTAATGCTTTGAATTCTGTGAGCCATAGAATCTCCATGTTTTCTGAACTCTGCCACTATAGCTCACAAAAGCAGGGAGAGACAACACACACACACACACACACACACACAAATAGGTAAAGCTATCTTGCAACAAAAGTTTATTTACAGAAAATAGATCATATTTTTGCCTAGTGTCATTACACCACTGAGCCCTGGCTCAGTTACTGTCCTATGAAATGAAAACAGGATACAATATTGTCCCTGACAGCTTTCAGTTCCAGAAACACAATATCAGGTGAGCAATTTAAAAGCAGTGAAGATTTATCTTGGCTCCCATATTCAGAGATTCGAGTACATGGTTTCTTGGTCCTGTTTCTCTACATCTGAGGTGAGGTCCATACCTTGGTGAAATGGTCATGGCTGTGGAAAACCGTTCAGTTCCTGACAACTGGAAAGCAGAGAGAGCAAAAGTGAGAAACGTGAGTGTAAAAGGCAGACAATGGGGGCTTGAAAGGAGAAAGAGAAAAGAACACAGAGAGAGAGAGAGACAGAGACAGAGACAGAGAGACAGAGATGGAGACAGAGACAGAGACGGAGATCAGAGACAAGTCATACACTTGACATACACATTCCCAATGACCTACTACTTCCAGCTAAGGCCCGTTAATAGGCCACTCAATTATGAACTCGCAAGAGGATGAATGCATCAGTATCTTCAGCACTTTCAAAATCCAATCTGTTCCTTATTTTTAAAGCTATGTTTATTTTACATGTATAGATATTTTGTGGTTATGAAAATCTGTGTACCATATGTGTACCATATGCATACCTGGTGTCCACAGAAGTCAGAAGACATCAGGTCTTTTAGAACTGCAGTTGCAGACAGGCAGACAGTCATGAGCCACCATGTGGGTGTCAGGAATCTAACCCATGTCTCCTGTAAAAACAAAAACCAAAAACTCAGGGCCCTCAATCACTGAGCTATGTCTTCAGTCCCCATCCACTACTAATAGTGTCACCAGATTAGCACAAAGCCCTTGACATACAAACCTTTCACAAAGACACTTTGTATGCAAACTTAAAAAATACATGGCTGTTAATAATATAGTTACAAGACAAACACACATTCCAGTCTATTGCATGAAGAAGGGCTTTAGGGGTATCAAATATTACGTGGTTTAAATGCATTCGAAGGTTTTTCATATATTTTCTGCTTTGATTGTAGTTACATTCATATTCTGTAGACAAAAGGAGGTAGGTGTTTCAGGTCACAGTGCTCCAGTTTAGTAGGCATTGATTTATTTATTTGTGTGTGTATGTGTGTGCATGTGGGAGGAAGACACTAGACACAATTGGAGGGAGGTAGTGGTGGATGAATAAGATTAGTGTAGATTCAGTATATGAATAGAAACTCAATTGGCTGAAAAACACTTAAAGAAATGTTCAACATCCTTCGCCTTCAAGGAAATGCAAATCAAAACATCTTTGAAAGTCCACCTTACATCTCTTAGATTGGCTGAGGTCAATAATACAAGTGATGGCTCATGCTGCTGAATCTGCAGAGCTAAAGGAACACCCCTCCCTTGCGGGTGGGAGTGCATACTTGTTGCAGCCCCTATGGAGATCAATATGGTGTCTCCTCAGATAGTTGGAAATTGATATATTTTAAGATGCAGCTATTTCACTCTTGGGCATATATACTTGAAGGACTCTTTATACTACCACAAGGATGCTTGCTCATCTATATTCATTGTGGCTTTCTATATAATAGCCAGAAACTGGAAGCACCCCAGATGTCCCTCAGCTGAAGAATAGATAAAGAGACTGTGGTACATCTGCATAATGGAATACCACTCAGCAGTTTTCTTTCTTCGCTTCTTTTAGATAAAACTATGAAATTTGCAAGAATATGGATGCAACTAAAAAAATTCAACCAGTGGTAGTGGCACACATCTCTTCCCAGCACTTGGGGGAGAGAGGCAGAAAATCTCTTTGAGTTCCAGTCCAGACTGATATACACACACACACACACACAGAGAGAGAGAGAGAGAGAGAGAGAGAGAGAGAGAGAGAGAGAGAGAGAGAGAGAGAGGTCTAAATTGGAGGTCTCCACTGGGTCTCTCCCCTCACTAATCCTGGAAACCCACAGAAAAGCGGAAGGAAAGACTAGTAGGCAGAGGGGTTGGATGACATCAGGAGAATATGGCCCACCAAATCAACTAAGCAGAGAGCGTATGGACTAATGGAGACTGAAGCAACAAACACGAGATCTGCAGAAGTCTGCACCAGGTCTGCTGCATATATGTTATGGCTGTTAGTTTGGTGCTATTGTGAGACTCTTAAAAGTGGGAGCCAGTATGTCTCTGACTCTTTTGCCTGCTCTTGAGGTTCTCTCCCTCCACTGGGTTGATTTGTCCAATCTCTTACTATATCTTGGTTTGTCCTGTCTGGCTGTTCTCTAATGGAGACCTGCTGTTTTCTGGGGAGGCAATAAATGGAGGGGGGTACATCTGGGGGAGAGCAGAGGTGGGGAGGAACTAGGAGGAGTGGATGGAGGAGAAACTGTGGTGGGGATATATTTCATGAGAGAAGAATCTACTTTAAAAAATGACAAAATTGTTAAGATGGTGGAGGGATTGCTAAGATGTGGTACAGTGACATGAAGTGAGCATATGTGATTGGGAAAATGTGATAGAGTTGCTCAAGTCATCAGTTTGTAAGGTATGTACCATCCATGAAGTCAAATAGAAAGAAGAACAGTAAAGCAAACCTTGTATTTGGGAAGCAAAGACTTACTTGTGGAGGTGCTGGCTTCACTGGTAATCACTCAAGTTGTCCACTCGCTCTCTGAAGTCCTCCAGGAACTTTATATGGCTTTGCAGCAAGGGGCACTTTAAACCTGTACACCACTGAAGTGCTGGGGTTTTCTATAAAAGTGTAGGTCTGTACATATGGAGTTTTTAAAACCCTACAAAAGCAAATTAAATTATCAAAAGACATATCCAAGAAATGTTAAATGTACAAAAGCCATGAAATCATAATGATACTTTAATGATACTTCATGGATTTAAATAAAAATTTGCTTTAACTCTCAACTAAAACAAAGAAAGGAAGGAAGGAAGGAAAGAAAGAAGGAAAAAAGGAAGGAAGGAAGGAAGGAAGGAAGGAAGGAAGGAAGGAAGGAAGAAGAAAGAAAGAGAAAATATTTCTTCAATACCCAGCAGAAACAGGATTCTTAAAAATGCTTAGGATAGAAGAAGTAATAGAAAAGTGAAATGAGATTAGAAAAAAATGGGACTCCACTGATATTGTTATTTAGTTGATTTATTTTGCTTTTTGTTTTTGAGAGAGTCTCACATAGCCTAGATGAATTTCAGAACCTGTTATGGAGATAGCTGTAATTCACCTGCCTCCATCTCCCAAGAACTAGGATTATAGGCATAAACATATTTAAATTTAGTCCTTCCTTTGAGGACAACAGCAATAGGCATGTCAAAGTGAATGGGGAACACCCCATCCCTAGAGCTGAAGGAAGCCAAGAAATACCAAGAGTGGGAGAAACTGTCTTCCCAGGGAAGTATACCAATCGGTTATTCAATACCAAGTGGTCAGCAATGAAAACATATACATACTAGTAACATTATACAGACTGAGAAGATGTTATAAGAATATGTACACACACACACACACCAACAATTAATGAGAAGAGAGGCCATCAATTTGAAAGAGAGCAAGGGCATGGACAGAACAAGAAGGGGTAGTAAGGAGGTGGGGGGAGGAAATGGGAGGAAGGAATATAATTATAATCTCAAAAATAAGAAAAAAAAAGCAGTGATTCTATGTTTTTCCTTTTCTTTCTTCCCAAATTAATGGTTGAGCTTTTGATAGTGTGTGCGTTTCATTTTTATACTTCTATTCTTGGCTCTATTTTTCTCTTTGGGGATAATAAAGTTGACTTGAGTAATTTGACTGCGCCAAAGCCTGAGGCCTATAGTCAGTGGTCATGAGCAATATTGCTTGCCAATAAAAATCTAAGTTGATTTCATATTAATTATTATCCTTTATGAGTTTTCTATCCTTAACCACATCTCATATTTCTTTCAGTGGTAACTTTCTTACTATTTAGTTTTCTTGGTGGAAATCTCTCTGGCTCTTTGTGTTTTTTATTCTTTTATTGTTTTTATTGAGCTATATTGTTATAGGAGGCCACTAGTTAGTCCCTGGCTGCTCAGTTCCAAAATAATCACACACACACACACACACACACACACACACACACAAAAACATATTATTTGCAATACTGTTTAGCTGATAGCTTACATGTATTTCTGCCTAACTCATATCATAAACTGATCCATCTCCATTAATCTGTGTATCACCATGTGGCTGTGGCTTACCAGTAAAGTTCTGGCATGTTTGTTCCTGGTGGCAGCTACATGGCCTCTCCTGATTCTGCCTTCTTTTTCTCCCAGCATTCAGTTTATTTTTCCCTACCTACCTTTATTTTGCCCTGCACAGGCCCACGACTGTTCTTTATTAACCAATGGTATTCACAACATATAGAGGGCAATTTCACATCACTGTATATTTTTCTCTGTGTCCCTCACTTCCTGCCCCTCCTCTTCTACCTTCTTTCATGATCCCCGTGATCCCAGTTTACTCAGGGGATTTTTGTCTTTTTCTACTTCCCATGTAAATTAGGTCCATATATATCTCTCTTAGGGTCCTCTTTTTTGATCTAGGTCTCTAGGATTGTGAATTGTAGGCTGGTTTTCTTTGCAATGTCGAAAAGTCATTTATAAGTAAGTACATATTATATCTGTCTTTCTGTGTCCAGGTTACCTTTCTCAATATGATGTTTTCTAGATCCATCCATTTGTCTGGAAATTTCAAGATGTCATTTATTTTTTTCCTCTGTGCTATACTCCATTGTTTTTATTTTAAAATTACTGTGAGAAATGTCTGTCCCTGCCACCAGGAGAAAAATATATCCAAACTAAATTTCTATTAACTTATGCACAACAAGCCTGGGTATGCATCTTCCTTCATAAATATTCCTCTTGTGCTGATTGCATGGCATTTCACACATTTTAGATGTATAGAAAATATCTGTTTATTTAAAGAGTTATCTAAAACTTTTTATCATTTTTCATTCTTTATTATTTAATAAGCTCTAATAATGCTGAAGGAATAGTATTTAGGATACCAGTACTGTTGAGACATTCCCCAAACCATCAATTACTGTTGATACCACAATGAATATGGTAGTAAGGATATTATGATGAAAAACAGATCAACTAGCAATAAGATAAAGTAAGAAAAAAATAAGCCAATTATGCATTTTATAACAAACTGTGATAGTCCCCTCCTGTGTCTTTTTTTTTTTTTTGAGAGTTGTGCAAGTGTGAGGATATGCATTTGGATCGTCAGAGCCCCTGTAAGAAGCTAACCATGGTGGCAAGTGCTTCTTATTCTGACTAGAATGATGTGTCATGGAGAAAGGTTTATTGCTGGAACTTTCTGGCCACTAATTTAACATACTTGGAAAAGCTCCAGGCTAATGAAAGACCCAGTTGGAAGGTACCAAGGTTGTCCTCTAATCCCCAGGTGCACAAGCGAACCTCTCATACAGAACAAACACACGTAAAAAAGTGGAAAAAGTTGGAAACACTGCTTTCACTATAATGGTGGCTGATTTGAAAGTTTACCATACAATTCCTTTTATCCATTTATGGTCAATGGATAGTATCATTAAATCAATAACATACATATTATAAAACTCCATCTTCCATAAATGCTCTCATCCAAATTTCTCCTTGTTTTATGAAAAATCAAACAGTACAAAATAAAATCAAGAAGTAAAGAAGGTGATATTTGACTATAGCCATTAGAGCATTTTCAGTAAAACTTCAACTTCATTCTTGAGAAATATAGAGAAAACTGACAGCAATTGAGTTATAGTAAAGCTTTATTATTGCTGCATCTTTTGTGATTAAAAATTGACATCACTGTTTGGTGAGGCTCAATGGATTTCCTTGGACCTTTCTTCTGTTTATCTAGCCCTGTATTCTTACCTCTTCTTGGCCATTACTCAAATGATGCTCTATTTTTGTATAAACCTATCCTCTATCTAAACATCTAAGTTCGTGATTGCAGGAATAGTGACTTTTCTGTTCTACCCAAGGTATTCAGTGAGTACTTACTAAATCTCCTGATAATCAACTGTTTTGTAAATTGGATAAAACTAAGATTTGGTTGTACCGAAATGACACGAGAAAGTATACAAGGCAAAACTTTCAACATCTCCCATCCCTAGGAAAATGCTTGCTCCACACAGAAGTTAGCCACACATTTTCTCTGCATGGTCCCATATTATGTGCCCTTGGGTGGCCTCTTCCATATCCTATCTCCTGTAGACTGATTTAGACTCAGATCCAGTGTGATTATACTAAGGTGTGAGCTTTCTTATTTGACACTTAGGTCCTTTTCTTCACAAGACTTGCTTTCCTTTTTATAGAGTTGTAAAGAATATACACAGTTTAGGAAATGGGCATTTTCAGAGTTTGAGTACAAATTCTACTCATTGCTGATATAGATCTCACAGACTCTGAGGCACACTACCTATCAGCAAAGACAGCTTTGGTCTTTGTCCTTAGACTAGAACAGTCCCAAAATTAAACTTAGTTTCTACTAATTTAAGCTCATTTGACCTGAAGAGAAAGCCAAGAGGGTGGGTTGGTTGGGGTCATTTATTCTGCCAAGTTTGGGTGGGTTTGTACTCAGTGAGGGTTGGAGCCAGGCCTGATCATTACAAGCTGGCACAGTAAAGTAAGCTACCACACCTTTAATGAACTTAATTCCCTTATTTTGACAGAGTTCCCATTTCCAGTGATTCACACTTTATGTTTTAGACATTTCTCCTATAGCTGTTTGCCAAAGACCCTTCCTGACGGCCAAGCAATAGATTAGTTAAAAACTAGTACCAGGGAGAGAAACACCCAAAAAAATCATCTTTTGCTTTTTGGTAATGCAGATTGGGACATTGGCTATTTAGGCTCAAAAGCATTTAGGGGGACTGTCACAGTGTCCTCAGTTCCTTTATATCCATCATGACTTGGTTGTGTTTTACACAATATGGTGACTAAGCTCTTCATCAGGGACTGTGAAGACTGTGAGATCTAGACAGATACAAGTGTGTAAAATATTCAGTGGCTGCTATATGTCATCATCAGGAATTTGATTCAATATTAAGGGATAGAAAAAAGAGGCTTTATTTGGAGATAACAAGGCTTACCAGAACTAAGAGGAGGTATAGTTGTTCTCAAGCATTCCTCTGTAAATGAAAATTTGGGATACGTGAAGGCTAGTGGGAGTGAAGGATATAATCTTAGTTCCTTATTGCATCTCAACAAGGGTGATAACAATGGGTAGCTGCTTTGTGTGGATATAGGTTATTAAATGTTATATGTATGTACATATATATTTTTGTGTACATACATGCATATATTATTTTATAGATATGAGTGTTTGGGCTGCATATGTATGTACACAACTTGTATGCCTGGTGCCTACTGAGTCCAGAAGAAGAGGGTACCATGCATGTATGGTGTGTGTAATGGCACATGTGCAGTGGTCAGGGGACAACTTGCTAGAGTTGGTTCTTTCCTTACATGATTTGGGCCCAAGAATCAAAATTAGGTCATCAGTTTTGGCATCAGCACTTTTACTTGCTGAGCCATCACACCAGACCAAAAACATACCTTCAAACTCTATGCCAAGATTAGAAAAGTCTAATGTAAAGGAACAGAAAGCTTTGCAGAATTTGTGAGACATAAGTTCTGAGACTAGCATATAATTTTGTTCCTGTAGCATTTGGAACCAACCATTGATAATGTGTAAATAAAGAACTATGATTGTGTCAATAAAACTTTGTTGATAAACATAGACAGTTGACCTGAAAAAGTAGATAGAAGGACATGGATCAAGTTTACTGATCTATATCATATTCTGTACTTTAACCTTGAGTTTCAATTTTTTAAACATTTTAAATTCTGTTGCAAGCAGATCTGGTAGTGCATACCTCTAGTTTCAAGCAATAGCAAAGCTGAGGCAGGGGAATTACAAGTTCATAGCCTACTTGCTCTAAAGGATGAGTTCAAGGGCAGCCTTGGAAATTTATTGAGGTCCTATTATATAGAACAGTTAAGTAAAAATAAATAAATAGATATGAATATGTAGCTCAGTGAGAAAGCATTTGATTCACAAAAGCAAGCATGTAAGTTTCATACCAATCCTGTGAATAAACAAACAAGTAAGCAAATAAATATAGTAGAAAATTAAATCAATTGTTAAAGGGGATAGAAAAATGGCTTAGCAGCTAATAGAGATTTCTTAGACTTTCCTTTAGACAACCTGAATCTGATTTCCAAAACTTGTGTTGGGTGTCTCACATCCACCAGTAACTCCAGCTCCAGAGTACTTGAATCCCTCTACTGGACACCACAGGAACCCACACCCAATTGTGCACACACACAAACACACACATGTAGAGACAGACAGACAGACAGAGACACACATACATATACATATAATTTTTAAAAAAATAAAATTCAAGAAATACTTAAAAAGCAAATGTTCTGTTTATTCTTTTTACATTTCCTTAAGGACTGGGTCTTCATACTATGCTATATTTTATGAAGTTGTTAATGCATTCCCTTGGTCTCTTGTTTTTCTTCTTCCTTAATAATTTTCTCCTAATTTTGTTTCAGTGTTTCTATTGTTTATCTGATGCTCACAGTATTCCAAACAAATAACAACAAAACTTTGCTCTTTTTTCTAGAAAAATCCAAATTGCACTCACACTATTAGGTGATGTTCTTTTAATATGAAGTGGTCCATCACTATGCTTTTGGTTTCTCTATGGCTTGTATAGAATCAGCAGTTTTGGAATCTGTCATGAAGTTTTGAGGAAGAAAGTATGATGACAATGTCAACATCCTGTACAAAGACAGTTGTCAGGGTTTTTTCTTTCTTTCTTTATTTTTCCCCCAAAACACAGTTTGTTTGACATTTTCAAATCATTGAGCTTTTGGTTCCTCAATAGTAAGGGGGCATTGCCACCTGGTGGAAAAAATACTGAGGGGGTTTGATGGTTACCCTGTGAAAACATGGATATCGTGTTTATATGGACTGGGGAATTCTAGCTTATCATTCCAGTGCTCTGTGGTGCTTAAACAAGCTCCCTTTAAAATTCAGATCCAAAAGCAATTAATTCCAAGAAAACATAGCTAATGGTTTCATTTCAATAAACAGGGTAAAACTGTCATTTTAGAATGAAATTATTGAAGGGATGTTTGTTCTTTCTACTTATTAAAACACCACAGAGCCATTCCCCCTCCCCCATTTATAGATTTTTTTTCTACTTTTTTTCCTATAATTTTAGGTGAATTCTTTTTCCAGTGGCTACTTTTTCATTCCTATTTTTAATAATGCTCAGGTCCTCCAAAACATCTCCTTAACACTGACCTGATTTGGGTTTGAGCTACTTTGACAATTTTTTTCTTTCTCTATTTTTCCTTGATATTGTCTTTCTTCTCTTAGAAATATCTCTGACATTTCTTACCTTTCTGTCCTGAGTTCTCAAAAGCATTATAGGTATAATTTATTTAAGTGGTTGTCTCTAATCTTTATGGCCCTTGACCTCTTTGCAACCTCAACTTCATCCTTAAAATTCTTCCTTGGTATCCAGCTGTGTGGTTTCCTAATTCCATTCTCAGTATGGCTGCATATCCCCACCCCCACCTCTCCCTCTCTCTCTTTTTCTGTGTGTGTGTGTGTGTGTGTGTGTGTGTGTGTGTGTGTTTGTGTGTGTCTTTCTCTGTTTCTGAACTCCTCTCTTCTTAATATCACCACTTTGCCTGGTCTCATGCTTTGTCTTTGAGCATCAAAGATGAAATTGGTACCAACAGGCCATTCTTCCCACAATCAAAGTTTCTGCATGGATTCGTTTATTCTAATAACTGATGATTTTTCAAACTGAGTGGATATTAGCTTTCTCAAAGTGGTACCCATATTCTGCCTACCTTCTTAAATCCTAGCATTGGTTGAATTCTACTCTTGATCAAAGAGAGGTAACTTAGTTGTTTTCCTAGCAATGTGTTTTCACACCTTGATATACTTAAATAAGGAACATAATTCCCAGTATTTAGCATAATAAATCTTAAAGCAATTAAAAAACAACCACCCCACTGCATTTTCTCATCCTGTCATCTCCTTAGAGCTTCTTCTAAATTCTTTAACAGAGTTGATTTCAGGAACTGAACTTCTCTCACTTTCTTAGTCATCATTGTGTGTACACGTTTGGGCAATAAATATTTGTTGACAAAAAAAGTGAAGAGAGTCTGGTGAAGTGGCATAACTGGTAATGGCATTTGTCACTATTCCTGATCTCTGAATTCAATCCCCAAAACCCACATGGGGAAAGGAGAGAATTGACTCACACAAGTTTTTGTTGTTGTTGTTGTTGCTGTTGTTATTGTTTTGACCTCCATACATGTATATAGCACATTCATACACCACAAACAAAATAAACAAATAAATATAATGCAAAAACTTTTGTTTTAAAGAAATGAACAAATGCTCCAATTGCAACGGCTAGATTCTATGTCATGACTCTTTCCCTTCATTTCAGGAAGTAGGGAAAATCTTGTAGATTGTGAATTCTGCTGTGCCTGCACATTGAAATGACATGGGCATATTAAAATCCACGCTTCCTAGGATTCAGTTCCAGATACAACGGATGACTGGGGCAAACATGTGGATTTAAACAATACATAGTCTGAGATTTTTCTCAGTGGCATCTGCCCAGCTTTATGTTTGAAAGCTTTTATCTAACCTACCAACTAGCATTCTATCCTATTGAGGAAATGCATGCACATTTACTTGCTTTGACTATTAGTGTAAGACAATTCAAATAATTTCTGTGGATTTGGCTCCCATATGAAAACGTTCACTATACTGATCAATTACACACTGTTGTTTATATATTTTGTCTTTATATTAGTCTCAAAACAGCCAACGACCATGAGCATGAAAAAAATAAAATGTCCTTGGAATGCTTCACTTCCCATCTAAAGATCTCTGCTATAGTATATCCTTTATCCTGTTTCTAAAGCATAATTCATTCTTTATGGGAAATCATATGTAGACCACTATCTATGGGTGGAATTTTGACCTTTTCCTTCAGAAGAATTGAACATGATCCAAAAGTAAAAGGAAGAAACCTGACAGAAACTAATAAAGGTTTGACTTTACATAAACCAAATCCCTTGCTATGCATCAAGGTGGCACTTTCCTAAAATTCCAGCACTCGGGATGCTAAGACAGGAGGATTGAAAAGTCAAGCCTGGGTTGTTCTACTTAATGGAATCCTATCTTAAAGAAGTAAAAAGAAAATTTCTTACTCAATGCATTGGTTATTTTCTTGCAAAAAGAAGCAAGAAATGCATCTGCAAACAAAACTTGTAGCAAACAGCATGAATGTAAGACTTTGCAGTGAGTAGAAAATGCGGGAAGACTCTACAGTGAGTAGGGAATGCGGGAAGACTCTACAGTGAGTAGGGAATGCAGGAAAGCTGCATGTGACCAACAGCAGACCTCTGTTGATCTCTCTTGTAAAGATACCAAGTTTAATAAGGAATCTTACACGTTCTCTTCTGGAACTCTTTCCTAATCTGTTTTCCACATGATCCCACAGCCATGTAAGTTCATATGCCAAGTGAAAGATTAGTGAATATCAAATATTGGCTAAATGAATAAAGGATTGAATTATACGGAAAGTTAATGATATGCATCTTCTGTCTCTTTCTTGAAAAATTGCTGTCCTTTGAAACTTTCTCTTAGGCTTAAATATGCCAATGAAGAGATGGGTTGATGAGTTGTTTGTGTGACATATTTTCCAAGCCTACCCTTACAGAAATCGTGAATTGTGCTTCTCTTTCACCAAAGCAGGCATAGGAAATATACTAATTGTTGGGTCTGTCTGTATTCCAACATTACTTTTATATCCAAAAAAAAAAAAAAAGAGAGAAAAAGAAATTAGGCCAGCTTTGGGTTTGACAACATATCTTCTGGGGGAATAAAACAAAACGTATGAGGGACCTAATGCAACCTAGACAGCCGAACAACCTGAATTGCTCAACTCGTGGTAGCCTTGTGTAAGACAAATGTATTTGGGGCTTGATGGACATTGAATTTTGTTGCTTAGTACAGGAAAATTTAAGTAGCTAATGCCTACAGGATACACCAAAATGAAGTGCAATCCTCTTTGTTATCAGTGCTACTATTGTTTTATAATTTTATTATTGTTATTAATTATTATTATTGCCATCATTATCCAAGTCAATAATATTGTTAACTCATTTGCCTATGCTTAATATGAGAAGTGGTTTTTAGCTTATTGCTACTGTCCTAAGGGTTGATCTCAGTCACCTTAGCCTTGCAATGGATGGTTCATATTAGTAATATTTTCACAAATGAGGAAACAAAGGAAGATTCATTGTCCCAGCAAAGCATAGCATAAATCATAGAACTAAAGTGGGAGAATAGATGCCCACTGACACGCGTGTAAAGTCAAAGCATTTGTGTGTCATGGCCTCTGCTGGGGTAGGCATAAGGTGATTTTGATTGGATACATGCTTTGATTGGTAGAGATAGGCATATTACAGACTAGAAGGAAAGCATATGCACCCATGTTCTTTGTTTGTACCTCTAGTTATTTATTTTCCATGTGTGGGGGAGGCATTATATGCCACAGTTCACACGCAGCACTCAGAGAGCAAATTGTAGAAATGCATTCTTTCCTTCTAACACATATATGATAGTATTGACCTCTGGTCTCCAGGCTTGGCATTAACTGTCTTCACCTGCTGAACCACCTTGATAGCCCTCCACATCTCATTCACTATTTATTTTGAGGCAACATTTCACTTTGTTTTTAGATTGACGTTGAACCCCAACCACCTCTTCTTTTCAGCACCTGGGATTGCAGGTGTCTGCCACCATCTTCCTCGTCTAAATTCACGTTCTCATTACGTTAGCTAAACCTGAGGAATCTATAACTATGTGTAAAATAACCTTCTGCTTTTGGCTCGCTTCCTGGCTAAAAACAACCTGATAAATGGATCATCTAAAAAGATGAGGACTGGTGGATGATCCCTCTAATCCTGTACTACCCAGAACAATGGCTGCTGGCCCTGTGTGTGTAAGGGGAGAAGGCTTTTTCATTCCCAGCCACCCAGACCTAAATAGTCACATAGAAACTGTATTAATTGCAACACTGCTGGCCTATTAGCTAGGTTTCTTATTAACTAACTCTTACATCTTAAACTGACCCATTTCTATTAATCAGTGTATCACCACAAGACTATGGCCTACAGGTAAGGTTCTAGCACCTGTCTTCTTTGGCAGTTATATAGCATCTCCTTAACTCTGCCTTTTTATCTCTGTCTTTCTCTATCTATCTATCTATCTATCTATCTATCTATCTATCTATCTATATCTATCTGTTTTTATTTCTTACCTGGTTTTGCTCTGCTAAGTCATTGGCCCAAACAGCTTTATTCTTCAACCAAAAAAAGCAACACATATACAGAAGGACATCCCACATCATATGTGACTATTCAAATTATTTGAACTTAATAAAATTTTGAAAAAACATCAATTTTGTCAGGCTCCAGAACTATAGTTCTTCAATTACTGGAGATATAGCTCAGTGGTTAAGAATAGTCATTGCTCTGGGAAAGGATCTGGGTTCGATTGCTGGCATTCACATGGCAGCTCACAACCACCGGTGGCTCCAGTTCTGGGGGATACAATTCCCTCTCTGGCCTCTGTAAGTCCCTGAACAGAAATGGTGCACATAAACTCACGCAGACAAACATACAGAGAGAATAAATATAAATCAATGAATGAACGAATAAACAAATAAATAGACATTGCAGTTTCTCACTATCTATGTCTAGTGCACTTACTAGGCGCATGTATGGGAATGGGTACCCCAATGTTCAGCAGAGATAATTGCAAGCTCATTGGAGTAGATCCTACTGGACAGCACATTTGTTACACTGTGTTTGCTTGGCTTTGAGTCCCTGTGCAATCAGTCTCTCAGAACTTGACCTTTTAAGGACCCAGATACTTTTTTCATTAACAACCTTCAGAGAAATGCACCCCCACCACCAGACTTCTTCATTTAGTTTCCTCCCTTCCCCCCCTCGTTTGACTTAATGCACGTAAGGTCCTGCCACGTACTTGCTGGTTATCGGTCCATCAGCACTAATTGCTTCTCAGCTGGATGGAGACAGGGCCTTTACATTCTTAAAAGGAGAAGGAAGGAGAAAGAAAGAGAGCCAAGACAATGTGAGGAATCTGTCCTCCAAGTGTGGAATGCACACACAAACTGAGTTTTCACACAGTCTAGATGAACAATCCCCTGGGTTATTATACCTAAAGAATGCCTGTATGTCTTTACCACCCTGATCACAGCGAAGAGAAGGGAGCTGTGAGGTACCCAGCCTTCTCCATTTTGAATTCAGTATATTCTTGTGCAATTCGTTGTCTCTCTGTGTATATTTTCCTACCTCTTAGCAAACACAAAATCTCAGTGTAGCGTGAACAACTCACCACACCCGCCCACCCACCTACTGTAAATTTCAGAAGTTACAGTTTGGGAAATCCAAAGCGTGTCTCCAGTGCTTTCATTAAGGCTGGATTTTTTTTTAATATAATTTTTTTATTGAAAAAAAAAGATTTACGCCTCCTCCCCGCCTCCCATTTCCCTCCCCGTCTGCCTTGTCCCCCCT
>NW_026067918.1:4764302-4779558 GCF_014885135.2 Alexandromys fortis | reverse complement strand
CCGGCAATCTTGTCTACTTCCCGTAATCAGGAGGATAGCTATATGTTTTTCTTTGGGATCACCTTCTTATTTAGCTTCTTTAGGAGATCAAATTATAGACTCACTGACCTTTATTTATCTCTAGAAACCAATTATGAGTGAGTACATCCCAAGTTCATCTTTTTGGGTCTGGGTTACCTCACTCAGGATAGTGTGTTCTATTTCCATCCACATCTCCTCGCCATATAATAAGGCTGGATTTTTAAGAGAACGGTGCCTAGAATTCACGAAGCGAGAAGCTTCTGAAAACAAAACAACTGTTTCTTTTCACAGGAACAGATAGCTGGTAGCACTTCTTGTATCCATGATTAGGAGGGGAACCTGCTTGTCTACTCCTGTCTGCATGAGAGAGTTAAGGAGGACGGAGGCATTCCTATCTGCTATGTTTGGATATAGGATGTGGAGTGTTGGAATTTTCTTCCCATTGGCATGGTGGTTTAACCAGGATCCACACATAGGTACTTACTCCTCCCTTCTCACCTTAAGGAATAAGCTTCCCAAAGACAGAGAAACATACTGAGATGTTAGTTAGTGCTCCGTGTCGTCTGCCACTGTATTTATGAGCAGAATACAGTATTATTAGGAAGCTAACACCATATTAGAAATCATAGAACTTTGTGGTTTTCCTTTTTTTTTTTTTCACCAAAAAGGAACTTTGGAAGACTTATACCTTCTTTTACTATAGCAAGAACTGTTTCAGGGAGTACCTTGAGATTTGAATGTTGAATCAAATGGCTATTTATTTTCCTTCCAGTGTGAGAATTGACTTTTGGAGTTCTCCATTTGAAGGTAAGCTCAAATATTGACAGAACATGAACTGAGATGAAGGGACGTGTAAAACGCATTAGCAGGGCACCAAAGAAAGAAGAAATAAAGCCCAGGGGCCTTGTCCACAATCCTTAGGAGCTGGTAAGCTTCTACAAAAATGGGAACAAGTGATGACCTGGATTAAAGTCAGTTGATCTGCAGATCAGGAGAGATTCTTTATTTTGACTTCAATGGGCACAAAGCTTCGTATTGCTAGAACTTTCTTTTTGGTGGCTATCACAATTTATCGCATAATAAAAACCAGCTGTTGTTCCTCAGGGGGTAAAAAAAAAAAAAAAAGTAATGCCTTTCCCCTCCCCAAGTCTGGTCAAAGCTAAGTGGACAGAGGACCAGCACTCAGGGGTGTCACACATAAAGTCACAAGCAGGAAGGTGGAGCTTGACGGGACAGAGACAAAGGATGTGAGAGGAAAACTACCCCAGTACACCGTTTGCTTATCAATCATCCTGATTTTCACACCCAAGTGTGTCGAGTTTCATTAGTCGATGTTTTTCCCCCTCTGAACTGCAAAATAAGAGTGAAGAAAGGTATCTTATTTGTGAGAGAAGCAGGATGCAGATTTCAAATGATAAGAAGTTACTGATAGGGGTAAATAGAGAACTATATGGCTTCTAATAGATATAAATTAATATGCTTGATGTAAGGGAGGACAGAGGAAATGGGAGTTCCCACCTTCCTCTCTTAAACTGTGTACTCTTCAGGTGCTCACTGGTTGCATCAGTCAAATATTTACCATGGGAGTTCAAGAGTGAGGTGAGACATGGGGCCACTCATGGTGGTACTGTGTGAGCCCGGACCGTGCTCCCTCGGCTTCACTACTCTCTGTTACCTGGTCCTTTGACTTCAGGGAGAAATATTATCACTACGGAATTTCCCGCTGGCTCTGGGTGAGCTACAATATGGAAATTAAGTGGCATATTGTCTCCATGAGAACATGCATACATCTTTAAGATTTGGGATATTAACAACGTCATAATGGGATTGTTCATTGGAAGTGTGTGCATGTTTATGTATTATGCATATACAGCCAAGGCTTGTAATACATCTTTAAACAATGTTTATTCTAGAGGGGTTTTTTGTATGCATGTATGTGCATGTTTATGCATACATAAGTGAGTGCAGACCAGAGAAAAACCTCAGGGTGTTATCAGGGTGTTACTTGTCTTGTCTTTTTTTTTTTTGCTTGTTTTTCTTATTTTCCTTCTTTTCTTTTCTTTTTCTTTTTTTTTTTTTTAGAGGATTTTTACTAACCTGGAGCTAACCAACTAGGTTAAGGTTTTTTCTTAGATCCACTAACAAGGATACTGTTGCTTACAGTGCCCCAATGCTGGGGTTACCAGAGTACATAACCATCCGGGCTTCTCAATGTATGTGGGATTGAATTTAGGTCCTCACGCTTGCAAAGCAAGCTCTTTAACAGCTGAGCTAGTCATGTCCCCAGCCCCATTAAAGAGTATTTTTAACACGTTCAACATAATGGGAACATTCTGGAGAAAGAGTACCCCCTTTTCAACAAGTAAATCGTGCACTGTGTCCTTAGAGTTCATACTGGATCAAAGGTCCTCCTGAGCTTCTAAGGGACGACTGGGATGGAAGGGCAGAAATCAGGAGCCTGTAAAGCAGGGCAGACCCAGGTTCAAACATGCAGAGAGCTTTCCCCGGCCAAGTGTCACCCTTTCCATCCATTCCCTTTTACCTCAATGTTGATACTCCGTTCGTGACTATTTTTTTTTTTCAGTAACTGTCCAACACAAGCAAATGTGTGCTGTTTGTTGCAAGAGGATTTACACGTCTGGAGTGACTCAGTTTTCAACACTTCTCAAGGATTTGTGACTTGAGTCAGCTTCCTAGTAAAAGTGGCCAAAACACCTAACTATGATCGTCTATTCCTCATGGGCTTGGGGGTGCATGTACCATCCTGCTGCTCCTTCCGGGAAGGAGAGAGCATTCCTCTTCACTTCTGCTCTTCTGTCTTCATTTTTTTTTCACATACAGAGAAGTGCTAAACAGAAAAATCCATTCTTTTAGTTTTCCAGGGCTGGGGTCATATGTTTCTTGGTTACTACTGTACTTTTCAGGTTCTTTAAACAAAATAGTGTTGTCTCCAGATGTGGATCAGTTATTTCTTACTGTAAATGAATTCCTTACCTACCTCAAGACGAGGAGCCACTTTATAAAGGGTATTCGAGACTACTCTAAACACCTGATGCCCCAAGACTTGGGCAACAGCACAGAAGATCGTGGCAGAACGAATGTGAGAGCGGGAGGAAGGGGAGGCACACTGCAAAATAGTGTGCCCTAGATACGCAACCACTCAACCCATGAATGCATTGTAGTTGCAGTTACCTACAGAGGTTCTACAGGAGCTATAGCCAAAAGTCTACAAAATACAGATGAAGAAGGAAAAGCAGGAGGTGTATAGGTGAGGATGGATATGGCCAAGATAAATTGTATAACTCTATGAATTTGTCAATGAATAAATAAAAGATAATCTTAAAATTAATTAAGGAGCCATAATTAAGTCCCCCCCAAACTTACTATGCATGCTAGATTTTGAGAACATGTTGAGTTGAATTGAAACATACCACAAAAGAATTTTACACTGACACTTGAACATAAAATAAGAGTTAATCTGCCAGTCTGTGGTGGTAAACGCCTTTAATTCCAGGACTTTGGGAGGCAGACACCAAAAATCAGGCTGGAAATGAAGCTTAGTGAGTGAGTGTTTACAGAGCCCACGTCACACCCTAGGATTGTTCAATCTGCATATTGGAGACTGGAATACCATAAAACATAGTTACATCATCTCTTTGTAAAGCCCTGATAATAGCCACATGCAAAGCCTGCCACATAGATAGGGGTCTTAGATACGATCTTTTTTTTTTTTTTTTTTTTTTTTTTTGATTTTCGAGACAGGGTTTCTCTGTAGCTTTTGGTTCCTGTCCTGGAACTAGCTCTTCTAGACCAGGCTGGCCTCAAACTCACAGAGATCAGCCTGCCTCTGCGTCCCGAGTGCTGGGATTAAAGGTGTGTGCCACCACCGCCCGGCCTAGACAGGCCCTTAATGAAGTTTGAAAGTGTGTAATTGGTTTCAGCTTCCAAAGCTGGTGCTGTCAGGAATCACCACCTTTGGCATGGAAGGCAACTGCCTATCTTGTTCCTAACGCAACTTACCTGTGACAGCACAGCCTGTATGAGACCTGATTGAATTTTCCTGTGAGGGTGACTCTGTGTGCAAGGCAGAGTTGCGTAGGAAAGGAGGTAGCAGAAGCCAAGGGAGAGCTCCAATTCCAGTATTGCAAGCAAAGTCTGCCTTTTCTGGTACTTTGAGCGGCTGTCTCTTTCTGTCCTTGTTAAATGGGGTCCTGAAATACCGATGGCATTGGAGGTAGAATTAAGGGAAATATGAGTTTCATGTTAAAAAGGTCAGGTGTAAATGTTGTGCTGCTTGAAAAATAGATTTTGACTTATTCTTCAGTGTTGAAATAGGAGCGGCGGGGCTGCGTCCCCAGCACCCCGGCCGCCTTGCTAGCTTATGCCCCGAAATAACAACACACAAATTGTATTCTTTTTTTAAAGCACTGCTTGGCCCATTATATCTATCCTCTTCTCAGCTAACTCTCGCACCTGGACTAGCCCATTTCTAATAATGTGTGTAAGCACCCCAAGGTGCACTTACCAGGAAGATTCTAGCCTACGTCCATCCTGGGTTGGAGCTTCATCACGTGTGTCTCTGAGAGGAGCTATGGAGTCTGTCTGAGGAGTCTTACCTCACTTCTTCTGCCTCCCAGCATTCTGTTCTGTTTACTCCTCCCACCTATGTTTTAACCTATCAGGGCAAGCAGTTTCCTTATTTAATTAACCAATGACCTTCCTCCATCACTTCAGATGAAAAGACAAATTTTGATAAATTCCCAAATGGTGATAAACAACCATCTTCCACACTCATCAGAAAAGGGAGACACAGATAGAGGCTTGCAATGGACGATGACTTCAGATTCTAGTTAACCCTGGTCTGAGAAAAGAAAGGCACCAGCTCTCTTTGATGGAGACACAAACATATGTATTCATGTTATTTTAGTTCTTCAAGGCAAACTTTCTTCTTTCCAAGCCTAAGAATTGGATGTTGGGAAGTTTAGGTGATCCGAATTCGTACATACACATCAGTAAGACAGAAGATTCAAACTGAGCATGTCTGACTTCATAGCCTGTTTTTAGGCTCTTACACTATAAAGACTTTTACCATTGCATCTCTGCCTGAAACATAAAAATACACAGAGGATTGCAGTGAAGTAGATAGGTGGGAAGCATGAGGTTCATTAATACACGCACACACACACATATTTGTGTGTTATATGTGTATGTATGTGGGTATACATATTTACTATATATATATGTATATCTTTACATAAATGCAAGAAATACAGATTGAAAATCAGCCCAAAGTTCTTATTTTGTACTTCTTCCATAAAAGCTACCTTCATTTTCAGAAAATATTGTATTTACGCTCTAAAATCATTTTGTTACTTAAAACCACCTCAGGAATGCATCTGGACTCAGTTTCTCCCTCCCTGCCTACTCTCAGAGCCCCATTTTCTCTTTCAAACATTTGTTCTGGTAGTTGAGCATTGAATGTTTCCCCACTTCCATTTATCTCTACTTTAAAATGCTTTCTTTTCCTTCTGCCAGTCTCCCGTGGAGCACAACCGTTTAGCCCATGGTTAGAATAAGAATTATTCTATCAGGGAGTTAAGACATCACTACTGCCGCATCACTGTCTCGCATTTGTGGCCATGTTGAGAACCTACAAAGTGCTCGCTGCAATGCAGGGTTTCTCCACACTGGAGCCTCCTCTGTGGCTGCCATTCATCCCTCTTATCCTTTCCTATTACTTGTTCTCTGCTTTTGAATCTGATCCTGAATCCTATTATGGAAATTACTGCCCTCTTTGAATGTCTTAATCCCTAGAGGCTGGTCGACCCCTCCCAACATCCAACAGGAAGGAGAGAGGAACAAAGAAGAGAGAAATCTGAGAGCTTACTTTTCTACCTCTCAATGGAGCACAGCAGATGTATCGCTTTGCACAGGCAAAACTCAAATGCCCCAGCTTCCTATTTTCTTTGCCAGGGGAATCTGTGTGATCATTTCTGCACACACCCACATCATATGTTCGCTGACAACAGCCTAAATTCTTGCAGCGCTGGAAGAATTGTGAGCTTTTCTAGGGTATATTTTCCAAATACTTCTCATCTTTAACATGAAAAAGAAATAATTTCACTAAGTATTCAGAAGCCTTGTTAGCTACTTTCCAAAGACTGAAAGTCATTTTCTAAAGAAACATTGCCATAATGCTGGGAACTCAAAACTCAGTCCATCTGTGTTAAATTGAACATATTACATAGAAGTTGCTATGGGATGGTGAAAAACAGTCCAAGATCCCTTAGTAGGTAAACAAACAGAATTGGGCTACAAGTGTCATTTAAGTTACCTCCATTCATGGGCCTCAGTTAACTCCTGTGATCCCTAATTTTCCTGCCATTCTAAAGGCTGATTATTGAATTGGGGTATTTCAAAAATGGGTTTCATTTTAGATTTATTGTATGGTTGGAGTGTCTTTATCCTATCTCAGTTGCTTTCAATTGCACTATTATTTCTTAATATCAAAAGGTTGAAGATCTCTGTTTCATTCTTCCAAATTTCAAAAGACTGATTTTACTGTTTTAGTTCCTTCAGAATGTCCTATTAGGTCAGTTTCTTTACACTTGCACTGTATCCTGGCTTCTCCTAAAATGTGAGGTGGCTGTTTGCTTAGTACAACCAGTAGCTGTTAGTCCCACGCAGATAAATTTATGCAAGTTTAAAAGAAAAAAAAATGAAAGTAATAGTATTAAATGTACATGTATACAAAGCATGAGAGAGTAGGGAGGGGCTCTACATTATATACCAGCTTACTACATTTTGTGTGTGTGTGTGTGTGTGTGTGTGTGTGTGTGTGTGTGTGTGTCTGTTGGTTGGTCTGTTTGTCCACTGGTAAAATGCTTGCTTTGCAAGCATGAGAATCTGATTTATACTTTTACTATCCACATGAAAGTTTAGTAAGTCACACATGTATAGTACAGGTGCTAGAAGTTCACAGGCAGGAGGATCGCTGGAGCTCACAAGCCAAGCCCGTCTGGTTGAACTGGCGAGCTTCAGGTGGTTAGGCTTGGTCATTCACAAAAAAACAGAAAAAGATAGAGGACACCTGATGCCAACTGGACTCCTACAGTGTGTGGTGTGTGTGTGTGTAATATATTAGACCACCAATCAATTTCAGGCCCATATGGTACTGTAGAAATAGGTCTGAATTAATGTTCTGCCATCCCTTTTTAGAGATAGGGGTTTACATATCCTAAAGCAATAGTCTCCCTTTGGGGAGAATCGTATGAATTGCACATTTCTGCACCCTTCTGGCATAAACTCACCAATGGGCCTCCTGTTTTCCCAGACCTTTGGCAACAGATTCCCATCCTTTTCATCCCTATCAGTTTTCCATTCTGAGATATTGATCTCATTTGCTTCTCTCTGCCTGGCTTTTATAGAATTCTGGAACTTTGCCAAAACATTTGGTAGCATTAGAGTCTTTAAACCTCCTTCTCCAAAACTTGAAACAGCTTCAGATAAGGTTGAGAAGTCTCATCTCCCAATTCCCATATACCCTCCACAGCACAGGATGTCACCTTGCAGGACACTGAGGTTTTTGCAGGTATAACTAACAAAGATAAGGTCATCGTGACTTCAAAGTGTGCCCTCAATAAATGACTGATTTCCTGATAAGAATACCAAGTGCAAGGGGTTTTGATCCTACTTCATGTTCCGGCTTGGTGGGAGCCTAGCCAGTTTGGACGTTCACCTTCCTAGACATGGACGGAGGGGGGAGGACCTTGGACTTTCCACAGGGCAGGGAACCATGACTGCTCTTTGGATAGGAGAGGGAGGGGGAGAGGAGGGGGGGGAGGGGGAGAAGGGGGGGAGGGGGGGGAGGGAAATAGGAGGCTGGGAGGAGGCGGAAACTTTTTTTTCTTATTCTCAATAAAAAAAAAAGAAAAAGAAAAAAAAAAGAATACCAAGTGCAGGGCTGGAGAGATGGCTCAGCCGTTAAAGGCTAGGCTCACAACCATAAATATAAAGAATACCAAGTGCAGACAAGACAAAGGGAGGATTCCACAGAAAGAGGCAGATGTTTTGAGTACTGTAACTACATGCAAAGGGACTGAAAGGATCAACTCTAACAACCCCTAGCCAGAAAGAGCAGAATAGAGATGATTCCACCTGAAGACACCTTGGTTTGCAGGGTCTGGAACCATAAAGGAATAAGCTTCCGTGTCTGAAGCTGCCTGATTTGCAGTATTTTGTAACAGCATCACTCTGGAACTGCTACTCAGATGACCAATGGTGTCAGAAAACAGACAGTGCCTTTGGATCAGAACACATCTTCTTGGAGATTTTTTTTCTTTCCCTTTTAAAAGATTCATTGTATTTATGGACCCCCCCCACCCCCGCACACACAGAGACCTAGAGTTATAGGCAGGTGTGAACTATCCAATGTGGTTACTAGGAACCAAACTCAGGACTTCTGCAAGAGCAGTAAGCTCTCTTCACCAATGACTCATCTTTTTCTTTTAAATCCTTATGTCCTCTGTGGGATTAGTCAACATTCTTAACCATCAGGTGATCCCTCCAGACCCTACTATTTCTTTTTAATCTGTAAAACATCCTAAAATTGTGTAGCCATATACTTTTATAATAGCATATAAAGGCTTCCCTGAGAGTCTGCTTAGCCTTCCTTCTCACGTCAAATTCTCCAGTGAACTCTCCTCTTTTCTGTCAGCTTGACATTTAATGTAACCCTGGAGTATACATCTGCAACTTTTCTGAGGTTCAAATTGGGCACCCAAATCCAACCCCTCAATTGTCCAATCTTTCTCATCAAAACAACTCCTTATTACCCAGCATTACTTAACAGCATCCTTCACCTCCATTGTCCCAAGTTACAAGCCTTAAGCTGGGGCTTTTTGCACAAATATTTTGCATGCCAGTTGCCCCTGATGAAAAACTCTGAGAGGCAGACACCAGTTTTCATTCATGTGGGTACACAGCACAATGCCTAATAGCTTCATTCAATACCTGTCTACTTCCAGCCCACAAAGTAAAAGCGAACGTGTCAAAGTACTTAAATGATGTTTGGTCAACATGCCTTGGAGCAAAATAAATGACACCTGAAGCTTTTCCTTTCTTCATCTCAACCTGCTGAAAACTGAGCCTGGACGTCTTGCTTTCATTTCGTTACCCTTCTGGTTAAATTGTTTGATATCAGACACCGCTGACATCCCTTCCTTTCTTTGTAACAGGAAACACCACCAAGCATTGCTTAATTTTTTTAAAAAAAAAAATAACTCACTGCATTTGTAAATCTCACCGGGTAGAGAGTACGAAGAAGTTGGAGAGATGCCAGAGTGACCAATTTTACAGCCCTCTCTTGGTTTAATCTTCCGTACATATCCAGCCAGTTTAAGAATTTTATCTTTACTTCCAACTGGAAAAGGAAGTAGAAGTTGGAATTAGGTATACAAATTGTTGAAAAGCTTTCCATGGGTTTAGGGGGTTGTGCTAGAATACCATTTCAAATAGAACCACCCAAGCCTCTAATTCGCGAATGGAGCCCTGCACTTTTTCTGACACGAGCCCTATCAGCAGGATCCATGGAGCCAGGCCACAGAAATAAATAATTAACCTCTCCACACAGGAAGGCTGGTGAACAATGCAGTTCTCAGTCTGTGCTCACTGAGTTCTGCCAAGAGGAAGAAACATATAAGCCAGGCAACTGCTGAATACATTGCCAAAGAGGGAGGATTCCCCATCATTCACAAAGTGTTTGAAACATGAAATCAGATCCGAAAGCAGCCTGGCTTCTTCAGAATGGCAGTGGTCGTGAAAGTGACCGTCTAGTGCTACGGACATTACCAGATATTACATAGCCTTCTCCTTATATTACTAGTTGCTTCAGATTCCTTCAATAATGGTCTCATTGTATCACATGACCAGTTTCTATCCCAGATTCTTAATCAGAACCCCTGATGCTGGCTCCTCACACACAGAGCAAAGTTGCAGTACAGTTTTCAAATGATTCTGCCATGTGCGCAATGTATGTGGTGCATTGGATACTTCCTTCTGGTTTGAATACCTCCCAATAGTTATTAAAAAATTGATCTTATGTTGATTTCTTAAGTCCATACTCTAATCCCTAACTCCCCAAAAAAAGAATGGTGATACTACCATGCCCTCACGAGAATGATATAAACGGTGTGGTCTGACAGTCCGAGTAAGCATGTAATAGGTCTGTAGCTATTAGTCTTGCAAGAAAATCTGAGTAAAAGAGAGCAGAAGATTCGAACTGACTCTTGAAAATTTTCTCATAAATTCCCCGTCAGTGAGCTGGGAGATGGTGCAGTCCCTAAAGTGATGGCTGCATCAGCTTGAAGACCTGACTGGGTATGATTCCCAGCACTGGGGTGAGGAGAGGGTGGGATGGTGCAGAGAGAACCAGACTTCTAGAACTCTCTTGAGGTCAGTCTAGTCAAATTGATGAACTTCAGGTTCAGTGAGAGATCCTTCCTCAAAATACAAGTCAAGAGTGATTGAGGATGACATCAGACATTGAGCTCTGTCCTCCACTCTCACAAACAGGCATGTACACACACACACACACACACACACACACACACACAATAGGGGATTCTCCTCTGTATGCTGTGAATACCATTAGTTAATAAAGGACTGCTTTGAGCCTATAGAAGAACAGGGTAGAAAGAGCTAGGCAGGGAAAACTAAAGTGAATGTTGGGAGAAAGAAAGGTGGAGTAAGAAAGAAGTTACGTAGCCCCTCTGGAGACAGATGATGAAACTTTGCCGGTAAGCCACTGCCACATGGCAATTAATGGACATGTGTTAAATTAATATGTAAGAGTTGGTCAATAAGAAGCTAGAGCTAATGGGCCAAGCAGTGATTTAATTAATACAGTATCTGTGTGAGTATTTTGGGGCTGAGCAGTTGGGAACCAACAAACAGCCTCCTTCCAACACACACACACACACACACACACACACACACAGACAGAGAGAGAGACAGCGAGAGAGAGAGAGACTTACATTGCTGCATCAGTCAGCACTTGAAAGGAATATATTACACTGCTCTTCTTACTACATCTATATTTTTAAATGTTCCTTGAATATTTGATCCTCAAGAAGCCATCGAATGATTCTATGAGTTTACTGAAGATAGCTCTTTAGCAAGAGAAAAGCAAATACCAATAGCTGTTCCTTTTGGCAAAGATGAAGGTTTGGTGCTCAAAATATCTTAGTGAGACATCCAGGCCCTGAAGATAGCCTGATTGCTACCCTGCTGATACAGCAGCTCAGCTGAGCTTACACCTGTTTCCTCCTTATGTCCTTCCTACCCTGATTTTCTGTCAACAGGGAGACTCTGAGTTGTCTCTTCCTTATTTATAACAACAAGAGCCTTTGGTTTCTTAGTGACTCAAGTGTACACCTTTAACAAGCTATTCTTCATTCTTTTTTCATTTTTCTTTCCTCTTCCTCCTTTTCCTTTTCTCTTTTCTTTGAAAGGTTCTAATAAGAAACATGAAAGAACACTGCAGTCTCATTTGTATGTTGAGTTTGAGAAGATTGCCATTGCAGAAGTAGAATGGTGGCTGCCAGAAGCTAGGCAGGTGAGCAAGGGTCTTTAGGATATGCTAATCAAAGAATACAACAGCATAGTAAATACGGCAAATAAATCCAGATCTATTGTGCAGCAGAGTCTATAGTTAATGATGATGCCTGCCTATCTTCAGAAATGCTGGATAGATAAGTATTTGCACTGCAAAAATGACAACTATCTGAGGCCAAGCATGTGTTCATTATTAGATGTAACCACCCATAATACCCACACACATACACACACCTAAGCATTGTGTCATGGACAATCCCTTACATCTAAATGAGGAAATATGGTGGAAAACCGAGTCTTGAGAAGTCAAATGTGCACAGTTCATTTAAGGAGTTCAAAGTCTCCTTGTAGAGGGAAAGTAGGCAGGGAATGAAGGCAAAATGCACATATATAAGAAACCAGAGGGAGAGAGACTGAAATAACCCCCATTAAGGCTGTCTGCAACAAGCAAGGAACGAGCAGAGAAGAAGATTCTATCAACTCACCCCAAAGGGACCAAACCATTGTGAGCAGACACCCTTGCATTTGCACGGTTCTCCAAGCTCCAGCCTTGTTTCTTCCTTGGATGTGTCCTCTTATGTCACAGATTGCACCTACTTCTGCCACTACCCTGTGCCTCAAGGTCGTGTCCTTGTTCCTTTGAACAGGCTTTTGTTCTTATCAGGTTCCAGTGTCCTAGACTGAAGATCAAAAAGTGCTTTACAATTTCAAATTATGCAATTAAAAAAAGTGTTTTTATTCTCGATTTGGTTAAAGTTAATGTCCACTGTTAAAGGTCATCCTTTGCATACCATGACCTGTGACAGAGAGGCTGTATCAGAATTGATACCTATGCTTATGATCCTTCATAATTCTTCTCTTATCATGATTTAACTTTGAAAAATGTAAAGACTGATGCAAAGATTTATCAATTTAGTTTCTTAATATCTAACAACCATACCATGGGCAGGTAAGAGGGCTATTTTGGTAAAAGCCTTGCTGAGTAAATCTGAAGACCTTCATTTGGGCCTCAGAACCCATAATAAAGGTGGAAGGAGAAAACCTTACTCCACAAAGTTCTTTTCCAGATTCCACACATATGTTAGTGTTGTAGCATACAAGGTCTGTAACACAGGCTCATACCCTTACATCACACATGCATACAGTAATACAAATGATTGAATTTAAAAAATGGTGTGAGATAACATAAAAGATAATGAAGTTTAAATTATTTAATAGGAAAAGACTGCAAATATTCATCATTTAATATGTTTAAGTTTCCTAATACGGTATTATCCATATTAATTATATTTATGCAATGCATATATATGTTTGTTTAGTGTTCTGATTATCATTCTCTTTAAGAAGACATTGTTGTAGGAAGAGGCTGCTTGTTCATCCTGACTGACCAGCTATCTTACACTTGAAATAACCACACAGAAACTGTATTAATTAAAACACTGCTTGGCTATTAGCTCTAACTTCTTATTGGCTAACTATTACATATTAGTTCAACCCGTCTCCACTAATCTGTGTATAGCCATGTGGCAGTGGCTTACCGGAGATTCTGACTGGCGTCCACCTCAGGCTGAGGATCCATGGCTTCCCTCTGACTCTGCTTTTTTCCTCCCGGCATTCAGTTCTGTTTTCCCTGCCTACCTAAGTTCTGTCCTATAAAAAGGCCAATGCAGTTTCTTTATTCATTATCCAATAAAAGCAATACATAAACAGAAGGACCTCGTACACCAAGACATTGGCAAAATAAATTTTGAAAATGTTTTATTTAAACTATTGTGTCTTAAAAACAATCTCTTACAGATGTAATCAACATAAAAATCATTAGTCAGCTATTTTTCATGATTATTATATAATCTTCCTATCTGTTTTATACTTTATAATAATAATTTTAAACTTTTTCCCTCTAGACGGACCATCACACAAGTGTACAATGGCCACATTACAATGTACTGACTGTTTTGGTCACTGAAGAGCTAAAGAATGATGTAAGAACAACTACGAAAGCCATAGAAGTTAATGAGTTAAATATGTCAAAATTCACAACAATGTTTATGTATATCAAAAATATATGTATACATCTATGGATTTAGATTGTGACCTAATTCTATTTTCAAGTTTTAAAGAACAAATTAACAAATATAACACACTCATTTATGTGTAGAGACTGGTACAGTAATCTATAATCATAACTACTTGAGTTGATAAAAGATATATTTTTATAATCTATTATTCTCAATTGAAGCACATTATCTTCCTTATTATAATTAGCATGCATCTAATTGAAAGGGCAATTTAGAGAATAATGGCTGGTGTTATAGTAGATACCATGCTGTTTTTCCATCGTCTAGAAGGGGTCTTGTCATGAATTTCTCCAGCTCTGCACCTTGAAAATCTCTAGTAAAACAAATTGCTGAAGCATATTGCTCTTCATCATTAACAACAGTAATACTATAGAGAATGGATCTATTTTCCAGGATTCTCTAGAGTAGTAGTTTTCTGTTTGGTAATTTTGACGGAGTTAGCTTCTGGTTGGGTAATGTGTTCATTTGATATTCTATATATCAAATTTTATAAACAATTATGCATTAGCTTAATGGGTGAATCATATATATATATGTGTGTGTGTGTATGTATATGTTTTTGTCTTAATAAATTTATATGAACAGATATGTATAGTGTTAAGAGTTTAATGACAAACTCATTAAAGATAAGGAGCAAATAACATTCACAGAGTCTTCTCTATGTTGCCCATCTACCTACTGGCTTCTTCCACCACAAACTATTGCTTTCTTCTTTCTGAAAGCAAGTTACTTATGCATCTGTCTGAATATTCCAAGGGAATATTCATTGTTCTCACTTATCTCTTTCAAATATTTGCCATCTCCCCTTGGACTTCTAATAGACCAAAGTACCTATGTTTTCCCCAAAACTCTTAGCATCATAACACAGCTCCATCTTTCCAGTGTTGGTCTGTTTTTGGATTCCTCCCATTCTGTCACATACTACATCCATTCTTTCAGTAAATATAGCCATCGTCGTCTACTCTCACTGGGGTACATGAACAGTACTTGGCACTTGGGGGATTATTTCAATATATCCTAAAGCAGATTCCTAACTGCTTTCCTTGTTTCTTTGCAATCTGACCTCAATCTTGTAATTAGAAGATGCTTCTAAAACTGAATACAGAGCATCTCTTCCTTCTAAGATTTTCAAAGAACTCTCCCTCTTTCTGAAACTAAATGGCAAATTCATCAATAGTCTTCTAAAGAATTGTTGCTTGTGTTGTACCTCATGTCCACCTGCTCACTCTTGTAGAACAAGATGGAGATTTTATTTCTTTTGGGGATGTGGCCACAATTCTGCCTTAGTATCATTGCATCCCCATTTCCTTGGGAAACTATTTTCCTTTGTTTCTATATCTAATTTCCTTTTTAAACTTAGTCAAATGGGCACTTCTTGACATGGAGCAACTTATTTTAATATAGAAGCCCTTCTCCAAATACTCCCAACCTTCTAGACCTTGCTACATTTTATATCTTGCACTTCCCATTGTATAATATGCATAATTTATTTCTAGTCTATTTACACATTTGAAATGTGCTAAAACTCCTAGATGAATTATATA
>NW_026067918.1:4761603-4764267 GCF_014885135.2 Alexandromys fortis | reverse complement strand
ATATATATCAAGCACTTAGTATGTATGTGTTTCAATGTACTAACAGTTTGTCTTTATAGAAACTGCATTTTCAGAGTTGGGAAAAGCAAGAAAATATTAATAGAAAAAAGGTAAAGAATTTGTAGCAAACTTAGTTCTTTGTAGTGCACCATGCCTCTTATCTGCACTCTATGTGCTACAATACAGTTTGCGAGCTTCAGGCAAGGGGCTGGAGGTTGAGGAAACACACACAAAGACAGACAGAAACGTGGACCTCCAATCACTGGTACAAAGCCCTTCTTTAATAGCACCATGGAGGCTTAAATACCCAGCAGTCAATGGCCAACAGGTGAAAATCCCATCCTCTGATTCTCTAGGGTAGGCATAGCTTTTAGTAACTTCAATTAGAAGGCTCTCGCAGGGAAGAGAAGCTGAAGGCCAGGACTCCAATTGGTCGCAACAGTTCTTGCCTGCATTTCATGTGACATATACTTGAGGCCAAGTGGGAGGAACAAACAAATAAAAAGGGAAAGTCACACTCACCTTGGAAGAGGAGAATGGAAAACAGACGATTTGAGACAACATACTTTAAAAATAAGAGTTTCCATTACTGTTGGAAATTAGAAAGCCAACAAGGGGATATTTGTTTATTCTGCTACTTAGATTCAATTTTCCCATCGAACATTTTAGAGAACTTTTGTTGTTGTTTGTTTGTTTTCTTTCCTAAGCCCTCTTTCCATTACAAATGAGATGATAAGGGCTGTCACATCAATCAATGTGTGAAGTAGGTTTTTGTTGTGGTTTTGTTTCTTTGCTTTTGTTTCCCTGCCTTTACATTCATAACATATTTCCTTTTGATTAGAACTGTGACTTCATAGGATATGAATGAAAATTACCTTCTCCCATAAGACTATGTACTGTGGGCAAATCAGACCATTGGGTGTAAAGGAAATTGTGTACAGATTTAGAGAAGGCATCCTCATAGTAGAAGCCAAGCATGCCAGTCTGATTCTTTTTATCTTCATGTTGTCTGTCATATATACAAGGTGATGGGCTTAAAAAGATGTCTTGGACAACAAGATCATACTCTGTTATGAAACACAGTGGATTGACACAAAAGAAAAGGTATTGATTTTTGAGATATAATCTCCTGTATCTGAGTGACTTGAACAAAGAGAGTTTGAAAATGGAATTTACACTCAGACAGAATGCCACGAAAGTTTGAAACTCAGCACCACTGAAAGTCTCTAATTCCTGGGTCCAGTCATGCCTGAAAGTGGCTGCTATCTTTAAATGTTTTTAATATTTCAATGTAATAATATCCCCCTCTCCTTTGAACTTGGAATGATTTTCTGCCATATTGGACTAAAAGACCCCTACCTGATACAACAAATAAGAACTTCAACCCAGTAGATACATCAAAAAGGAAGATTATAAAAATAAGAGAATGGCAATGGTTGAAAATGTGTTACCTGATGAGCACAGCAATGACTCACCCACAGACACATGGGTCTTGGCAGTTGTCCTTCGCATGAGTGTTCTCACATGTATACATGACTTGGAGAAGCAATCGTTAAGATATGTTGCAAGCATATCTAGTTTTTTTAGCAAAAAGAGATGTATTGCTTAGAAACAAGTGGCATATGTGTTCTGAGAACAGATGCGTCCATTCTTCATGGTATTCCTCTAGATACTGCAGCGGATCATCTCAAACCTGTAATAAAACACTTGGTTTTCAACTCTTTAAACTACCTGAACTCAACCTTTGCCTTGGGTTAAGCACCAGTGTGCTTAAGAACTCAAACTTAGGTGGCTGGAGAGATAGTTGAGTGGGTAAAAGCACTTGCTGCTCAGGTAGAGGACCAGGGTTTGGTTTAGCACCATCATGATGGCTCACAACCCTTGGGAACTCCATCTTTGGTGTATCTGGTTCTTCTTCCCACCTACAAAGGCACTGCTCTACATGGTGCACATACATTCATGCAGGCAAATACTCTTACATATAGAGTAAATAATTCTAAATTTCTTTAAATAGTTGAAACTTGGAATAGTAACAAGGTAACTTTGGACTAGGACAAAAATAATATTATTTCTCTCATGTAGCAGTAACATAAAGTATGCTACGTTTTGACCATCAAGGAGTGCTTTCATTTCATTATTCCACTGAATTGTTTGTAGACGTTATGCTTTTGTCTAGATTCAGGTGAAAACGGTGGGCCTTACACAGGCTGGGCAAGCGCTCTACCACTTAGCTATCTGTGCAACCTCTGAAATTCCTTCTCCTCGTTAGGATTATAATGACTGAGAGCAACATAAAGTTTTCATCTCTAGAGAGAATAGTAAATGGATCCTAAAAACAACTTACAAAAATATACAAAAGTTAGTTCCTTTTCCTATGTAATCCCATACCTATAGAAATAATTTGAGAATTGTTGAAATAGGGACGGCGGGGCTGCGTCCCCGGCACCCGGCCGCCCGCATGGCTAGCTTATACCCAGAAATAATTACACGGAAACTGTATTCTTTCAAACACTGCCTGGCCCGGATAGTTCCAGTTCCTTATGGCTAGCTCTTAAATATTGTTCTAACCCATTTCTAATATTCTGTGTAGCCCACGAGCTGGCTTACCAGGGAGGATCTTAACCTGCGTCTGTCTGGAACGGGAGAACCATGGCGACTCCTCAC
>NW_026067918.1:4719229-4758093 GCF_014885135.2 Alexandromys fortis | reverse complement strand
GAGTCGCCATGGTTCTCCCGCTCCAGACAGACGCAGGTTAAGATCCTCCCTGGTAAGCCAGCTCGTGGGCTACACAGAATATTAGAAATGGGTTAGAACAATATGTAAGAGCTAGCCATAAGGAACTGGAACTATCCGGGCCAGGCAGTGTTTGAAAGAATACAGTTTCCGTGTAATTATTTCTGGGCATAAGCTAGCCATGCGGGCGGCCGGGTGCCGGGGACGCAGCCCTGCCACCGCTCCTATTTCAACAGAGAATCATTTGTTCTTCATTAAGAGTTGAATTGTTTCATTTCCTATGTTCTTTCATGGAGTCACTGGGGGGTTACATGGGGAAGTTCTGGAAAATTTAGGTTCAGATCAATAACTTTGTCATTTATAAACAAATGAGTATTTCATGTATAAGTAAATTGAGTATTCCATTTAACTTCAGTTTTCTTTTTTGTGAGGAATAATTGTATGAACAACTTTTGGGAGCTCTGCAGTAGTTAGGTAAGTGAACACATACAAAGCAGTTAAAACCTGCATGCGATTCTGTGAATTTGCAGCACAAGCAGCAAAGATTATTCCTTATCCATTCATCTGCTATCAAATCCTAGCTATATTGTGGGTGAACTTTGTGAGTGATAGGGACGTATGGGTAAACAAAACAGAACATACATGGTTCATCTCAAGGAGAATGTGTATTACATTTCTAGGCAAGATGATCAACCAGTGGTAATTAATAGTGTGCATTCAGCGGTCTGAAAGGTGGCTACTGGAACACTCTCTGGGAGCATCAAAAACTATCTGAATTGCCCTAGAGGAATGTGGGAAGAAATGGCTTTAGAAAGAATACACCAGTAGATTTGAATTAAGGGGCAGTGAGGCAGACAAAAAGCAGAGATGAAACCTATCTAGGCATGGGCCCAGAAGATGGCTCTTTTGGCAAAATACCTGCCACCAAAATGTGAGAACCAAAGTTCAGATCTGAAGAGAAGTTCCAGGATGGTGAGAAACAAAAATTTTAGAAAGATGTTTGGTGTTGTGCTGTAGACGTAACCTCAATACAGGGCTAAGGCAGCAGGGAAAGGATTGTAAAAAGAAAATGCTGATGCACACACACACACACACACACACACACACACACGCAGAAAGAGAGAGAGAGAGAGAACAAATCCAAATCCAAACTGGTTCTTAAGAGATTGTAGTCTAAAAGAAGTTACACAGTTCTCTGAAAATCTTTGGAGTCAATAACTGATGTTTCCACAGTAGAAAACACAGAGCAAAACAAAACGGGATGACTATTTTCTTCTAAACAGTCACAACACAGAGCAGGATGCTGTCCTGAGGGATTTATTTCCACAACAGGATGTCTGGATGACCTGGCCATGGATCCACACATGCTTAGTCATTCACAGGCAGGTGCTGAGACCTGGTTTAGTCAAATATCCTGGGAGCAGAAATGATGTACCCACTGAGGGATACCTGAGCTCCTTCCCACTCAGCTACTGAAGACAGCACATGTTTGAGGTCTAAAATTTCAAAGCTAAAATAATAATAATTATAATAATTAATTAATAATAGTAATAATAAGCGTATAACATCGTCTTTAGAGACTCCAGAACAAGTTCTATGTGAAACAGCCATTGTAGCCGTGTACGTGGTGCTCTCGTTCCAGGTGAGCATCGGGTAGGTTGTGAACAGCTGTTCTTCATTATACCCTAGCATTCTGAAACTTCCAAAAAGATGTTGAGTGTAATTTATAGCATGCATATAAAAGTTGTATAAAACATATGTGGAGAGTTTAACAATATAATGAACATCTGTGTAGCCATCACCCAAATCAAGAACTAGAACATCACTAGCCCGTAGAAACACCTTCGCCTTTCAAGAACCCTTGCAGGGTTTCCTCCTCTCAACCTCTGAAGGTCATACCAACCTGATCCCTGTGAAACTAAATTATGCATTAATTGATGTCCTGTAATGTACGAATACATCTGGCAACAGTAACATATAGCTTCCAATGGTTTTCATTAGATGGTCAAGTCACATGTAGTCTAGTTAAATGAAATTTGAATTGTTTTAAAAGCTGTATTTTGCCCATGCAAATCAAATACTGCATTTGCACACCCTCTACTATAAATAAATATTGGCAAAAACTGGGGAGTTACAGGTCACTGGGTGAAGGGCTTGCCACTCAAGTGGACCTTAGCTTGAGCCCCAACATCCATGAAGAAAGCCAAGCATGGTATATGCCTGCGATCCCAATGCCAGGAAGGGAAATTCAGGCAGACTCCTTGGCTCACTGGCCCGTCAACCTAACCGAATGCAGTGCCCCCAGGCTACTGAGAGACTCTTTCAAAAAAGAAATGTGGACAGTCCTTAAGGAACAACTATGGAAGATAATAAGTTCTGGCCTATGCGCAAACACACACATATATATGTATGCACCCATACTCATGGGCACCCCCAAAAGCCCATATACACATAAGAATTATTATTAAGAATATTATGCTATCTCGTCTGGTAGTTTCACAACTAAAATGTTACACTTTACTCCTAAATGCTTGGAAAAAACACCTTTGCCTGGTATAGTCAGAACCACATACAAGGAGTAGTTTTTACCCTGCCCCATGAATGGTCAGCTTTATTTTAATCTCCTATTCTAAGGTTCATACTTAAAAATAGATTTCTCAATAATTATAGTGACTCATACACAATAGAAAGACAAAATCTAGGATATTTCAGGGCATAAACGAAGAATAACGGTAAAGATAAGTCACTTTAAAAACAAAAGAACATTGAACTCTTCAGTCTAGACCAGGAATCTAGTCATTAAAAGCAGTGGTTTTTACCAAAGGCAAATATCGGTATTCACTTGGGATTTTTAGAATTGTTCCAGTAAATGCCAGACAGCTTAACTTATAGATAAATCATAGAGATGGGCATTTGGTAATGACTCATATGTTTTAACAATGAACAACTTCTAAGGCAAAAAAAAAATACCTTTTTATCTTTTATCTTGGTATACTATTCCAACACAGAAATGTCTTATTAACAAAGAAAAATATGTTCCCTACATCCATGGTCCTTCTCCTATGTTTTCCTGAACTGCTGAGTGTCTGGCTATGTGCGTGATTCCCAGCCCAGCTTTATTAGGCTCTACCATTGATTGCCCTGAGCTTCTCTGACCCTGTATTTTAAGCTGATTCACCTCAGTGCTACCATTTCTCCACTTTAGGCAGAATGTATTCATTGGCACTTATCCTGGGCTGTGGAACAAAATGTAACAGGACATGGCTCTGCCATTAGTGGAAGCCAGAGAGGTGGAGAATGGGCCAGCTTGGCTGCAATGAACATGACCCCTCCCTCTGTTGCTAGGGAGGAGTTTCGTGTGGTGGTCAGAGCCCAGGATGGGAGTCATGACTCACAGAGCCTGGTCCCACTCCTTGCTGACTCATTTTGTGACCTTAGGCAAATCTTACCTTGGTGGGTTTGACTGACCCTATGTTATCCCATTCTGCAGGTCTACCTGAAAATCCAGAAGTTTGTATTTTGTACTTAAACTCTGTGCCAAACTGTTTTCAGAAGGAAGATTGACTCTGGGGCTCAAGGGAGTTGCCACATCAGGCTTTAGAAATGACTGTAAGAAGTTACTGTTTACCAACATGTGTTATTTTCTTCCTTTCCCTATCTCGAGTCTTAAGGCTGGTTGAAGACTATTAAATTGCTATTGTTGTCATTGTTGTTTTGGTTAATTTTGTCTACATCATTCTTAGAAGCCTCTATGACCGTTCCATTGCTTATCAAAGAAGAATCGAGTCAGGCTTCCGGCTTGCAGGATCTACAGCTAGATCTCAAGTTGTTCTCTCTACATATCGTGCCCCTTTCTCTTCTACATATCGTCATGGTTCAGATGGACTGATCCCCTATTTTTCAAATCAGTGCTGGTTACCAAAGGGGAAGATTTTGTTATACTTAATCTCAGAGTGAAGTAGAATAAGGTAGAAAATACCACTTATTAAATACTGGTTTATTGGTTTCCTTTGTGTTGTCCTTAAAGAAGTGCCTGTACTATCTATTTACCAAGCGTCACTTCACGTGCCACCTGGACCAGAATAACATGGAGAAAGAGTTGAAACAATGGGTGGTTGCCCTTAACACCCCGCCGACCGGTTTGTATGTTTCTATAAAATCTTGTTTGCTTGCTTGCTTGCCTGCAAGTTTTAAATATTAAATAAGAATACAAAATGGACCCAGTGTTGAATCGTTACAGGAGCTATTCTGGTGGTGTGGGAAGTTCTTCTCTATATGTGTTGCCTTTATTGGCTGATGAATAAAGAAGCTGATTTGGCCTGTGATAGGACAGAGTAGAACTAGGCAGGACACCTAAACTGAATGCTGGGAGAAAGAAGGTAGAGTCAGTGAGATGCCATGTTGCTGCCAGAGGAAAAAGATGCTAGCCACCAGCCGGAATCTTGCCGGTAGTGCACAAGCCTCATGGTAAAATATAAAATAATATAAATTGGTTGATTTAAGATGTAAGAGATAGCTAACAAGACACTTAAGCTATTGGCCAAGCAGTGTTTTAAATAATATAGTTTCTGTGCAATTACTTCGGGTCTGGGCAATTGAGAATGAGCAAGCAGCCTCCGGGTACATTCTAGCTTTAGTCCACTGGTGACATCACCTCTCTTCCACTCTCTTTCTTGTCAGAGTGCCTCAGCCAGAAAGATTCCAGCAACAATAGTCTAGAGTAAAGCAGAACATCTCACATGCTCTCAGTGCTCAGTAAAACTTGAGTCACTGAGAAGATACCTGAGTGAGCGAAAAAATGAAGGGTTTCTCGCTTGCACCAGAATGGCTTGAAAGCTCCTATTTTATGACCTACCTTAGAAAAAGCATCCTATGCAAAGCCTCAGCTCTCAGTCTCAGCCTCATTCTGAGATTCCTGGAGCAGGATCGTCATTTTGGACTGAGGTAGAGATAAGAGCTAGTGGCTGGCTGTTTTGCTTTTCTGACCTTCAAGTCGAACCCTACTTTCTGTCTCTGAGTTCTTACTAATAATGCTATACTCTATAGAAAGTCTCTCTTGACTTTTCCTGTAGGAATGACTTCCCTTCCATCCTTACAGGATTCTATCTGCTCTGATTATTTAATTCCATGTATTAAATTTACACAAACACAAACAAACATACAGGTATACACATGCCACAGTGTCCTTCCAGGGTACCTGCATGGGGGAAGACAAAAAGGACAAAGTAGTTTTCAATTTTGTACATTTAAACACTAACATTCTGAGAAATATTCTTTGGGTCATCTGTGTGTAAATCCATGTGTTCTTATTCATGCCAAAGGTTACTTTTTTGACAATTAATGTACAGAACTTAATTACCTTGAAAATTAAGCCAGTAGGTTTCTGTCAAATGAAGAATCAGACTGAGGGGCAGCCTTTCTACAACTTGGGTTTAAGATTCTGAGAGTTATGAATGCAAGAATGAGGATCAGAATTTAGACCCTCAGAACACACAAAGGAAACTGTAGGCTTGATGTCATTTCTACAATACTAGCACTTGAAAAACAGATATATAGGACAAGATAGCCAGCTAAATTATTTGAATTGGCAATCTCTGGGTTTCGCAAGAGACAATACTTCAGTAAATAATATGGAGAATTGTCAAACAAACCATCTGATTTCAACCTCTAATGTATATAGGCATAAGCACCCAAATATACACATACATGTGTAGGCATACACACACACACACACACACTCACACACACAATATATATATACTCTTTCCATATGCTTATTACACATGCGTCATTCCCTTTGTGCATCATTTGTTTTTGTCCTTTGTTTTTAATTTCTGAGAAGTCATTATGGAATTTATGTTTTTCATGAATCTTATCTTTTTCCATTCTCATTTGCTAACTTTCAAGATCTTAAATCTCCAAGCTAAATTAGTAATAAAAATTCTACACTCTATACAGAAACACAGAAATTACGTACTTTGACATTTACCCCTGAATTTAATGTGATTGAGAAGAGAATTCTAGGATAGAAATGAGCTCACTGGAGCCAGGGGCTAACATTCTCATTTCCCTGCCTAAGCAAAAACAGCAACCCCTGAGTTATGAACTAACTTCTTCCTAATGGTGTGCAATTTGTCTTTTCTCATTTCACTTTCTTATTATTTTGTTAATGTGGAGAAGATTTTAAAAAGCCTGCCTTTTGATTTCAGCAATGATCCTGTGGGTATCTAAAGCAAGCACAAATCTCAGTGTCTCAGAACTGCTCCCATTGGGTGCATAAACACTGAGGAAAACATGGCAGAAGACACAGCATCCAGCCTAATTTGAGTTAATACCCCAAAACGTCAATGAGAAAAGCGCCAGGTGGAGAGAGCGGAGGTTCCTGGGAAGCTCCACACATCTCCAGACAGACCTGCATCTTTTAGAACTCTACGAGGGAATTCCCCGAAGACATATATTTTCTTTCTTTGACAAATGTCTCAAATTAAAGAGCAACAAAGGAAAATGGTTGAAGCACCAAGGGTGTGATATTTTAAGCGACTTAACTCAGTCTTGGGCTCTCTTAATCTGAGTAGGTCACAGTTCTCTACTGGGAGAACATTTGTTGATCAATTTGTAGCACATTAGGGCTCCAAGGGCAATGTGAGCAGGGTCATTCATTTATTTGAGGTTTAGCAATGAAATAGATGGATCTTTTTCTCCTCAGACTTACTATTTTTTTTTAATAAAACATTCCAGCTATCTTTTATGGTTCCCCATGGTAGGCGATCCTCTTAAGGGAAGTTTAGCAGAGAAGGTAGACGCCCCTGGCATTGACATATGCTCCCATTAATCAAGACCAGGAAAGATAAAGAATCTTGTAGGCAATTCATACAGTAAAGTGAAACAGTCAAATGGCATGCTTATCCAGCCTCAAGGCTATGCATTGGCAGAGAGTTTCTCTTTTCCCTCCCAAATAAGGAGCATTCATATTCTTACTTAGGGCTATAATATACTCCTGCATGAGCTGAAGTTGATGCATTGGAAATACAAAAATTCTTTAAAAGCACCACCTACAAAAGGTCTCTTTGTCTGCATTAGCAAGAACAGTGATGTATTTCCTTGAAGCTGGCCTTCTCAGTATTCTGTTGTTCATTTTTTTTTTTGCAAGATCTGAAAAGATGCTGCATCTGAACACCACCATGTTTTAAAATATAAACCGGGCTGCTTTTAAAGATGTGACAGGAGGAAGAGTGTAAGTTTTTAAAACGTTGATGGATGCTGAATAATGTGGCCAGTCTGATATCATGTAATACAATGAATTATTCAAGAGCAGACTTGTGCCTTGCTGTAAACTTTTTCTTTTACATGACTAGGGACCTTATCCATTTGTCTTTGTTTGGTCAGCAAATTTAATGAAGGACCACTACCTTTTGGGCAGGTTTTTGATTCAATGTTCATTACTCATATAAAATTTCATAAATCCTAGTGAAGACAGTATCTCACGTGGTTTAAGAAGGAGCCATTTAAGCTTCCAAAGGACAAAAGCAGCCAAACATCTTATCACGCTGTAATGACAATTAACCACAGCAATGACCAACAAAATAGTTCCATAAATGCAACAATGGCGCTTATATCATGGGAGTAACCAACAGTCACGTGGCTGGACATAAGGCCCACTCAATAAAAGCAAATGTATGGCTAGCACTGTACTTTTAGCCATTTTCCTGTTCTGGGAAGTCATGGACCCTAAAGGAGAACCTATTACCACCATTTTTCTAAATCAGCAGAACCTTTAGCTTCGTCCTGAATACTTAGCCTTATATCCACTGATAAATAAATGACTTACCCCTCCTCAGAGACAGCAGATGGAGATCATTATAGAAAGTCACAAGTGGTGGAAATTCAGAGATCAACCTACTGTGGGTGCCCATCCCCAATTACTGCATTTACAACACAAACACAGCTCTTAAAGCCCAGAGGAAATCATATAAAGGTTGTAAGAGCTAGAGGACCAAGACATCCACACAAGGTAGTATCTTCCAAACAAAACAAAAACAAAGATGAATGAGGTGTGGAGGAAGAAGTGGTTGATCTGGAAGGAGCTGTGGGAAGGAATGGGGAGGAGTAAAATTCTCTAAGAAATAATAAAATGTTATAGACAAGACAATCTCATTCAAATATTGATTTTAACACGCTCAGTCCATCTTGATATAAATGCAACTATTTCAGCTTTCTGTCTCCTGCATTCTCTCCTTCCCCCTCCTTTCTATAAAAGCAGCCCAATTTATACTTAAAATGTCAAAGCCAATAAAGCAAAGAAATGATGGCAAATATTGATGATGCTGATATAGATGGCTAAGAATTTTTCCTACCTTAAACTCTGATGATCCTACATTTCATGGTCTTATACTATTGTGGTCCTTTTACTGATGTAAATAAAAGAGGCCAAATAATTCAACCCAGATAATAAGACAGAGACAAATCAAATAGTTTGCCCAAGGTTGAAGAAATAGTAAAGGTAATAGTTAGGGCTGAACACAGACGCTTGGCCTCCTCCTGTTGTCGTAACGAAGTATTCTGCTGTGATTCTAACCTGTGACCTGTAAACTGCATGAGTCCCCAGTGTAGCTTTGAATGCAGTCTGATATAAGGCTTATGACCCTTAAAATACCCTGAGATTTTTGTGTGGGGGCAGGATAAGGGAGTGTGTGTACGTGCGCGTGTGTGTGTATGTGTGCTTGTGTGTGTGTGTGTGTTTTAACTTGAATGTAAACTTTGTAGATGGCAACATCATGCCCCAATGTCAAGAGGTTGAGCCTACCTGCTTGTGGTGGAAAATCTGTTTGCTGGAGATAATAATTTGGACATTTCATTATCCAGTTATGAATATGTTATTTATAAAAAAAATCATTGCATTCTTACAAACAATGAGATCTTAATCATATTCTATATCATGGATGTTAGGTTATAATTGCGGGTATTTTATAAATTTATTTAGTTGACACTTGATGAAAAGATTCTGTTATGAGCAAGAACAATAACATATCATAAGGAAATCAAACCAGAAAAAGCAAAGCCCAATAGTAATTTGTAAGTATTATGTATGTATGTGTGCCTCTAGTAATACTCAGACCATTTTTCCTCAAAAAATATAACCTATATAACATACCTTTTAATAATTGCAAACTTTATACCGGGTCATGCTTCTAACACTCGCTTTCTAAGAACCTAGTTAGTGCTGCTTTTTGCAAAAGGGAATCGAAGAAACAGTAGTTTGGAACAGACCCTATGATATTGCCTCTGGATCCCAAACTTCAAATGTTCTACTATTTAAAATGATAATAAATCAACCCAGACTGAAAAGAATATTTATTATATTTGGAATTAACAATAATAAAACTAAATATTGCCTTCTGCAATATTCAGAGTGGAATTTAATGGAAACAAAATGATCCAGTGAAGTCTGATTTTTTACTTCGTACTTTGTCATATTTTTGGAACCAGGATCCCTCTCAGATTATATTACTCGAAAAGTTGAAATAACTACATTCAAGTGTAAATCAGACTATTTTTCCTGGAGTTAATATCACTACTGTGGCCTAGTTTTACCTCTGTAGTCTTTTTTTTTGTTTTGTTTTGTTTTTTAATGCACTTAGGCCAGTCTGCTTAAATTAAAGAAAGAAAAAAAGGGCATTTCTTCTTTCTGAGAAGATGTGAAAACTAGCTCCCTTGCAATAAGAAAGGATATTACATATCACAAACTTAATTTAAACAGGGGGAGGTTGTTTATTTGCATCAACTTCACTTTCTGGTTAAAACAATACAGTACAGATATTGACCAATAGACATTTTTTTCACAATACTTTTCAAAAATTAAGAAATGCAATCTTTGTCTCTCTATTGAAATTTTTTGGGTATCCTTCAAAAATGAAACGTGGATTATGAGTATGAAGAAGAGCCTTAATTCCCTCTGATGACCATCAATCCCCACGCAATTGGGGGTATTTATTGTGTAACAACAGACACCTTGCTCTGAAAAATTGGACCAAATGATGGACCTCAAAAAGGAGTCACCAACCACCAACCACTCGAACTACATACCTGGGCTGTATTTGGAAATCTCTGTGTAGACAAAGCAGCATGCTCTTGGAAGGGAGGGAGCAGCAAGAAGTACAGCAGACAATATCTGGTTTCACGGTCCACACTGATCACATTTACCAAGTAATTGCCCATTATTTTCTTTGCAGCCTAGAGCCTCAAGGCCAATGTATTTGCTTTCAACGTGAAATGGGGAACTGAGACATAGGCAGCATTCCGATGCTCTTGTTCCTTATCCATATTCCTTCCAAATTATTTTTGCACCCAAAACTGAGGTTACCTTGAGTGAGAGCTCTGACTAGAAAATAAACTGAGTTTTGCCACTTTATTTGCAGTGGGATTTTAAGTGGTGTTGTAGGCTAAGTAGAGCTTTATAAAAGTTGTAGCTAGGATGTGTGTGTGTGTACGCATGCACTTGCCACTATATGTGCATGCATCATGCATGTATGAGTGAATGGGACTCTATATATGGGTAGACGTGATGGCATGATAGGAGGGGGACATATTTTGATGTGTAAAGTGAGTAGAGCAGTTTGATGTTCAATGCGTATTTGAAGTAATTTATGGACTTTAAAGCTCAAACGTCCCTCCAACCCCCATCCTATCTCACTGCCAATGTTCAAGAGCAGTCCCCTGCCTCAGACACTCAGCACAATGTGGCAATCTGTTCCCTAGTTTCCAGCTTGTCTCATTCAGTCCTTCCAACATCCCCTCACAAACTCCCACGGTGCCCTTTCTCTACTCTACTCTGCACCGCCATCCTTCCCGTAAGGGAGAAGCTAGGCACTTCGAAGTGGGCTCGTCTTGCTGTGCCATCCTACCCCTGCTCTTCTTTGCCCATTGCCACTCTTTCTGTAGCACCAAGTTACTTACAAATTGTCCAGAAAGGTATCCTGGTATATTCCAGTCTTCTGCCGTGTACTGCTCTGATTATTTGAAGGATGAAAAGCTACCATCCCTAAGCTTTCTTTGACACATATCAAAGTTTAGTTAAAGGCTATTCACTAGCTGTTCCAAGGAACATTTTCTGACCCTGGAGCTGTCAGTCATCTCTGTACTTCCCTACAGCTGTGTGCTTGTAATAGCAACAGACACCTCAGATTAAAATCCCTAAATATATGCGCACAACAAGTATACACTTATACCTTGTATTCATACATGCACATATGTATGTATCATATGTAGCTTGTAGTTTTGGAACACTTCTCCAGGATTTATTATCTGGTATATCAAAGATATTGTTTAGCTGTTTGAAAGAACTTTTGTCCTAGGATCAAAAAAACAAAACTCATTTTTTTTTTTACACTTGGCTGGATACCCTGCTTCATGCATATTCTATGCCATATATGTCTTCAGGGACCACTTACAATTTACTTTTGCTTTTGGTTAAAAACAATATGTATGAGAAAAATAATAACATGACTTCTACCCTTGAAATTTTCATTTGGTTAATTTTTATAGTTTCCAGACTGTTTTGGATGTCTGAAATGGTGACTAATACAGTGTACAATTTTATATAATATTTGGGATGATTGAAAGGACAAGAATATCTGTGCTAGATAATAAGTGATGTTGGGTGAAAAGTAGAATAAAAACTAACATGCACAGCATGAAGATCAATTATCAAATTCATGAGTCAGTTCAACTACAGTTGAAATGCTTGTCTCCTTCTGGGCTGTCCTCTCCAGAAGGGAGCTGTTATGATTCCGATTCTAATGAACTCTTGAAGGATGATCATTTATTATTTTAAGTAAGACCTTATGCCTGGAGGATAGTTTGGGACATGAAAATGCTGACTTAGTCAGGTTCCCTGCTGTGAAAGGCGAAATAAGTGAAATTCAAGCATGAGGTCACCATATTACCCAAAGCACGATCACGTAGATTAAAGCAAAGAGATAAAAATTAGTCCTGGCAGCAGAGCAAAAAATAAGACAAGTTTAAAGAATTGGCTACTTTTCTTCCGGTGAAGATATGATAATGTGTGCAATTGTGCCACATTTGTGAGTCTCACCTGGAACTCGAGCAATGTTGTTTATTTCATAAATATTAAGAAAACGTGTGCTTTGTGTCATGACCTACTAGGTATTTTGCATTTTTTGGTTGTGAGCTTAGCCTTTCATGACTGAGCCATCTCTCCAGCCCAAACCCTAGGTATTTTGAATAAGGATGGGAAAGTTCTAGGCAGGTGATGCAGCGAATTCCGTACCTGGGAGCCCCACAATAGAAAGAGACATTCAACTCCTGCAAGTTGTCATCTGACTTCTAAAAAGCTCTTTGGTACACATTCCGCTCTCCTCATATGCATGACGTATTTAAAGTTGCAGGCTAGGACTGGGAGGAACTTATATGCAAATGGAAAAGCGAATGAATCATTCGTGGTTACAATGTGGACGTAGGCACAATGAAATATAAAATATAATAAGAAAATTATTCAGGAGAGAGAAAGTCAGCAAGGGGCTAAGGCTTTATCTCAGGAGTAAAGTGCTTGCATAAGTAGGTCCCTCTAGGTTCACTTCCCATTATTGTATAAACAAACAAACAAGCAACAAAGAGAAAGTCAGCCCAAAGATTCTAAAATGGCTGTTAGTAAGAGATATGTGTGCATTTGAACCCAAACCCTTTAAAAACAAAACAAAAAAGCAGACAAAACATGGGTTGTATAGAAAATATGGAAGATGGCTCCAGAAAGAAACAATGCAAATACTACACACAGAGGTAGGATTCTTGACATTTCCTTGGTACATTCTAGAAACTTTATTCACTTGCATGGCTAGAATATTAAATTGTTTACAGTTTGAGAATCAGGCCAAGTCATGGGTATTGACAGATGTTAAAGGATGGACAGATGTACGTTTTGCCAGCTTTGACATTACTGTTTCTAGGAAACACAAGAATTGCAGCTAGGAAGATAATGGGGGCTGCATTAATTTTTGTATTAGTAGTATGTTTCAATTTCTGATTTAGATTTATGTGTATACACACATGTGTGTGTATGTGGGTACTACCTACATGCTATGGTGTGCATATGGAGGTGAGAGAACAACTTTTGAAAATTGATTCTCAACTTCTGCATGTGGATCTTGAGGGCTGAAGTCAGACCATCTGCTTTGACTGAGGTTGTGTTTATCTTATGAGTCTTCCTATTGGTAGTACCATGTTACCTTCTCTGTCTCTTGCTTAGCTGTAATTTGAATTCTACCTTGTCAGTTAGTAGGATGGCCACTTGTTATGGCTGCCTGCTTAATTGCATTTGAAATAAACTTAATCAGAAACTGCTGGGCACTTCTGGGAGGGATTTTCTTGATCAAATTCTCTGAGGCAGATTATTTGGCACCTTCTGGTGGCAGCCCAGATTAAAGAACACAAAAGGAGAAAACATTTCCTGTTTGCTTGCTGTCACTCTCGCTGTGAATTCAGCTGTCTTTTTGCTGCAGCACTGCTTCACCAATATTAGAAAAAAACTTCTAGATTATAGCATATATTGAAGACCAGCATCTCTCCAGGAATCCTCGGCCTTCAGCACCGGGTAGGATTGCTGAGACATCTAGTCTCATGGGCTGAGCTACTAAATTGTTGGCCTTTCAATGGTTGTGTAAGACAACAATTATTGGACTGCCTGAACCACACCATGTGCATCAAACTAATAAAACATGTGTGTGTGTGTATTCATTCTCTAAATTCTGTTCCTTTAGCTATCCCTACCTAATATACCATTCCAATTTACTTTTGAGTTCTATTTGCTTGGCATATTGTTTGCCTCTCTCATCCTAAGCCTATGTTTACTTTTACTGAGGTGTGATTATTGTAGATGGAAAGAGTTGTATCCTGTGTCTTAAAACAACCTTCTAGTTGTTTATTATTTGCAATATTCCAAGAGGAAAACAAATAGTCTTCCCTAAAGAAGAAGGGCATTTCTTCTTATTTATTTTTTAATTAAAATATAATTTTATCGTTTTCCTCCTTCCCTTTCTTCCTTCCAGCTTCTATCATGTATTCCTCATTGCTCTCTCTTAAAGTCATTATCCATAAACATATATATATATAAAAGAAAAAGTATTTTTATTTTATTCATTTTATATATATATATATAATTATAACCAGTAAAGAGATGGCAGAAAAGATAATTTTATCACCAGCAAGAAGACTCATTATGTATGTGTGTGTGTGTGTATTTAGACAAATACATATATATATATAAGTTTATATTTAGGCATATACATACATACATACATACATGCATACATGTATCCTACACACTTCATTTTAGTGTTACTTGTATAAATATGATTGATTTCAGGACTAACCACAGATAAGTATCAATTATGATACCTCAGCAGTATGTCTGCCTGCAGGTGACCTGAAGAAATAGAACACCAACAGACATGTTAACAGGGAATAGGGAAGTCCCAAGGGTCTTCAGTCCTCAACGAAGAACTATGGACAGCTGAGGAATTTGGAGAATGGAAGAAAAAGTACTTCCCAGAAATGGTCATCCCACTGTTTTAAATGTTTTCACTTTTTATATTCTGTTTTTAAGTCAATCTGTACTAAGGGCTAGGCTTTCCACTGAGTATTTTAAGTTTAGTTATTATTTCCATATATTTATTTTTCTGGTATTTCTATCACTTTTTGCATTCCTCTTTTAAAAGCTGTATTGTCTTCTATATTTAATTCAGGGTTTATTTGTTTTTCCTTGAATTTATTGAAGTTTCATTATGCCATCTTATTTTGTTGAATAGTCTAATAATCTTCCATTTAATTCTTTCTCTGGGACTTAATATACTTCAACATCTTTGTAATCCATTAGTATGGAATTGCTATATTTTGTAGGAGTCATGTTGCCTTGATTTTTTTTCATATACCTTATACTTTTACATTGGGACTCTCAGTTGGTTGGCTGTTCTTAGTTTTGGTATTTATGATGGTTTGGTAAATTAGGTTGTCATAGGTTTGATGTATAAATTTTTCCCATTAGATTGGGAATGTAGCTCAACAACAGAACACTGAGCCAATATGCTCAGGTCATGAAGCCTAATCTACTTTGAGAGCAGAAGACTAAGTAGGCAGTAGTGTAGAGTCTGGATGTCTGCCATCTAGCTTTTCCATCTACTCAGTTGCGTTTCAAGTGTAAGGCAATCAGTCTACAATAAATGTTGATATAAAATATTTGATAGCTACTTGAATCCAAGGCAGGGATCATGTGAAAAAAAAAAGTACCAGTGTTAATACTGGTTCTTTTTCTTTTAAGTCAATAAAAACTGTGTGTGCATCTTCCAGGTGCTCAAATTCAAACTTCTTGCTCTTTATTCTTTGTGACATCCCAAGAGGACAACACATACATTCAGATGCTTTGGGGTTGTCATGTTCCCGTCATACATGGAAAGGGTAATCTTTAGTGTAACATTGACATTTCCCTTCCATAAACTACCCTATATGTATGTGTGAATTCAATTGTACATTCACAACCAAGAAACAACTCCTGTGGCAAAAGATACTATTTCTTTAAGGCTGTGGTGGGAGACAGGCAATAGTGTGTTGCGTGCTTGGTTTTTCTCAATATATCAATGATCTGGCAGTGAATTTCACTGATCACACAGAACCGCCAAACCTTCGAGAAACTGAGAAGAAAAAGTCAATAAGAGGACATTGAGCAATGCCCGTTAAGGGAACTGAAGCGGTATCAAAGGAAACATATCTTCTCCATAGTCCATAATTGACAGAAAATTAAAATGGGCTTCAAGCTGTATTTCTAAATATATTTCATCATAAGAGTTTGGCTCTTTTGTGCTTCATTTTCTTTGCATATATGCATGTATACAGATACATTTTTAAAATTAATCTAGTCATTTTCACCTTTTTAAATTTTGAATACTTACTTCCTTATATATATGTTCAAGCATACATGTAAATGTCCATTAGATACAATTTAAAGGGTAATGCTTCAAGCTGGATATATACCTCTATAGATATTGCATCTTATTTATCTCAGTTGATCCAATACAATTATCAGGTACAAAAGCTCATGCCACAAGTGTTATGTTCAGAGCCTTGTATCATTCAGGACATACATTTGTCTGAAAAAATGATTTAAATATACACATACCTCACATTCTCTTTCTTTGGGTTTTTTTTTTTTTTTTTGCAAGTAACGATTATTGCTAATTAGCAACATCATACTGTCTCTCATGGTCAACTTGATAGTTACAATGATTTTAGGTAAATTTATTGAATCTTTTCTGCTTGTTGGGAGCTATTCCTGTGTGTTTCTCAGCATTTTCCAGCCTCTCTGTTCTAGGTTCTGGGATTTTGACTTTTGAAGAAAACATCACTCAGACTCCCTTGTTTATTGGATTCTGTTAACTTCAGCCACTGACAGGCACCAAGATCAGATTGAGAAGGATAGAATATTAATCCTTTCTTCTTCTAAGTAGTCACTAAGGAGGCAGGGTCCTCCTCATTGTATGACTGTTGCTTCAGCTGTGGTGCAAATTTGCATAATTCCTTAAATTTCTGGTGTTAGCTGTTTGATAACTCTCTCTTCTCTCTATGTCCTCTGATGTATTAAGCCTTCTGCAATTTCCAAGTCTCTGTACTCTTCGTAATCCCTTTTTATGTACTTAAGCTATTGTGCCTTCACATGGTCTCTGTCTGTAAACTCCGCTTTCTTACAACATCCTTAGTGATTGAAACAGATAGAAAAATAATCATATAAACATAATACAAAATGCTTAATAAATAAAATAGTACAAAATGTATGGTCATATATGTGTAAATATTTAACTCTATAAAGAATGCATTTCAGATTGAAAATTTTAATTATGAGGGAGATTTATATGGAAAATGTTAAGCAGAAGTCAAACAAGGCTTTATATGGCAATATCACTAACCAATATCTTCGATGAGACTTCTTTTATCTCCATGGAGTCTCAATCCATAAGAATTCTACTGCAAGGAGATCCTGTGTTTACTACTGCTAACACTTAACACTTGCTTATTTTGACTACACCTTTGCCTAGTTCCCATCTCATCATCTTTTTTATATCGTAATGATCACCCAGGAGTGAGGAGAATGCTCCAATTTCATAAGACAGTGTACTTCCAGGGTTTAGTAAACTAGACCTTTCCCTAAATAGATACTAGATTAGTTGCTAACAGTGAATGTAAACTAATAGTCTGTTATTTAAAGGTTGGTAAACTCAATCTTTGTTTCTAATCTAACCAGGCAAGTCTGCCTATACAGTTGAAGTTTTTTTTTTTTTTTTTCCTTTCAGCTGCTCCTCATTGCTCAGTGCACATGGGTTTGGCATTTATTTTTCCTCTCAGTGGGAACCCTTGGAGCTGTGGGTGGCCTCTCTTGAAACCTCCTGTTTGAAATGAAGTTGAGGAGGAAGCATGGTGCTTTCTCAAATAGAGAGGGAACATCTGTTCTCTTCCATAGAGAATAAAGTGAGAGTGAGGATGGACCCAGGGAGAAGTCATCTGTCCCCTCCTCCTCCCCGACTCCCCAAACTCCATTTTCCCCGCATCTAATGGTCCCTCAGCAGACAAAGAAGCAGACTTTCTGCTTTAAATCATGTGCTCTTCCTGCCAGGTGGAGACACTGGAACATGGTGCCATCAATTACTGGTCAGGGAAATTGTGTTTCTTTTCTGTTTGGGATTTCCAAAGGAAATATGAAACAATTCCATTTAGTTACCTGTCTTTCTAACTACCCTCCCTTCTCTAAGAAAGGGCTCTTCTGTCCAAACTGAATTTGTCTTGCCGTGCTGTGTGTCTCCTTATACTTCTGTTCCAGAAGAGACTTTTCAGGGGAAGATGCAACACACACACACACACACACACACACACACACACACACACACACTCCCCCCCTCCCTCAGAAAGGGAACCCACATTAGAACAAAATAATGTTTGTCCCCAAGTCCAACTTAGTGAACCATGAGTTTCTACTGAGGTTTCATACTGGAGTGTGACTGAGGGGTTACAGGAGCAGGGATAACTCAAAAGCAGCAACATCACCAAATAGCCCATTAACTATATGAGTGACAGCTCAGAAAATTTGAATGCCTGGAGCACTCTGCACAACTTGCAGGCAGCTTGACAGGTCTGAGGAATCTCCTGGTTACTGCCCATCTAGGTAGAGTCTTCTCCTCTAGCTGCTGGCTCCTCCTTCTATAACCAACACAGAAGTCCTCTGAATCTTTCTAGTCTCAACATCCCCAGACCAGTGATATTCCGTTTATCTCCTGAGCCTCATGTGCCTCCTACCCTTTCCTGGAAGGAGTATTTCAATTCTAAGAACCCTGCTGTACACCGACTTCTTTGGACATTTTGCCTCCATCTTACAAACAATAGCTACCAGCATTGCCTTCAAAAAGTAAAAAAACAATCTAAACATCTCACTAAGGTTAAAAAAAAAAAGATTACACACATAGGGCCACTTCAGACACACACACACATGCACACGCGAGCACAGAATCACATACACGCACACACACACACGCACACACACACACACACACGCTGTCTTGTTGGTTTCCTTTTTCTTCTGTCATAAAAATCTCTGAGTGAGTGGCCCTCATGAGGACACTTTCCAGCTCTATCATAACTAACATTATCTGTGTGATTTTCCAGGCCTGATCCCAGCCTTGAAATTCAGCCTTCCCTTGAGTTCCATGGCACACTCATTCAGGATCTATTCCAAAACGTCTGTGGTCATCCTTTGCCTGCTCCAGGAACCACTCTCCACACCCATGTGTTAAATAACAACCTTTAGTGTTCTCCTGAGAGCAGTTAGGGCTGCTTCTGCAGAGGCTCAGCAGCTATCCTGACACTTGAGAGACATTGCGAAGTAAGCACATTCTGAGCACCCTGCAGCATGGTTCTTGTGCAAGCCCACATTGCTTCTCTTGCATCCCTTCCTCAATAGATCAGTCTGTCCTGATTAAAGGTGCATGACAAAGAAAACCTGAGTCATGGGCTAGCCTTCATTTATCTTTACTGTCATATGTAATTTAGCTTTAGGTTGATAACTGGGGAGGGTCAATGTCCTGAAGTCCATCTCTGTGTCTGGGAAAATGACTCAGTGGAAATAGGACTTGCCATGCAAGGTTAATGGATCAAGTTGGAATCTATGTGTGTTGGAACGTCCTGGCTTAATCTTGTGCAGGTCTTATGCAGATAACATCAACTATTTTGAAGTCATGGTCATGCCATGTCTAGAGGATACTCCAATTATAGCCGTCCTCCCCATCCTCTGCATCTCAAAATTATTCTTTCCCATTGGTGGGGGTGGGATACTTTGTCAAACTGTGAATCTCTGTATGGCTTTCATCAACTGAAAAGAGAAGCTTTGTTGTTTGGTGCTGAGAGCTGCACTATTCTATTGGAAAATAAGAAAAAGCACATAGATGCTTGATATTACATATTTGATTCTATTCCCATTTAGGAGATAAAAGCAGTATTTTCTCCCATAAGGACTAAGGTCTTCCATCTGGAGATGCTTGTTAAAGTTTACAGTCCTGTACCGGTTAGTTTTGGTCAACTTGGCACAAACTGGAGTCAGCTTGGAAGAGAAAACCTTAACCGAAGAATTGTTTTCATCAGAGTGACCTCTGAGCACATCTCTAAGCATTTTCACATTTAACTATTGATGTGAAGGGCCCAGCATACTGAGGGAGGTGCTACACATTTCTTGAAGTTCCTGAACTATATAATAAAGTAAGCTAAAGCCAGGCAGTGATAGTGCACATTAATCCCAGAACTCAGGAAGCAGAGGCAGGTGGATCTCTGTGAGCTGGAGGCCAGCATAGTCTACACAGGAAGTTCCAAGACAGGCTCCAAAGCTACAGAGAAACCCAGTTTAGAAAAACCAAAACAAAAAAAAAAAAAAAAAAATAGCAAGTTGAGAAAGCAGTGGAAGACAAGAAATAAGCAGAGTTCCTGAATTTTCTTGGTGATGGATTATTTCCTGAAAGTGTGAGATGAAATAAACTTTTTTCCTCTATAAGTTGCTTTTGGACACTGCTTTATCATCACAATCAGGAGTGCCCAAACTTGAGCTGAACAAGGATAGATCTCCTGGACATGCCAAAGAGGACAGGGAGAAAAACCACAAGCTTTCCACCATACACAAGAAATTAAAGACAAATGAGAAAAGTTGGGAATGGAAGAGGTAGCCTTTTCCAGGAAAGAGCACACCAGTCGGTTGTCCAGTGTCAAATGGTAATTCCTGAAAACATACATCCAAATAAAATGATATAGAATGGACAGTTATATTTAAGATTATAAAAGCATGTGTGTGTGTATGTGTGTGTGTGTGTGTGTGTGTGTGTGCATGTGAACACAGAAAGTTCATCGGTGTTAAAGGGAAGGGAAACATCTTATAATTAAATTGTAATCTCAAAAATAAAATTAAAAAGTGAAGAAAACTAAGTTAATTCCAAGCCAATGGTTTAGACATTTGATGAATTGTAATTATTTCCTTTGTCACTACGGTTGTATTATCTTCCCCAAAAAGGCTTTTTATAACCATATGGCATAAAGACTCCTTTATTTTGTTTTTTAAAAAATCCATAGTTTTAGCCTTTCCCTGCCAATTTGTGATAGTCAATTTTTGTTTTAGACGCTCTTTTGCTTTCCTATATTGAATAGTTTATGGACTGGCGTTAAAAATTAGTTGTCCAGGGTCCCAAGTACATATTGCAGAATTCCTAGTTCTTTGCCAGTGATCTTCATGCATATCATTAAGATAGAAACACAAGTGTCCCCTTTCTCCAATGTTATAATTAGCTTTGAGTTAGAAGGTGGGAGTCTTTCCTCTCACCATCTTCATTTGCTAAATTATTTCAGATGCTCTGAAACACTTGAATTTTCCTGTGAATTTGGGGACTGATAGTTAACTTCTAAAAAAAAAATGAAACAGTGCAAATCTTGCTGGGGATTTTTACCTGAATTATTTTGCAACAGTAGATCAAGATGGTACTTACCATGCTCTTAGGAAATACGAAGTCTACTAACAGTACAGAAAAACCACGGCTCCCTTCTGAGAGTGTTTGCTTAATCTCATTAATAAAATAATTTAGAAAGTGACTCTAAAGGAAAGTTGTCTCCGAGTAAGAGAAACGTAACAGGGCAGATGAGCAGTGAATCTTCCAGGCCCAGGAGACAGACAGAGGTTGGAGAAGCATGAGATGGAAGTCTGCAGTGAAGATCAGCAAGCGAAGAGTCGAGCTTTGGAGAAAGCATGAAAGGTTCAGAGTGCCCAATGAACATCGGAACGATAAAACAGTGATATAGGCTGTGTGTGATATAGGCTGTATGTGTGGGTGGTTCATGCTTGTAATCCTACACTCTGGGGGCTGAGGCAGGCAAATCACCAGAATGAATTCCAGGACAGTTTGGTATACAGACTGAGATCCTCTGTCTCAAAACACACAGCTATAGTCATTTACATTCATATTACTTTTATTGAGAGATCTTGAAGTGGTTACAAAGAGTCTCCAGATCTTAAATAGGGGTTTTTCTCTTGGATGATCGCTTTCCTTCTCCCCATTTTTGGTGGTGTTTCCCACAAGGCAGGTATACTTGGGATTAGCAGGGAGGAACTTCTCAGTCCTGTGCTGTTTTAGTGGTTGAAGTATGACATGAAGTGAGACCCCTGAGTTCAAAGTGTCTGGCTGTTTACGGGAATCCCACCGCCAGAAGGCTGGCAGGAGAGTGTGAGGTTACACCTCTCTACCAACTCTGGGGATGAATGCTTGCTTGCTAAGTGTAACACAGGCTATACATTTCCTCATGAAATTGTTCTCAACGTGAAACGGAATATGTGAGCTGGGGATTGTTTTCTTAGATATATTTGGAAAGGGACAAATTGCATGAGAACCAGCTTCATGTCTTGGGCTGAGAAATTTGAGGCAGAGACATAGGCTGACATGATGGCATTTACCTCGCTGAGTAGGAGATCATGGGGTTTCTGTGTGGGATTCCTTTGTCCCTGTCTCTGCAGTTCCAGCAAGCTGAGCTGTTTCTGCAATGATTGCTTACTGAACACATTAGTTCAAGCCCTGAGATGATGTTTTTGGTTATTACTTCTTATTTGTGAAGATTATTTCTGTATCACTAGCAGAGCAAAGGATTAAGTACCCACCTAAGATGAGTGAGAAACATCCCAAGAAATGGAGAAGGCAGAACCACCAGATGGTGTGATGATATATTAAATAGGAGACGAGAGAATGCTTCTGAAAGATCCTCATAGCTATCCCTCAGGTTCCTTTCATTGTAATGAATAAGAAAAGACATTTATTTCATATTTGTTTTTACAGTTTCCTAGAAATTAAGTATTGTCTTGGAATTAGAAGAACCACTTATTATTTATTTGCAGAGGATTTTCTGAAATATTATTATTAAGTGCCTTGGAGGACTACCAAAACACAAAATGAGAAAGAAAAGATGGGAGAAAGGAAGGAAACTGGAGAGAAAGACAGGAAAAGGATAGAGAGAGAGTAGGAAGAACTGAGAAATGAAGAAAAAATAGGAAAATAACTTTTTTCCTGAAATAAATATTTCTGATAGGATTATAAAAAAAATCCTCAAAATAAATAAACAGCTGCATAGTCCTATTTTATGACTGAGCTAACTTGCCATAGTGGAAGACGAAGGACACAGAAAGACATTTTTTTATGCCCGTAGGCAAGTTAATGATGTTGGGAAAGACTGAGTTTAATAGGACCACTGGCATAATAAGAAGGTTAAATTGTTATTTAAGCAACAACTCTCTTCTAAGTGTGAACACTAGTAAAAGCAGGGTCTTTGCTTTTATGGCTAGAAAGACGGACAAATGGCTAGTTATAGCAGCACTGTCCCCTTGCCAGTGTGAACACTGCGAAATGCAAACCTTTCGCTCAGCTGAGGATCTTAATGTGTTTGGCTATGCACGGTTGGATCTGGAAACGAAAAGGAGATTATGAGCTCAGAGGTAACAGAATGTTGGGGCAAGGTTTTGCTTTCCTTGGGCTTGAAATTGACTGCGTGCCCAATGGTATATAAATCCTAAGGAGTGGGGAAGACTTAGCTTCGTACTTGGAGGCTTTTAGGAAAAACACAGGCTGGTCCAACCCTCAAGACTCAGTGGATTTGTATTTTCTATGAAACCTTTTGCTGCATGATCTAGAAGAGAAATCTATTTTGGCTTCATCATCAGCTTGAACACATCACATTAAAATTAAACTGTGCAAACAAACAAGAAAAAAATCAATATGAAATCGACTTTGGTTGTACATGTTGCCCACAAAGAGTTCATTCTTATGTTTCAAACTCGCCCTTTATTAAAGAGAATCTAAGGAGCTCAAGATACTGAGAATGGAAGTTTTCTTTTTGAAGGATGGGTACTACATTGATCTAGGTGCATCGGGACAAATATTTAGAATGTTGCTGGGATGGATACATCTACAAAGTACCTCCTGCACCTAAGATTCAAGAAACATTGTAGAATAGGGTGTGGGGAAATAATAAGAGTCAGAGGTGCAGGGAGTTTGCTGTGAGATTGTATCTCCTAAGAATGTCAGAAGCTGCACCCATAATGTCTCACCAATATGATCAACATGATTGACTACATATGAGCTGAACAAGGACAACAGTAAAATAAATGCTGTCGTGGAAAGTGGAAAGGTCAGGAGGCTTCAACCCTGCACACACACACACACACACCACCACCACCACCACCACCACAACAACAACAACAACAACAAACAAAACAACTACAGGCAACTAAGGGACACTGGGGAGAGGAGAAATCATCTTCCCCAGGGAAGATTACGCCGATTGGTTATGAACGTATTAGTGTGGGTTGGTGGTTGGGTGGGCGCTTATAGCAACCCTTAATAGAAAAGAAAGGCTATGAGTTTGAAAGACAGCAGAGATGGTTATATGAGGCTATTTGGGGGGAGGTAAGGAAAGGGAGAAATGCTATAATTTTATTATAATCTCAAAAATTAAAGACCTCTTGTAGTTGCCAGACCAGCCAAAGATATATCTGGAGCATAGCTGCTTCCCATGACTCATGGGGACACAGAAGGCTTGTGGAGCTCAGGGATGTCCCAGCAATAGTGTGGGGACCCAAAAGAGGGATGGGCATTTGCTCTTGAGCCAAGCTCAAACGGGACTGCTAAGTGTCAGATGAAGCACAGACTGACCACAGTTACTAGCTGCCCTTCATGACATCAGTGTTTTGTGCGTTCCCTTGGTGGTTACTCACATTTGCCCAGGAATAATTAAAAGGTAGCACTCGGCTCCACTATTTGCAACATCTATAAACTTGCTCACCCCGAGAGCATTTCATCAACTTTAATTTTCTCTTCTGAGATTTCCATCGCTAAAGACAGCCTGGTAAAAAGAGAAGCCCCTTTTTTACCCCTGTGTAGAGTATGCCTCAGAAACTTCCATTTCTCTCTCGAGCACCCTCCACCACAAATCCTAATTCTATATTTCCATGTGAATTTACCTTGTCTGGGAAAACTCGTGTTCTTGACTTTTTCGAAGTAATGAATCTTTGTCTCCAATACCTTTTTTTTTTAATTTTTACTTTTTTGAGACAGAGTTACTCTGTAGCTTTGGAGGCTGTCCTGGATCTTGCTTTTGTAGACCAGGATGACTTTGAACTCACAGAAATCTGCCTGCCTTTGCTTCCCGGGTGCTGAGATTAAAGGTGTGTGCCTCCACCACTCACTTGTCTCCAATACTTTTAATCTGAAGATTTTATTTCTGTTTATTTTTATCAGAGCCCCTACACTTTTTGTATGGAAGAGGGTTTTGGACAATTTTGAATATTAATTTATTTTCTTATTAGGAATAATCCCAGCAAAAAAAATTAATCCTCTCAGCACTGTTGATAACAAATTTAGAGACAAATTTCATATTCTTATAAGAGTAAAGGGAAGTTTAAGGAACAGGGGACAAAATAAACCCTCCCATGAGTAGCAAAGGAAAAGAGAGTCATTCCCTCACTCATTAGGGTCAAGTGAAAGACAGGTTAATAAGGGAAACGCATAACAGATTTGTGTAACCCAAGTTTAGTTTATGTAACCATGGAACTTTCAGAAATTGAGACCCATAGTCCAGGGTCTGTTCAGGTCTGGCGAAGAATGGCAACCGTATAGAAATGTAACATGGTTTAATTTTTTTATAGGGTTTGTTTTTATTGTTACAAGACTGAAGAGAAATCCCAGCAGAACCTGGTGGCTTACAAAGTTCTTGGTCTCTCCTCATAGCACTCCTTCACCTCAGATGTGAAGCTGAGAGCCTATGGTTTTCACCTGAGAGGTATCCTCTTAGGTTTTGTGGCTTGTTTTGGAGGAGAGGGGTTCTCATCCCTTTAACTGGCTTTGAATAAAGGGAACTCTGGTGTTAGTGGTTTGCTTCAGAGAAGGAAACACTATGGAGTGGAGAAAAAAGAATACGAGAAGGTGAAAATCAAAGAGAGACTTTGCTTCCAAGGGTCCTTCCGCAGACTTGTAGTCTCTTTTACTACAAAGTTCTGTGCACACTGCAATACCAACCTCTGATCCTCCAAAAGATGCTAAAAACACAAACTCAATGGTTATTCGTCACTTCATTTAAATTAATCTCTCTCTTTCTCTCATCATGTGTGTCAATAATTTTATTCTGTTTCATTTCTACACCCCTATATTTGAAACTACAGAAAATATTACTTTCTATATTTTTGATTGTTTTCAAATGAATGCTATTGTTCAGATACTTTCATATAAAATATTTTTAAAATAACACCATCCAGAAAAGAACCAAATGATTATATATTTGCAAATATGCGTGCATTTTATTCATTTCTTCCAGTTTATTTGAGCGCATAATAAAAAACTGCTTGAACAGTGGCATAGTTTCAATGTATGTTTGTGTGATATACTCAAAGACAATTTATATTTCTACAACATAACATATGCATGTATTTCACTCTTTATTCTGCTACTTGACCATGGATATGGAGGAAAATCACAAAGAAAAAGACCATACAAACATCCAAATATCGGAAACTTAATGACAAGTTGTTTCCTTCTGGTTTTTAAAGTTTGGTAGTCTATATCATTAATAGGATTATTGAACCTCCCCAAAGGATATGATCTTCATCTTTACCCTGAAAAAATACAATATTGGTAAAACTACTACATCTTCACAGCAACATTCTCAGTATTATTTTCTTAAATTAAATTTAATTACATGGCAAGCATTTTTTTCTGCAAGTATGTCTGTGTACCACTTGCATGCCCAGTGGATATGAACGATCCTGTTGCATCCCCTAGAACTGGAGATAAAGAAGGTTGTGAGCCACCATGTGAGTGCCGGAAATTGAACCTGGGTCTTTTGGAAGAGCAGACAATGATCTTAATCACTGAGCAATCGCTCCAGCACCTCATCTTTATTTTTTAACCACTCTTCAGAAATCTGACTTCATTCTGAGTCTGACTAATTAATATTCCCTTACATTAATATTGCCCCTTTTACCTTCAAAGTAAAAAATTAGATCATTTGCTCACTAAATTTAGGTATGGGAAATAATTGGATGGAAAATATTTTTCAAGCTTTAGGGGAACCAGTTTGTTTCTATGATCACAGGTATTTTCCCTGGGTTTGAAATGGAGCAGTGTATACACAAAAATCTAAAAATTATTATAGAAAGACCTATCATTTCTCTTTGCTACAGTAGCAATTGGCTGTGAGTAAATATTTGTTTATTCAGTAATTTATTTAAAATACCCTAAAAAAAGGAACTTGGGTTTTAGAGCAAGCTTTTGGTTTGCTAAGCAAACTCCCACTTGGCCACAAAGTTCTTTGTAGCTACATAAATGCATTCCCTAAAAAGGACGAAAAATAAAACTTGTTTTCATAAAGCCTTCCATTTAGGCAGGATTTAATGTAACCTAAACTAAAATGTTCAAATTCTGGTTTGGGAAGGCTTCTTTTTTCCTCTCCAGTAACAAATTCCACCCCACTAAGTGTTTTGTCACTGATGAAAATCTGAGGAAATTGTCTAGATGAGGATGACATGTGGGCTTTTATTAATCATCCTCCAATATCATCTCAGACTCATACCTGAGGGTACAGACTCTGCATTTCTGGCCACCTTGGAGATTTTTAAACTAGTCAGAGAAAATGTTTCTGGTTTCATGCTAAAGACACTGGGTATTTATTTAGTGAGATATGAGGTTTCTCCATGATTGTTGGGAAGTCTCTCTCTCTCTCTCTCTCTCTCTCTCTCTCTCTCTCTCTCTCTCTCTTTCTCTCTTTCTCTCTCTTTCCCACCCACACCCACCCACCCCCCACACACACATACATACACACACACAGACACACATGGGGGGGGCGGCTTGATCCATCTATTTATGGCTAAGAACATGACTGATACATAGCTATAGTTTGAGAGCTGATTTGAAAATTTGTTATTATTGTAGATTGTTCTTTTCTTCCATCTGACCCTAACATAACCTTGGCCTACCTGGAACAAAAGTCCAAAAATCATGAAACCACCCCCCTCCCCGACACACACATATTAAGTGCATTTAAAAACATTTTTTGAAATTAACCTGCAACTGCATCATTTCCTCTTTTCTATTATCCACCCAAATCCATCTAATGAGCTCCCCTTCATACTTTCGCAAAAAAATTTACGACTGCTTTTGTTTTAATATATATTAAATAATGTATTAAATAAAAAGAACATATGTGCATATTGAGCTCACTTTGTGAAATGTTTGTTATTTGTATGTATACATGATTTGTGCTGCCCTGATTCCTTTTTGCTTTTCTTGTTTTGAACTGGTTTGGGTTGGCTTGACTGTTTGTGTATGAGTATGTTTTGTTGGTTGCTTGGTTTTGCTGTGTGTTTAGAGATGGCTTTCATATAGTCTCATTTGGACTCGAACAGTACCTGTCTGAAATCTTAGCCCCTGTCATGAAATCTTTGTTAGCCTGTCCCTGCCTCTCAAGCTCTGGAGTTACATTTCCTGCCGAGCTTGCACATCATGTTTGTGTCGTTGTTGCTACTCTATTTAACTATGCCACGCCTCACAAGCTTAAGGGCATGCCAACAACAGTCACAAGTTTTCATCAAAACTTGGAGTTCCTCAGTAGGTTCAGAACCAGACCTGAGGTTCTGTGGTTTTCAAAACCTCACAAAGCTGGTTCTACTGATGCTCCCTGGAACGCAGTTGAAATAGGTAGCTTTGGAAAAATTAAATCACACCAAATAGAGGATGCAATAAAACACTGGATAGGAGGAAAAAGTGTCCTCCTGCCCAGGGTGGATTCATTTTCAGCCAGATCCTGTGTGATATTCTCTTCTAAGATGCAGGCTGAGGAAGCCACACCTTTTCTCAATATGAAGTTTTATCATTTCTGTTTTCTCTACTCTTGTAAATGGAGACTGCTTTTCTGTTTCCCAGACACTCAGACCATAATAATCACATAGTAATTATATTAATTACAACACTGTTTGGCCAACAACTCAGGCATATTACTAGCTAACTCTTATTTCTTAAATTAACCCATTTCTATTTATCTGTATATCACCACGAGGCTGTGGCTTACAGTAAGGTTCTGACTTCTTTCTCATTTGGTAGCTACATGGCATCTCTCTAACCCTGCCTTTTTTCCTCCTCTAGTTCTATTTGGGGAGGCTGCTATTTTGTTTCCCAACTGCCCTTACTCAAAATAATGACACAGAAACTATATTATTTGTAATACTGTTTGGCCAATAGCTGATGGAGGAAGGTCATTGGTTAAAAAATTAAAGAAACTGCCTTGGCCCATTTTATTGGTTAGAATATAGGTGGGTGGAGTAAACAGAACAGAATGCTGGGAGGAAGAGGAAGTGAGCTCAGAGATGCCATGCTCCCCTCTCCCGGGCAGACGTGATAGCTCTGCTCTCTGAGGCAGACAGACACAATGAACTCTGACCCAGGATGGACATAGGCTAGAATCTTCCCGGTAAGCCCACCTTGGGGTGCTACATAGATTATTAGAAATGGGTTAAGAGGCTGAAACTAATGGGCCAGGCAGTGTTTAAAAGAATACAATTTGTGTGTTGTTATTTCGGAGTATAAGCTAGCCAAGCGGCCAGGAGCCGGGCTGTGGGAAGAGGCCCACAGCTCCATCATCAAATAGCTTAAGCATATTTTTAGGTAGCTCTTACATTCTAAACTAACCCATCCCCAATAATCTGTGTATCATCATGTGCCTGTGGCTTACTGGGTAAAGTTCCCTCCAGCATCTAGAGTCTGCTTCTTATGGGGCTACATGGCTTCTCTCTGACTCTGCCTATTCTCTCTCCTAATCTCCCTCCCTCTCTCTCTCTCCCCATATATATTATGTATTAGCCTGGCTTTACTCGGATAGGCCATTTGCCAAAAGCGGCTTCTTTATTAACCAATAGCAGCAATAAAACATATTCACAGCATACAAAAGGTCATCCCACATCAAATTCTGATTGTTTTCTTCATACTTTAGAATTTGACTTCTAACATAATTGTGGAGGGATAGTGATGAATTTTCTCACATACCAGAGAAGAAAAGCAAAAGCAGAATTAGCCTTTTATTTTTGTCATGGACGTGGGTAGATACTTGCTTTGCAGATATGAATTATCTTGGCTACATGTCTTCTTTACTGGGACTTAATTTACTACCTATGCGTGATAGAAAATGTAATAAGACAATGCATGACAAAAGAATAATCAGCCAGTGGCAGTAGAGATCTCTTTGGGACTAAAGAGACGGCCTACAGGAAAAAAGTTTGGTTTTCAAACAGGAGGGCTTGAGTTCACAATTCCAGATCACATATAAAGGCTGTGTGATTGCAGTAACTCACCTAATCCTTGCCCTGAAGGTGGAGACTAGGAATGCCTGAGCAAACTGGCTACAGAGGTCAGAGATCCTCTCTCAATACATGAGTGTCGAGTCACTGAAGAAAACAGTAGGATGCCAATTTGGGGTCTCCATTTGCATGCACAAGAATATGGGCACGTGCATGGCACACACATACGTCAACACACATGTGAGTATGAGTAAATATGTTCCCTTCACAGCTCCATTCTTTCACAGCTCATTCTCAACTCCTTCTCACAATGAAGTCCTAATAATTTGAGCCTTTTAGATCTGCTGCAGGGAGCATGAAGAACCTTAAGATGGAGATGAAACCTTGTGACTCCACAAGCATCCTTCCTGTTCCTGCCATTTCTACAGATGGCCTGTCAGGGGGGTCTGTCTCTTGCTGACCCAGTTCCACAGAAGTCTGGTGGAATTCTGCGGGAAGGTAGTGGAAGGGAGTAGGAAGGTTGATTAAGCCATCGTTTATATTGATTTAGTACCCAGCAGTTTGATCTGATGCTTTATCAAGTCTAAAATTCAAACCCTGGCTGGGAACCAAGTTATCCATCAAGAAGGATTACAGAAGGAAAATGACCCATAAATTTAACAGAGTGATTCTTGTTATCTCCAGAGATTTCCCTGTCACTTAAAAATGATGTCTAGAGTACAATTTGCATCTAAAATGGCCTTGGAAAGAGGCAAAAGGCCAGCACTTCAAATTAATGAATCGTCAGGTTACAGAGGAATGGTCCCAGCAAAATAAAACAACCCACATTGTGCCAAATTCCAATTCAATCAATAACAACCTTGCTGGTGAACTGGTACATCTTTCTTCCAAAGAAGCAGTGTATTTTTTTCCACACTATTCCCACTCATATTTAAGTTAAAGTATGGGTAGTCTATTGAGAACAGAAAGATCAAATGGTATATGGAGGAAATTTGATTGTCACTGTTACCATCACTTGTGGGAACAGTGGCCAAAACGCTGCCTCCTAGGGTTCCTATGTCATCATTTGTAAAATTTAAGATCAAGGATCTTTCTACACTGTTATTGGATAAGACTGCAACAACTTGTGATTCCATAAATACAAAAACAACTAAAAGCTATCTCCTTTCGTGTAAAAAAGGATTTTACATTTTAATTTCTTTAAAAATACATTGTTTAAAAATAATTACATTCGTGTGGTGGAGAGAAGGCTGGTATTTGCAAAAGAAGATCCTCTCCTTCTTCCAAGTGGGTCCCAGGGATCCAAATTAGCTCATTAGACTTCATGGTAAATGTCTTTACCTGCTAAACCATCTTACTGGTCCTACATATCTGTTTAAAAATGAGATTTCTATGTACATTGACATCACAGGTTGTGTCAGAATGTGACTGCATGCTGTAGATCATGTGCTGTATGTTTGTGTGTGTATATTTATGTGTCTGTGTATGCTCTTCTGTGTGTTCCTTATAAGGCCTTCTCATTTGTGCTTTTACAAGAAAAAATGTTTTATTTACTTGCTACTATTATTTGGCTAATATGGTAATATGCTCAAACCAAATGTGAGGCCAAGGCTATATACCAGATGAAATAAGTACTTATAATATTTATTTATTTAAATTATGGCTATGTGTGTATGCCTGATCAAGGTTTTATTCACATGAATTCAGTGCCTAAAGGGGCCAGAAGACGTGACCAGATCACCTGGATCTGGAGTTACAGGAGGTTGCAAGATGCTAACAATTGATCGTGGGTCCTCTGGAAGAGAAGCAAGTGCTCTTAAGTCCTAAGCCACCTCGTTAGCCCCAAATGAATACTTCTTTTCATGGAGAAGCATGACAAATTTTACCTTTCACTGGATTGATGAAAAGTGCCTCAACCTGGTTGGGTTTTTAATAAGTGAATAAATAAAGCAATTAAACAAGATATGTAAAGTCATCATTGAAGTATAAAACACTTAAAATATGCTTTATTTTCAAATAATTTGTTTTATGAGTTACACTACAATTCTTATTGATTCCATGACTTCATTTTCATTATAATTCATTATTTTAAGAAATGCTATATAGATGCTAAAATTTACCATATGTAAGTATATGAGCAGATGAGGTATTTATGATAGGGAGATTGCCTTGTGAGGTCATTTGTAAGGTTATATCATTAACATCATCAAATGGGCAAATGCAATCAAATCCGGGATAAACACTAGCTTTTATAAAAAAAAAAGTAAGTGGAAGTCAGATAACTTGAATAGTTTCTCCTTGTAACTCCACAATGATTCGCAGCATATTACTGTCATAATTTATGCTTTGTTTGCTTGCTTCAGAACCTGCTGATTATACAAGCCAATGTTTCCTGCATGGCTCCTTATTAAAAAATCAGTATCCAAAAGAATTACAGAGTCAATAATTTTGACCTTTTGCACCTAACCCAACATAGATTAAGATTTTTCAGTTGCCCCGATAAAGGATTTGTGTGTATGCATGTGTTTAGAGGTATCTTGATGAAAACGATTGTGTGCTAAGAAGCACCTGTTGTCTCCCCAGCAAGAAGGGCGTAGTGACTATTTCCAGAAAATTCATTTCCTTTCCCATGTTTCCTTTTTTATAGAATATGTGTTGTTTTCTAATTATTCCAAATAAAGATCTGACAATGTCCAGCTGAATGCATTCAGCTTGCTTGACTTCCCACTACGGTATCACCCTTAAAAGAGTGAATAAGGGTTGGATGTCTTCGTAGGCAGTCATTTCTTGAGTGAAATATGGAGGAAAATGTTAAGACGCCTGGAGCTGTTTGTTCAAAGTTTATGAGAAGAACAATCAGTGATCAGTGGTCTTGGTCTTTTATTGCAGAACTTCACCCAGAGCCCAGCCAGCTTGAAGTGAGTAAGGGCGAGACTGGGACAATCTCGGAGTTGTTTAGGCTGCTTCCTTGACATGCCTGCAATGTTTTCACTTTCCAGGGAAGAAAGAATGAGTCTGGTGATGAAAGTGCAGACCAGATAAGAAGGGGGAGCCAAGGTCTCTCGAGGGTTGCCTTGAGTCCCAGTGTTGTGTAAACAGCCATCTGGTCTACCTACCTTCCTGTTATTCTACAATGTTGTTCTAAGATATGGCAAAACCCTACCGGAGAATTGGTTTGGCGGCTGGAAATGTCACATTCTGCCACTCTTAGGCCACCTATTTATGATAAACCCTTTGGCAGTCAATGTCTTTTAAACCTGTAGAAGGAAAGTTTTGCACTGTCAAGAGTCTGTATTTAAAAAACAAGCCCACACATAAACTCCAACAGAGAGCCCAGAGTTTATTGCAGGTTCAGAACTTGCTCCTCTGTAATTATACCCTTAACTTAACACACGTGTTATCAAAATCTCCCAGGCTGCTTCACTTCCATTTGTCCAAAGACAAAGAAAAAAATTGTCTTTCATGATTCCCTGATGATGTGGACAAATTCCTGCTGCCTTGGTTTGGGGATTGGATTCTGCCTTTCTCTTACAGTGTTTCTTAATTACTTTTGGCTGGGGTGTTTAACAAGGTCCGCATTAACCAGGTTAGCAATCTTCGAGTAAATATTCTCACCTGAGTTTATACAGAGATTTGTTCTTTTGGTTTTGGTTTGGTTTTTATCCTCCTACCTCATTCATCTGGGGGGGGGGGAGACGTTGAACGTACGGTGCACTTAACATCATAATAAATGTTACTTTGTAGCAAGCATTAACGTTTTCTGAAAAGAATGAATGATTTTTTTTTCATGTATAAATTCATTACTTTCTCACAAGTGCTCTGTGGACAACTGTTTCCCCATTATACATATTCAAGAAACAAGGCATGACAGATAAGTATAAATATTTCTTGAATGATGTACAGGAAGTGAAAACGTATAATTAAAGGGGTTTTAAGGCAAAAACCACATTCTTATCCTTACGGCTTTTTTTTTTTTTTTAAATTTTTATCCTTCTCCTTTCTCAGTTTCATCGCCCTGGATGTTGATGTCTCCTGTGTTAGTGCCCTGCTCAGTATCAACCTAATATGATCAACCAGCGTTCACAGAGGGATTACCACTTTGTTCAATTAGGGCTTTTCAAACCTAACCTATTGATGTTATTGTCTTTGCTCTACTTAGATATGAAAAGAAAGCGTCTGGTGACCAATGTAAATTCTGCCGGGTATTTTGTGGCCACCACATAACCCTGAACATTTTCTCTCTGACCATTTCTGCTCCAAAGGAAGATCATTAAATTGCTCCCAGGCAGAAAGCACAGGACCAGAACAGCAGGGCACTTTTGTAATAAGAACTTGTAAATTGAAAGCCCTGGATCCAGTTCCCACTGTGAGGACCCGCTGAGACTGGTTCCTTTTAACATTGCATTAATAGGCCCTTCAGTCCTAGTTAATTAAAGACAGTATATCTGGACAGACTTTCATTGCTTCCCTGGATTCCATGCATGGCAACCCTTAAAACTCAGTTCCTATCCTACACATCTCTATGCAATCGAGCTTCTCAGCGGTCTTCATGTACTGCAAATCGTCCATGCTTCTTGGGAAACACATTCCCCAACTTATTATCTTATTCTCGACGTGGAGTGGCCTGAGTTAAGAATCCCATTTTGCTCTTATATGTACGTATATACGTGTTGCCATCGAGTCAGATATGAGGACGACAGTCTAGCAGTGATTAACCAAGTCCATTTGTTAAATCCCCGCTGGTTAAAGGAAAGGCTTATAATTGCAAATATCATGGCCATACAGTTACAAACTGGAGACCTGCTGGGAAATGCAGACCTCAGTGTGGAGGTGTCATTAAAACCTCTAAGTGAGCCAGGGTAGTTAATCACTCAATTAGACTCTCATTATCATCTGCACTGAATCAAAAAGGCCTCCCGCAGTTTAGAAGGGGTTGTAACCAGTCACTTTGACTGGTGATCCCCCTCCTCACATACAATGGCCACAATGGGCCTTGGAGGGGTTATCAGCATGAAGTGGCCTGTATCTCGGCCTAAGCAGATGCCCAGGGAGTTTAGACAGCCAGCACTGAGGAGATCAAAGGCGGAGAAACAGCTGATTCCAGACTGGCTGGTGTCAGCCTGGAGTTTCCTCTGTCAAAGGCAGAAGGAGAACTATCTTATTGATTGCTGGCCTTGGTGCTGGGGCTGCAATTAAAGAGTTGTCCTCTGGGAACAACTTGGATGAATGTCTGGCCTTTGGAGACCTCAGCACTGGAGATATTAAGAGTAGGCTTTTCCTCCGTTCAGAAAATTCTGTTTGAGAAGTGCAGGGTGTGAAATTGTCACCTTCCCACCACACAGTGGCAGGCAGAGGACTAAGAACCAGTCATTGGTACTGTGAAAGGAGCTATCCCCACCCACTGAAATGCGTTCAAATTACCAGTCAACTTTTGGAGGATACAGTAGTCCACTTCTCACGTGTCCAGCCAATATCACTACCCTGGATTTAGTGGTTACATGATGCCGGGTTTCCCTCTGTGTGCTGTGAATCTCTGTCTACAATTACAACATGAGGCTCCTCTTGGCTATGGCAGACATGTCCCCGAGGACCTAGATAGCTTTGACTATTCCATGCTGGTGTTTCATAAACTGCCCTTCAATTCAATTTTGAATTTTTGTTTGCTTTGCATATGTTATTATTATTATTATTAGATTAAGATTGTTCCAGTCTTTTGGAAAGAAAAGCATAGAAATACCCTTTCACTTCCCTAAACCTTCTGGGAATGTATCCTTGTGTCAGTTACACGAGCAAATCTATGGAACCTTCAGTTAGCTTCTGACTTCCTTGGCTAACTTATGTCACCATATTAAAAGCAGTTTCTGAAACCATTTATCATTGTTGATTTTAACTTTTTAAATTTCTTCCATTTAACTTTTTTTTTTCATTTGACATACCAAGGCCAGTTTCTCCTCCCTCTCCTTCTCTGGCTCCCCCTTCTTCCCTATCCCACCCCCATCAATGACTCAGTGAGAGGGTAAGGTCTCCCTTGGGGAGTCAGAGAAGTCTGGCATACTAAATTGAGAAGGACCAGCCCTTTCACCATGCATCAAGGTTGAGCAAAGTATCCCAGCACAGGAAATGGGTTCCAGAAAGCCAGTTCATACATCAACAATAAGTTCTGGTCCCACTGCCTGGGCACCCCCCATAACAGATCAAGTCACATAACTGTCACCCACATTCAAAATGGAATGAAGTCTTGAATGCATGGGCACAGGAGATGACTTCTTAAATATAACTCCAGTAACACAGACACTAAGAACAACAATTAATAAATGGGACCTCTTGAAACTGAAAAGCTTCTGTAAAGCTAAGGACACAGTCAAGAAGACAAAACAATAGCCTACAGAATGGAAAAAGATCTCCACCAGTCCTACATTTGACAGAGGGCTGGTCTCCAAAATGTACAAAGAACTCAAGAAACTAGACATCAAAATACAAAATAATCTGATTTTAAAATGGGGTTAAATTTAACTTTAACGACCAGTGGTAGGCTGTGTTATCCAATTTCTCTATGGTGAAGTTGCTCCTCTTCCCTCAGCCTGTATTGTAACCTACAGAAATTTAAAAAAATCGAAAACCAAAAAACCCACCCAAAACCAAAAACAACAACAAAAAGCCCTGTTGCAATAGGAGCGGCGGGGCTGCGTCCCCAACACCCCGGCCGCTTGGCTAGCTCATGCCCGAAATAACAACACACAAACTGTATTCATTTAAGAACTGCTTGGCCCATGAACTCTAGCCCTTACAGGCTAATTCTCGCACCTGGACTAGCCCATTTCGAATGATGTGTGTAAGCACCCCAAGGTGCGCTTACCGGGAAGATTCTAGCCTAAGTCCATCATGGGTTGCAGCTGCCTGGGAGAGCAGAGCATGGTGGCTGTCCGGTCCCTCTGGAAGCAGCACAGAGTCTGACCTCACTTCCTCTTCCGCCCAGAATTCTATTCTGTTTATTCCGCCCACCTATCTTTTAACCTATCAGGGCCAGCAGTTTCTTTATTGCTCAGCCAATGAAATCAACAGATTGATATATGACACTCCCACATCACTTCCCCTTTTTCTGTTTAAACAAAAAAAAAAAGGCTTTAACTTAACATCCAAAGCTCTAGAAATGACAGAGACATCTCGCTGCCTGGACAGTCACCCAAAGTTCCTCTGTACCGTTGGGGCATCCATCTTCGGCCTACAGGCCCATAGTTTCCAGCAGACATTTCCACAAAGCAGGAAATTTCAAAGGCAGTCACTATCTGCTTGTCCTGAAGAATGTCTTGCAGACTCTTTCATGAATCAGGAACCCCGAAAGATCATCTCACCTTTAGGCAAGTTCAGCAGTCCTCTCTCTGCGGGTTCTCTGTGTCCAGTTTATGCAATAGTCCAGGCAAGAGCAGTTTCTTGCCCAAATGGCTATCAAACTCCATAAGGATCCTCTTCGATGCCCATCTTCCTCTTGAAGTAGATTGGTGCTGCCAGGAGCAGAGTGTCTCATTGTCATGAAAAGTCCTAAGTTATTAAAACATTTAAAATGCCATATTCTATAATCTTTGAAAAATATGAAGAATGCCTATCTAAAATATATCTATGCACATCTAGAAAATCTTAACTAACATGACTACAAACTTAACTATTATTAATGATTATTCATTAACAACCTATATACATTACAAAATTAACCTTAAATTTAAATCACTAAAGCAAAATCCATATCAATGTAAATTATTCATACCTATATCATCTCCCCCTTTAAATGTAAAAGAACATTTATAAACAATATTTGGGAATATGGGCGCAGTTTTTTCTCTCCAAACTGCTTCCTGCTGAATGGGGGCGTCGTTAATTAGGTCTTTCATGGTATAACCTGTGTGCTAGTTTCATCTCAGTTGGCAGTTGAGCGAAGCAATTTTCTGAAGGTATTCACAGCAACCGTTCAGGAGGGCGTGGTCCATCATACCATATCGGAATAGAAGAAATGAACAGGGTCTCATCCTCTGTGAAAACAAAAAAAGAAACTCCTTTCCAAAGTATCATGTCCTTAGATCCAAATTTCAAAGTCAAGGCATCAAAATCTCTACGTTGGATTAGTTCAGCAGCATTTATAAACAAATATCTTTTGGCAGCTGTTGCTCCTTCCTCAGCATTCAAACAATTCAAAGAGAGCATAATAGTATACAGTATCAAGACTCTCTGTGTATTTTCCATCTTTGTATGCTTTATTTTAACCTCTATTTCGTTTATTTTTACTTTTATTGTATATTCTCCATATCTTTGTCCTGGAATAACTCTGTAGACCAGGCTCTCCTTGAACTCTCAGAGATCCGCCTGTCTCTGCCTAGCAGGCATTGGGATTGAAGGCGTGCGCTACCACACCTTGAAGTCACAGAGGTCAATCCCTCCCAAGCGTTGGGATTAAAGGCATGTACTACCACACACAACTTCTTTTTCTTACTTTTTTTTTTAACTTTAAGAATAACTTTTTTTTTTTAACTTTAAGATACATGTCACTCCCACATCAAAGCCCCAAAACAAACAAACAAACAAAAAGCCCACAAAGGGTAGATAGGTACAGTCCATGATCTCAAGGACAAAGCGTTATGATATGGTATTCTCCAGCATTATTTGTTTAATAAATAATTTAGTTTGCTCTTGTGACCTTTCTTTTCGACTTTGTGATATAATCTGACATGTTAAGCTAATTTCAAGGCTTTCTGTTACCTTGCCCAACCCTTATAGGTTCAACTTAGTTTCAAAGTTATTGAAATCAGCAACTTTTCTCTTCAGTTCCACATCTACATTGCTTCCTACATGGCTGTAACTATTAAGAAGTATCTGTATTCGCCAGCCTCCTCAGTTAATTTTCAGAGGTTCTTTTTTGTACTGAAAATTAAAGATATTTAACAATTTATAGTATATA
>NW_026067918.1:4680527-4719154 GCF_014885135.2 Alexandromys fortis | reverse complement strand
TAAAAGAGATATATTAAGTTGTATTTCACACTAGGGTCTGAGTTAACCCAACCATAGGTATCTCAGCAGCTGTTCAGTCCATTAAGCTGCATGGTTGTCAGCACCAATCTGGGTTAAAAACAGGGAATCTTATTGATTGCTGCTGGTATTGCATCCACTTTGTGGGGCTGAAGCTGTTGGAGTCTGCTATCAGCAAACAGTGGTGGCAGCAGCAACAATGATGGACGCACATGAAGAAGAAAAAAAGTTATTAAGAGATATGCCTATATACACACAGAGAAACACACAACCTTATTTTTTTGTTGGAACAAAAGGCATACTCTATTCTGATAGAGTGATATTTCTATAGAGTCCCCATTCACTTATTCTAAGTGCACTAAGTGTCTTTTCAGCTTTTCTATTAAAATGACTCTTGGTCACCTATTGAATTTTCAGTAACTGTCCCCTTATTGGGTCTTTCTTCTCTATCCTCTTTTCAAGCGAGAACAACATTTTTGAGCATGTCTCCACGCATTTATTTGAAACAAAAGGGAAAAGGCCATTGCCCCTTTGAGATAAGAACACCAAAAGCACTAGCAATGCACTTGCTATGTACCAGAGAATTTAAGTGTTAGTAACTGTAATGATCAATAACAGCATTATGATTATCGAATAGAATATCTGAACCGTATCTCTATATTTAGTTGGTCTTGGGAGTACCACGGCACTTGATACTGAGAGATACTTGATACCTATGAGAAGAACCAGTAAAGATTATGTAAGAAGCAGTGAGAACAAAGGCTTCCAATGTCAGCTTCCTAGGCCTGAGCCCTACTTTTTCTGACTTTTATCTGGGTGATAATGAGAAATAAACCTCTCTATACCTCATTTTCCTCATTTTTAAAGTGAGCAAGAATATCAGCCCCCCCTTCCAAGACTCATGGTAGATTTAATAGTTAAAACATGCAAAGCCTTCAGGAAAATGCCTGGCTAAGGGTGACTTCTTAGAGTCCTGAGCTATTCTGAAACTAGGCACCCTCTATTCACTATCATCACGGGTGGACCACAGCACATTCGAAGTCTAAACATACCCCACCAGAATTTGCTACAAACCATTGTTACTCCTTTCTCCCACAAATGGTAAAAAGAAACACACGGGTACAGCGAAGCCCGTGGGAGCACAAGAACATGGAACTTGTTTTGAGCCAGGGCTCCCTGCAGGAGTGTGCAGGAAAGGCTCAGGCCAGGGCAGCTATCCAGGCAGGGATGTATGACAAATGACTTGTTGCTGCAATGGATCATCGGAGCCCGTCTACGCTGGTGACATGTCACAAGCATACATCATCAGAGCAGTGCCCGGCAGGAACAGCAGCAGCCTGGAAACCACCCTGCTCCATAAATTTTAATACAGCCAAATAAAAGAGCTGTAATTTTCTTTTCTTCTAAATTAAAGATTGACACTCAGGAAAGGCGGCACAGAAGGGTCTTTCATATGGCCCAGTTGCTTGCCAATGATCCCAGGAGTACTGTAGTCCTCTGTGCATAGGCATTATCAGCAGTAGCCATAGATGAAGGAAACCGTAGTACCTAATTTTGATAGCTTTGCAACCAGGCTATTTCTATGTGTGACCTCCTGGTGCAGCCTACTACATGAGGTGACTATAGCATGAACTACTCTGTGAACACAAAAGTGGTTTTCCTATTGGCCATTAGTCTATAGACAGATGGTGGCATGCTTTAACGTTTGCTATTATTTGCTAAGATGGCTCACGATTTATATCTTCATTGAGGTGAAACTGGTGAATGGGGACAAATGTAGTAGATTTTAATGGTCATGGCGATTTCTCATCAGGTTTGGGGAGACAATAGAGAACACTATGACTCATTCAGTAGCTTGCACTTCAGTTGGGTTGAATGAGGGTACTAAGAATATTGGTACCCATGAATGAAATATTTCTATTAATAAGAATGTTAAAGAATCGTGAAGCCATGGTTACAAGATGAAGAACAGACTGGCTGCATGGGTCAGGAAAAGCTTTACTAAGGAGTTTCCTGTGACCTCAATGAAGAGAAGCAAACAAGGAAATTTGAAGGACTAAAGTGCCCTGAGTAGACAGAATGAGAAACTGATGATCTGAAACACAATGGGCGTGGCAAGAGCCAGAAGTGAGATCTGGCAGTACCCGAACTCAGAAACTTGGAAACTCGGAAAGAATTGAGATGGGGAAGCTGAGATGAGTGGTAGAGTTGTAGTTCATATGGTGTCTTTACTTTGCTGAGAGATTTGCACGCACACACACACACACACACACACCTCCTGAGGGAGAAGAAGGAGATAGACAGAGACAGAGGCAGACAGATAAGCAGGCAAGCGGGCAGACAGGCAGACAAAGAGACAGAAATGGGAAGTCCCACAAGATTGACTTTAGTGTTGAAATACTTTGGAGAGCTAAGGCTGATCTGCTCTGTCACCGGATGCTGAAGGGTGGTTTCAAATGAGGCAGACATCAGTATCAGCTGTCAGAAGACGGGAACTTTAGTATGAGGAAATCCTATGAAGTGAGCTCTTTTCAAATTTAATTTCTGAAACATTGATACACGAGTGCTGCATCGAAAGCACTCCTACTATCCTTCACCTCTTCCCATGGCTCCTCTTCAGACTTCCTGTCCTGTCCTCTTCACTATTTATTATTGTATGCACACACACAAAACATATACTGTGTCCATTTGATATTGCTTATGTGTATATGAGTCCAGGTTTGATCACTTGGTATTGGGCAGGCTATGCAGGAACTCGTTCTTAGAGGAAAATAATTCTCCCTCTCTTGACAGCTATGGATTTCTTGTAGCTCTTCATCTAGGGGTGTCAGTTCCTGACATTCTTCCTGTCCACATAGAGAACTCTTGCCTGAAGAGAAGTAACCATAGAAGGTGAATCTGAGGCCTGGAGGATTCTCCTAAACATGGATCATATCGAGGCAAATTCAGTACTGGTTGGAATTAACAAGAAGAACAAGAGAAATGGGTTAAACAGGAGCAAAGAAAAAGCAATGGAGGAAATGAAGCTTGGGACCCACTAAAGTATGGGCTAACCGCCCCAGGATGCAGCATTGGCAAGAAATGTACATAGCTCTTATAGCAAGAGAAATGACCAGAGATGACACAGCTCAGCTAGCTGCACAGGTTAAATGTGGGAATCATTCAAAATTCCTCCCTCTCATGAACTAATTCTCTCTTGTCACACAACATCTGTGTACCTCATATACAGACTTAACACCTCTTTTCTGTATAATTCCAGGCATTGTAAGCCAGCTCTTCATTGAATTCCCAGTTTTTCAAAAAGTCAATCCTAATAGAATCAGCCTTATTAAAATTTTTTTAACTGTTAATATAAAGTGGGAAGAAGGCAGATGTTCAGAGACCCACCCTGAAATGTGCACACTTCTGTAGCTTGTTTTGCAGAAATGTGCTGTTTCCAACTTGTATAGGGTACTACACTGAATATGAGGGGGGGATACCGACATAGAGACAAGCAGAAGACAGAAGGTGACAAAATCAGACGCAGGTCACAAGGCCTTATTATTAGGAGTGTCTCTGAAATCCTGGGAGAAATCCATAAGCTGTGGACACCATGCCAAACATCTCTTGGATTCTGAGAAAAATGTGAACATGTTCCACTGACTGGCTGGAAAACACTCTCTGGGACCATCGTTGTTTTTCCTGCGGCTGTACCTGTGTGGTTTCATTGAAGACTTACTTCAGCAGACGGTGTTGGCAATTCAAGGCCGAGGCGCCAAGGGTTTCTTAGAAATGTATTTCAGGGTACAGTATCAAGGAGTAACATTTATCTTGGAAGGGCTTCCACGGGAGAATCGGGATGCTGTGGGGGTAATTTTGTTGTTTTCCCATATAAGGTTAATGGGTCTAAATTAATTATAAATCAACAGTTCCACGGAAATACCTTCATGTTTCTCTTTTACTTTTCAAAATTGTAGGCAACTTGGCTCTGAAGAGAGACTCTACTCGCCACCTATCAAAGGATCCAGTGTGTGCTAGGTTAGTCGCCCAAATGTGGGTTTTTTTTTTTCCTTTTTCTTTCCTTTCTCTGTCTCAACTATCCTAAAGAAATATTGCAAAAAGAACATGGACTGAGTTCAAGAAATCTACAAAATAAATGAATCTCAAAATACTACGTCTTCAGCATTCAGTGAACTTGAGGCAATAATGAAAGGGGGGTGCAGCAAGGACCTCTACTCACCTTGGTTCCCCTCAAAAGAAGACAATTAAATATCTAAAGTCTTGTATACTGTCCAAAGTGTCTCTTGTCATAGACTGGTAGGAAGGGATCCTGTCTCCCTTGTCCCTGTTCATTACATTGTGCCCACACTCATTTATGGACCAAGGGCAGGGTGGTCCTTAATCAGCTCCCCTAGAACATTATACAGTCAACTCTCAGACACTTGGCACTGATGAACAGAAGAAAGAGGGGCTTATGGCCCTGAAGACATAAGTAGCTGTAGAAAGAATCATATTGTGTAATGAGTCCATTTGGATTTTGGACATATTTAAGTTGTTAACAAGGTTTTTTTGTTTGTTTGTTTGTTTGTTTTTAGTTCTTCAAATGATCATATGATTTAAATAATAAAGTTTAATGAAGAAAAGCTACCTTTCTTCTTTCTTTTTCGTTTTTAGCTTTTATGTGTTTATTTCTGTAAAAGGAATTACTTACACCACTTTTGATAGTGTTTGCTCCAGTCCACCAATGTAAAGAAAAGCAGTCTCCTACAGATCATGATCTCTCTCACTGCCTTTCGTTAGGACCCAAGATACTTACTTTGGCTTTTTAAACATTTCCACTCTCGAGTCTGGCCTTAAGTAAATACTTGTATGGTTAGCCAAAATGCATAATTATCTGAACCAGTGAAAATGTTAACGTGCATTTGCAAGCGAAATGCCCACGGATGATCTTTCGTTCCATTGACCCACCCTCCATCATTAAGGATTCCTTCATCATTCTTAATTAAGGTGTGGGCTGTGCATCTTGTACACAGAAATCTTCAAAGTGAGTCTCATAGTCAAGGGGAGTTCAGAAAACTGGAGCAAGAGATGGATTGTTTCCACGTAGGGAAAGACAAATGGAGAGGTGTATTTAGTCTAGAAGGCAGGAAAGCTCCAAGGCTTTGATTGCTTATTTGCTCGAGAATGCTATGAGCGAGTGGAAAAGGAAATGTTCCTTGGTCTTCCAGAGCTTGCTAAATATGCCCTACCTTGTTACTCTCAGAAATGGCTGCCTTACAGAGGGGAGGGGGAGAAGATTGGGGGGAGGGGGAGGGAAAGGGGAGGCTGGGAGGAGGCGGAAACTTTTTTTTCTTATTCTCAATAAAAAAAAAAAGAAAGAAAGAAAGAAAAAAAAAAAACTCTGAATGAAGTAGTTAATACCTGGGGCCCTACCCAGTATTAGACATCGCTAATCACCCTGAGGACATTAGATCAAACAAAATGAGCTATTTCTTGAGGTATATAATATTTATATGTATGCTCTTCGAACTTGGCATTTCCCAATGGACATGAGGTAGGAAAAAATTGAAAAATAAAGTCAAAATTAATAGGTATCTACTGTTTTAATTCTTAATTATTTTGATGAAAAACATTCACTTTTGTTGAATATTGTGTTATACCTTTAGCCTGCTCTGTATTTTATATATCTGCATCTTTATAAATTAAAGAAAAAAAGAGAAGACTACTGAGTATCAACCACAATGTTAGCCTTTAAATCCAGGAACTCCGACCTCTATACAGGGCTGGACATTTGCCTTCATTAAGCCTCATGACTCCTCATCACAAGTTAAAGGGGTCTCGGTCACTTTTATTTCTAATATTATTTTTAAAAAAGTGAATTTTGATGTGAAGATTTGATGCTGGTTATATATGGTAAGAAGTATAACTTTGATAGTTTTATCCCTTCCTATAATCATTTACTCTTACTACTTCAATGTCCTACTTTATACCACAGAATTCAAGCTAAATGAAGTAAAAGCTAGTAGTCTGTGGTATATACTCAGGCAGTATGCCAACAGAGTCGGATCTGTGATTCCTTCTTAGAGTTAAAAAAGGATGTACAATTAGGGAGCAAGGTTTCCAAATTCCTGATTGCCAGGAAAGATGGGGAGGGGCTCACACCTTTTCCTATATACAGCCCGGTAACACTTTTAGCTGTTTTCAAGCTTAGTTTAATGTTTTGTATATTTACAAATGCTTGCCCGAGTGTATATTTGTATCACATGTGTACCCAGTACCCTCATAAGGCAGAAGTGGGTACGAGATTCCCTGAAACTGGAGTTAGACATGGTTGTGAGGGGCTGTGTGGGTGCTGGGAACTGACTCTGCATCCTGTGTAGGAGCAGTAAGTGCTGCCGAGCCAGCTCCCCAGCCTTCCAGCAGCACTTTTTTTCCTTTTAAATTATTTTCTTCATTTTACTCTCCCCAGTGCTATTTTGTTATAATTAACAAATTTAAAACAATGAATTATGCAAGTATTCTTTTCAAAATGCATATAAACTGCTTACCCTCATTGCAGGCATGGGGGACAAAAATTATAACTGGTCCCTTTGAAAGGTCATGTCCCTCCACTGTCACGTGGTTCTCCTACAGGGATAGACAACATCCCCTCCAGAGTAACTGCTAGCTGTCTTGCTGGTGAGCTCTTTGGCATGCTATTGTAGGAAAGCAAAAGAAGTTCAACTGATTGGCAGAGAAACAATAGAAGTGCCAAGAGCTAGCCAGGGTTCTGGAGTTCTTACTCACAGACTGAAGCTACACAAGGGTTCTATTCCCAGATGCTAAACAAGGGTCAGTCGCAAATAATGGGGATGGTTGGACATACATGGCTTTCCACATAGTGATGCTTCATAGCCAAAATTATCCACAGTGCTTTAAAATCAGCATAATAAAAAGATGAGGACCTGTTCATGATGGACAAAGTGAGCAAAGCAGTGATGGCAAACAAATATTCAAATATTCATTAAAAGTCTCTCAACTGCCAGGTGGTGGTGGTGCACGCCTTTAATCCCAGCACTCGGGAGGCAGAGGCAGGCGGATCTCTGTGAGTTCGAGGCCAGCCTGGTCTACCCAGAGCTAGTTCCAGGATAGGCACCAAAGCTACAGAGAAACCTTGTCTCGAAAAACCAAAAGAAAAGTCTCTCAACTATGTTTTTGATATTCAAACCCTTCTTGTGGGCTACACATGGTTTAGAAGCTGTAACAATAATGTATATGGCATGCTCACCAATCATATATATATATATATATAGCCAGAGTTTTGGAATTCTCAGAACTCATGTCAAAACTAGCTAGGCATGATGGTGCATGTTTGCAATTCCAGTGCTAGGCAACCAGAGGTGGGTAGATCCCAGAAGCACATGGGATAACCACAGAGAGACCCTGACTCAAGAAGAAGATAGAAACGACCTGAGCAATTTTACCTTAAGATCTCTTTTGGCCTACACACACACGCACGCACGCACACATGCACATTCTTTCCCCAGAAAGACACTGTACACATATGCACCCACATACACAAACATACACACTAATGTTTGTAATAGAGCTCAAGCAATACAATGAATGTTGACTGGTACCCTTTTTCCCCTGTATTATTTTATCTGTGGCAAGATGCAAAAGGAAGATACATGATGGATTTTTAATATTAAAAAGGCCCTCTCATGACACTATATCTAGCCATTCAAAACTGTGCTTACGCTTCTCCTACCTCAGCAGGGTTCAGGAAATATGATCAGTGAATCAGATGGTGATGCTTTTGCTTGCTAGCCACACTACGCTGCTTCCCCATGGATCAGGTGGCTCCATTCCACTTCCCTAAGCTGGTAACTGCTTAGACAATTATTCAGCTCTTAAAAGAAAAACAAAGTAAATCCATGGTGGTGCCAACTTTTCACGACCAATAATTCCTGAGTATTGCTTTATGTAAGAGGAAGTACAGCTTTGTTTTGGGAAGGGGGAGAAGGGAAAAAAAAAAAACTAGACATCCAGGGCTGTTATAAATTCACCACACGGCCATGTGGTGCTGGCAAATTTTGCTTCCAACTACATTTTGAGACACAAAGAAATTCAAATGAGTAATATTGTTGTCAGAGATGATTAATCTTCCCTTACAGTGAAGACGTCAGCAATAATTCACCTTTGCCAATGGACTTGGCTATGGAAGAGTCAAGTGGAGAAGGCCATGGGCGTTTTTCTTGCTGCAAGTGACTGGAGTTCTCAGTGGCCAACCTTGAAAACGTGCATACTGGTGACATCATTCAGACTGAGCCGATTTTATTTAGGAATCTATATGCCTATACGTATGCATATATGTACGTAACAACAGTTAATGAAAAAAAAAGATGTGCGTTTGAAAAGAAGCAGGGAGGGCCATGTGGGAGACTTTGGAGGGAGGACAGAGAAGAAATAAATGATGTAATTATATTATAATAAATAAAAGAAAAATTTAAAAGAATAATTTAAATTTAAAAGAGTAAGAAACAATGAGGATATCAGGTATCATTAGAAACCCGGGTCTTTCCGAATTGCACACAAGATTAAATAGGAGATAGGGAACCATTTTCAAATATTCTATTATTATTTCTGAAGTGGTAGTAATTAACTATAGTAGTTGCAAATAATAGAGCCCTGGTTTTTTGACGTGTGTGTATGTGATAAGTGCAAATGTATATGTGCATTCACATTTGTGGGTACATGAGTGGTGTGAGTGCATGTGTGTGCATCTGTTTGTAAAGGTTAGAGGCTGACAATTGTGTTTTATTGGATTCCTTTACGTGCTGTATACTGAGGCAATGTCTCTGGCTTGAAAATCGAGCTCATGGTTTCTGCTACTCTGCCTGCATGGCGTGCTCTGGGGAATTCCTTATTTCAGCTTCTGGTACCCAAGGCTTACAGGAGTATATCAGCAGCCATGCCACTTATGTGGTACTGAGTAAAAAAAAATGCTGGTCTTTGCAATTGAGGGGCAAGTGTTTCATTGCTGATCCATCTTCAAATCCCTAATAAACATGCTATTTTCACATTTGGTCCTTCAGCAATGAGGTAAAACATGATGATGTTGAACTCTTGCTATATGTACATTGGAATGTACCTGAGACTGGAGGTACCCAGTTTCTCTCATGATAAAAGTTTAGATGCTTATATTTGCCTCGGTTTGTTTCTATTGCTCTGTCCAGCTAAGACTGCATCCTAGCTCTTCTCTAGCAGAATGTAGACAGCTATCAGATAGCTGGCAGCCTTTGACAGTTCTCTCTTCTGAAACTCTCACTTCAAACTTGTAGGCAAAATCTGCGCACATAAAATAGGTATAAATCTAAGTCTTCTATAAGTTTCAGGACGAGAAATATGGTATTTGCCTTCAACCTTAACCTTCTCACCAAGGAGAACAAATCAGATGAATCCTGTTTACTATAGAAAATACTGAAGCACGACTCATTGCTTACCTTCATCCTGCCTGGATGGTGCCAGTAACTGAGACTCCATCTGCGCGGTTCAAGAGGATTCTGCTTTTCAAGCTCAAAATTTTAATAAATGACCAATGAAAATGGCCTGATGGCAGATTCTAATATATTCTCTGGCTGTTCCTACTTGCTTTTTTTTTTTCTCAGTTGAGTATATAGCCAAAAGTTGGGGTAGGTAAAAAATAAACATATTAAATATTTACAGGTAAAATTCATAGAATGTTTGGAAAACTGTCTTTTCCATATCTTGTCTCTTTCAAAAGCATTAAAGTTAGGGCCATGGCTCTGGAGCAGAGTCAATTTTTAAAGGTTTTAACAATGGATTCTCATTAGAATGTACACAAGAGTTTGTCAAATGAGTTATTTAATTAAAATTTCTGAATTCTTTGTTTCTTGTACTTGAAGAACCAGAGAAAATGCCACTATGGTGGGTATAGAAATCAAGGCTTCCTTGCAGAACATCCACAATACACTTTGAAAGGAGATGGCCATGCTTGATTAAATGTGCCAGTAGAACTTGCTTGCATGGCTTTGGTAGTTTCCTTCTTCTCTTGTCTCCCTCATTCTAGACTCTTGCTGTTTCTTCCCTGCCCTTCCTAACAGACTCCTGCCAGAATAAACTTCCTGCTGTCTTGGAATCTGACTAAACTGGGTCTAGGCATATTGTTTATGGTGGTGTGGAGGGCCAACGAGAAAATGGCCTCCATGAGGGCTATAAAAAGCTCTTGATGGGAAACTCATTTGCAGAAGAGTAAATGTTGGAAAGCTTGACCAAGCCACAGAATCTGCGTCGGAGGAGGCAGAGCTGATCCTGCAGTCAACCAGAAATGAGCACTTGACTCTTCTTGACTTGGTTTCTTCATCTTGAAGAAGGCCATGAGGTTCAAGTTGGAAAACATTTTTGGGGCAACCACTGTGAAGAGCAAGCATAGTAAACCACTGTCACATTCTGTAAACTGTGGAAGCACAAAAGGCTAAGGAACCCTCAGGTCCATTCCTCAGCCATCCATGGTGGGTTTTCATGCATGACGGAGACCTTTTCAGAAAACAGACTTGGTTTTCCCCAATGAACAGTTTTCCTCTGATGAAATTCCATCACAAGATGGAGAATCCACTGTGCAGCTGACCCTGTATTCTGTGTGGCCTAGGTTATAGGGTTTGGTGGTAGCTACCAGCTGCCAATGTTTTCTGGGCAATGATTAGGAGCAGACCGTAGTCTCTCCCTGAACAGATGTATATTTAATCTTCATTTTTCTGCATTCACATCTCCTGTTACAAATTCCTGTCTTTGATTCATAGTTAATATCTATATATTTAAATTTATGTATATATTTGTATGTATATATATATACCTTCCATGATTCTGATCTCTCATTTTAGTTCTAGAAAAGATTGGTTTATGAGGGTTCTGATGTGGGAGTCCCCTTTGTGTGCTGTGATTATTATTAATGAATAAAGAAACTGCCTTGGCCTGTTGATAGGGCAGAACTTAAGTAAGTGGGGAAAACTAAATGACATGCTGGGAGAAATAAGGCAGAGTCAGAGAAAAACCATGCATCCCTGCTGGACACAGACGCCAGAATTCTAGCTGGTAAGCCACAGTCACGTGGTGATACACAGATTGATAGAAATGAGTTAAATTAATACGTAAGAGTTAGCCAATAAGAAGATAGAGCTAACGGGCCAAGTAGTGATTTAATTAATATAGTTTACTGTGTGATTATTTTGGGACTAAGCAGCTAAGAACTAACTAGCAGCCTCCTTACAACAGGGTTCTGATGTAAGGAATAAGTTAATCCCTTGATGGACTCACTCATGTTATGATGTCAAGATTGAAAAAAAATTTTTTAATAGGTACGCGTTTTTTTGATCATGGTTGAGGGCATATCCTGAGAATGTGTATTGCCTTGATTACGTCTTACATTTCATCTTTTTGCTTCCAGACTACATGAAGTAAACATAGTTCCTCCACCCCATAGCTTCATCTCTGCCATGATATTGTGCCTCAAATCCCCGGGATCAAATGGCTATGGACTGAACCTTCTGGAACAATGAGCCGAAAATACCCTCCCCCCCCCCGTTTTTGTACACTGCTTTCTGTGGTATTTTGTTACCCTGATGATACAAATGGCATACCCACAATGGTACCGGTCCCTTGAAAAGATTTTTTTCTCCCTAACACTCAGAAGTTCACAATAGAGTTAATCACAACCGTTCTTATTCTTTCTTAAGCAGAACTATGACAGAATGTCAATGAATCAGCCGAGAAGTGATGTCAAAATGCTAGGATACGATGAACAATCACAGAAAGCCCATTTTTTTCTAGGGTAGAATTTAGATCGGGCTGCGTGTGTCTCCCTGTGTGTATGCATGTTCTTGTGTACATTTTACATCATTTCTGAGGCAAGTACTTTTTGGGGATCCAGAACAATATATACTGTCACGTATGATTTTGCTCCACGCTGAGCTGTTGGCTAGTCAAGCTTTTTGACTGACTGATTGATATATAGGGTGGAGAGGAGGGAGAATTCGTGGGTTGAGAGAAATACAGATAAAAGCCCCCATCCCGGTCTTTGCTCCAGATTACAGGACTCTCACATAAGAGCCAAACACTGCTACACCATTAGAAAGAAAATCACTTGGCTGCTCCAATCTTTTGCGTCCAATTTATGTCCAATTTGCAGACTTTCAACATCGCAACCTCACAGTTCATAAAATCAAACTCAGCCTGAGCTAAGTCTCCAGGTAATGGGTTTAGGATCACGGAAGGTGTTACCTGCAGTTCATGATGGGTAACTTTCTTGTTAACTAAAGTCCCCTTAGCTAAATGAGTTCCAGCTTTAAGTCTCCCCTCTCTCTTTTTTTTGGCATGAGTATTTGGGATGGGGGTTGGGTAGGCGTAGAATTTTATTAGGCTGCGCGTGGAGAGCTTTTCATTGCAAAGGCAACAGGGAAAAAAATGGGATAAGCCAGTCTTTGTATAAACGGAAGGTGGTGAAAGGAAGGCTGTGTATAGGGGCGAGGGGATCAACCCTCGGGCTCCACTTGGCTATATGGAGACTCCAGGAGACGGCCCAGTGCTCAGAGTGGAGCCTGGCTATTTCCGCAGGTAGCTGTGGCTCTGCAGGGAAGGCCTAGCTAGAAAAACCGCAGAAACGGGGCGGGGTGAGTGGTGGTGGTGGTTGGGGGTGGGTAGGTGGAGGGACTCTTAGCATCACTTGTCCAGTCCTTCGTCTCTGTTCTTAACAGTGTTCTCACTTTCTCCCTCTCGCCTTAAGAGAGTTTTGATCTGTAGTCAACGACTAAAAACAGGTCACCCATATTCTAGGTGTGTGTGTGAATCTAAGAATCTGCACTTCTGTAGCACCATGGGTCTGTGTATTAACACATACCCCTGATTGGAGAAGCTGTTCCAGAACCCTAAATAGAAATGCTTCTTCCAAACTGGTGGTTCTTCCACTCTCGGTCTGAGAAGTTATATTAATTTGATGTCTATGTTTTCAAAACATCCATTTATGGTCCTGCTCAATTTAAGCGGCTCCTGAATGCTATTTAACATGACCTTCTGTCATCCACCAAGGTAACATCAGCCACTTTTGCATTTTCATTTCTTGTAAAAATCATTTGCCTTGGAAAACTCACCAGGCTGCAAGTATTTCTACACGTAGCTGCGTCTACACACCTTCTACTTTGTGACAGCTAATCTCAGTTGTCAACTTGATGTACCAATGAAGAGGAAATCTCACCTGACAACTCACTTCCATCAGACTGGCTGGTGGCCAGCTCTATGGGGCATTTTCATGAATGCTGATTGGTATGGGAGAGACTAGTACACTGTGGATAGTACCACCCGAGGCAGGTGGGGCTATATAAGAAAGGTGGCTAAGCCAGCCAGAGGAAGTAAGCCAGCTAGCATCACTTTTCCCTGATCTCTGCTTCTATTTCTGCCTCCAAATGTCTGCCTTGGGTGCCTGATGACCTGGAACCTGTAAACTGAAATAACCCGTTTACTCCCCACACTGCTTTGTATTAGGACACTCATCCCAGCAACAAAAAGCAAGCTGGAACTGGTTTGTTCCACTGTCTTCCTGTTAATCCCTCTTTCTCTGTCCACATTCAGTCTTACAATGGCTTTTTATTTGTTTGAGTTTTGAGTTCTGTGTTTTTACTTCCTGAAACTGTCCTTATGTCTTTCCCTGATCTATCGGGGATGACCAAAGATAGCTGAGTCTATGAATAGTTAAGAAGATAAATGTGTTATCTCTCTCTCTCTCTCTTTCTCTCTCTCTCACCCATTATCTACCCTCCAGCTTTTTTTATACTGAGAATTGACTCTCCTGCAAGCGAGACAATTATTCTAACACTGACTTTGCATCCCAGTCCCCTCTATGTTTTTGGTTTCAATATTGAGCCACACAAAGTTGTCCAGACAGGATTTGAATTTGGAATTCTCTCCCCCAGCATCTTCAGCATCTGAAATTACAGCAAGACTCATTGTTATTGTCTTTAAGTACATACTGAGAGTATATAAATTTTACATATATTTAATCATAGGGCTTTTTATCACATAGGGATAGTATATATGTAGGCCAGTTTTGATATTTTCTACGAAGCTTATTTCAAGATTGAAAAATGATGGCGTGACCATTGTGGTATTGTTATAGTAACTTACAAGAATACCACACAAGTACACACTAACAAACACACAGAGAGACACATGCATGCATGTGCACACACATACACACATATGAGTTATTTAATTTTATAATGGAAAGATATTCCCATGATGCTAGTCTTCTTTTATGTCCTTTGTCAAAGTTGGATACAAGAAAACAACTGTTTTCCAAAGCTAAAATTTTGACATCAGCAATTCAGCCTTTATACAGTTAAAGAAATCCTCATTACACAAGTCTGAAAAGGGGATTCTAAAAGAGACCCTAGTATGCTTGGGAAATGTTTCACAGAGGTTCTGCTACCTTGATAAAATTAAGCAACCAAGTGCAGCAGTCACATGGAAAGCTATTTGATGACAGTCAAGAAGGAGCATGACCGCTTCTCTGAAACTAACTTTCAGGTCCCAGTCTTTTGAATCTGAGAGGGAACATGCCATCTTTCCTTCCAGCTCCCATTCCTTTCTCTCCTAGGAGTCTCAGTGGCAGGGAAGGACAGGCCTAGTGGCTTCCTGCCTCAAGTCTGGTGAAGAAATTTCCACCGTGAAAGATCCTGCTTTCCACATCCCAGTCTATGATTCTGAAGGAAGAAGACTTATGGGAAATTTCAAGCCCTCCCTTAGTCCTGTACCCTTTGAAGGCTAAATTGTTCACTCAGAACTTGGACTCCAGACTTCTGCCTTCTGGTTTTTGTCAGGCACTGGGAGGAGATTTCCAGCCAAATGTGGTGCTCTGAGTGGGAAAGGTGGTTAACCTGAACACCAAACACCTCTCTCTGCTGTGGGCCCCTGGGTATCTCAGGGTTTGCTTTTAAAACCAAACATCACAGGACATCCAAAGATGAGGTCAGGCAATTACACAGTGGCAGTGGTATCTTATTTTAAAAAAATGATGGGGAACCTCTAGGTGTTAGGGTTTGGCAAACTAACTTAGCAAAATATTTTAGTTTTAAAAATGTGGAGAACACCATGTCCCAAGGACATTTGTCTTTTCGTTTTTATAGGAACTTATAATAATAACTTAAAACCTATTGCTTCTAGTTCATCTGAGTTCTATTTGTTCTGAATAGATATACAAAGATAAATACTAAAAGTGATGTAGCATTAAGAGCGGCAGGGCTGCGCTCCCGGCACACGGCCGCCCGCATGGCTAGGTTATGCCCGAAATAATTACATGGAAACTGTATTCTTTTAAACACTGCCTGGCCCGTTATCTGTAGCCTCTTATTGGCTAGCTCTTACATATTAATCTAACCCATTTCTAATAATCTGTGTAGCCCACGAGGTGGCTTACCAGAGAAGATCTTAACCTGCGTCTGTCTGGAGTGGAAGAACCATGGCGACTCCCTGACTCAGCTTCTTTTTCCCAGCATCTGTTCTGTTTACTCCACCCATCTAAGGGTTGGCCTATCAAGGGGCTTAGGCAGTTTCTTTATTAATAAGAAATCACTCCCACATCAAAGTGAAGTAATATGGTTTTCAATAATTTGAATTATTGTTATTATTTTAGGTATAGGAGCCAATAAGAAACACACAGGTGGTGGCAAGCCACAATAATGGCGCAGCAGGATCAGTTGTCTCATCAAACCCAAAGTTTGACTTCAGTTTGGGAGTAGCTCCTAGCTTGCTAGGGTAGTGTGTTTAACCCTTTCAATGTCGATTTCTTTCTCTGTAAAGTGAGACCAATAATAGTAGTTATCAAAGAATAAAGAAAGATGCTTACATTTTTTACCTTTACTTATTTGTGTGTGTGTATGGGGTGGAGGAGTCATGTATGTGGAGGTCAGAGGCCAATTTGTGGGTTCGGCTTCTTCTGTCATGTGGATCCTGGGGATTGAACTCGGGTCATCTGTCTTAGTTCTAGTGCCTTTATCCACTGATCCTTCTCACCAGGACAGGAGTTACTGATATTGCACCAATGAAGTATGTGACACCATACCTTCAAATAAAAATAAGCAAATAGTTCTACTTAATTGAAAAAGAAAGTTACATGTATCTCCAATTTTCTATTGAAATGTTTAAAAAATATTTAGGAAATTAATGGGAAGGTCAATTAAGAAGCATACATTTGTATTGTGGAGAACAAGTTTTAGTTTCATTAATGAATTAATGTGCTGGCTTTCAAGATTAATAAGCTTAAAAATGTAGCAACACCAGTGTTTGATCTATTCATTGACTGAGCTGTCCATTAAGTTTAATTAGAGAATTAAAATGAGAGCCAGTGAGATGGTTCAGCATGTGCAAGCCTCATGACCTACTTTGACCCCAAGATCCCTAGGTGGAAGTGAAGGACCAATTCCCAAAGGCTGTTTTTCTCTGACCTTGATTGTACCCTAATACACATCTATTCTAGCCCCTCATATATCTATACATACCTTACACACACACACACACACACACACACACACTAAAAAATTAAAATAATGTAATAACAGAAAATAAAAATACAGACAGTTTTTAATAACATACTGGCCAATTGGTTTTGATCTGATTATTTTTAACTTCTTGTAAATCAAAAGAATGGGATTAAAAGAACGGGATTGTAGCCATAATATTAAGAGTAAACACCTCTCTAAATAGTTAATTTAAAATGATTTCTGCTATTTGAAACTTGCTTCCTTTCTCTAACAAAATAGTTTCATTTACTAGATGAATATATTTGAAATAGTCAAAAAAAATTTCATTGCCCTGGGTTGCAGTTGTCAACTGTAGATATTATTGTGTACAACACTTAGTGAGACTCAGGATATATGATCAGAGGGACTTTTTGAATATCCTTCAATATATACCTACATAAACATTTTAAAATCAAAGCGTTATGTATCTAATGGGACTGCAGAATTATAAACAATTTCAATATTTAACTCTTGCAGTGCCAATATTTTTTCCACACTTGAATTTTACCATTAGAGAGATTTATTTTTCTGACAGAGTTATAGAAGTCATCAACTGGTGATGACAATTCAAAATATGCAAAAATGAAGATTTAAAAAACAGACACCTAGGTAAAAGAGCCCATGATCACCCTCCCATCTAGAGTGCACAGGGGCCCTGTGCTCCATGGTCTTGACTGAATTTTTAATTGCATGTAATCATACTTTCCGCTGAACTTCAAAGAAGGCAGGGAAAGCTTGAGGGTGCTCTGCCTTCCATACTCTGCTTTATGGAGCCTCATTTTAGTAACCAGAGCAGGTGTTGCTTAGCAAGGGCTAAAGAATGAAAAGAAAATCAAGAGTGGCTTTGATTTTGAAAGTACACGTCTGTGTGGTGTAGGAGCTCCTTCTGTCTATGTGTTGCTTCCATTGGTTAATGAATAAACTGCCTTGGCTTTTTGATAGGGCAGAACTTAGGTAGGCAGGGGTGGGGAAACAGAACTGAATGCTGGGAGGAAGAATGCAGAGTCTGAGAGACACTATTGATCCTTTGCCTGAGAAGGACACTCCTTAGAATCTTGCTGGTAAGCCACTGTCATGTAATATACAACAATTAATAGAAATGGGTTAAATTAAGTGTGAGAGTTAGTCAATAAGAGGCTAGAGCTAATGAGCCAAGGAGTTCTTTAATTAATACAATTTTTATGTGGTTATTTTCGGAGCTAAGCTAGCTGGGTGGCCAGCATGAGCAAGCAGCCTGCTCCTTGCAACATCTGTGTTTGCATCCAATGCCTTAAAAAGTTGCAGATTGTTTAAAAAGACTTGGTGGGTAATGTAGATTCTTTGTGAGAACCCAATGTCAGGTCTCCCTCTCTTAGGAGGAGGAAGCGAGATGTGGTAACATGGTCTGTAATCTCAGTACTGGAGAGAGAAGAGGCCTGAATCTCAGGGTCTCCTTAGCCAGTCAGTCTAGCAGAAACTGTGATTTCCTGACTTAGGGATGGACCCTGCTTTAAATAAAAATAAGAAAGGTGGGGCTGGGGAGATGACAACTCAGCAGTAAAGATCATGGACTGCACTTTCAGTGATGAGATCTTGGTTTCCAATACCCATGTCAGGTGGCACACAACTGCCTATGACTCCAGCTTGAAGGCATCCAACACTTCTGACCTCCATGGGCACTTAAACTTACGTGCACACACACAAACACAGAGTCACAAGTGTAAACACATAATTAAAAAAAATAATAAAGTACATCTTAAAAAAAATAAGGTGGAGAAATGAATGATGAGTACTTTCGATGTGAACTTCAGGCTTCCAGTTTACTGAATTATGAGAACATATGTACACGTATGCATACAAATGCATATACCATAGACCTATAGAACACACATACAAACACATGTGCGTGTGCATGCACACACACACATACACACACATCATAACCACAAACATGAAAACAATGAGAAATAAATGGCAACTCATTCTTTACGGGAATATCTGAGCAGTTAAGTCTATTCTTTCATTCCTGTTGTCCTAGTTCTTAAGAAACAAACAAAAATTGGAAACAGAAAAACAATTTACTTTTGTACTACTTACTGAGGTTTGCTTAATTCTGTTATTATTAACTTATATTTTCGTGTAAATTTACTGTGTTCAACATTCTGGATAAATAGATCTTTTGACAAGTATGAAATCATATTCGTATGGGAAACATTACAAATGTTGGTAATTTAGACAGTGTTACAAACTGAATATCCCATAAACTATAATTAGTTTCTCTGTGTTCTTGTATCTGTTTCTCAGTCAACAGATAAATCTGTGTTAGTCTCTTTAAGAGATTTTATACTTATTTAATGCTTTATAAGAATCAATATGTATATATACCTGTTGTTTTATCTGATCCCCACAGTTTATATGTGGTTATCTAAGCTGTAAGCTGGGCTTGGGTCTTGTGACTCCTACTGTAAATTTCTAGACTTCGCAGACAGCAGGAGCACTTCTGCTACCTGTAGTATATATTGTAGGGTTTTACTTATTTAAGTGCATGATTAAATGCTATTTATTTGAAAGAAAAGCCTAGAATATCAGTATTTTAAGGGGAAAAAAGATCTCACCTGAGCTGAGAACATTCTATATACCAGAATGTGCTTTTTTTCCAGGTATAAACTGGTGTGTCACATATTCCACAAATGTTTTGGTATAAAATAATGATCATTTTACTAACCAGTTTATGCTACCTCCCTGACATCAGTACTTTGTACATATAGCTGGCTTGACTTAAGGATGTACTTTTGAGACTCACTTTCAAGGTCAAATTGAAGACTACTGATCCCTGGGATTCAGCAATATCATGCTAAAGACTCTTTTTAAAATTATGTTGGACTTCAAGTTTCTTTGTTTAAGTTTCTCTTTACAGCTAGTTTGCAAACCTGGGTTCTCAATGCAATTGATTTTTAACACATCCCGGGCTTTATAAGGATCAGACTCAAAACTGGTCCAAGGTGACTGTTGCCACCTTTTATTTCATAAGATGATGCATAGTCAAACTCTTTCCAATGAAGGAGACGACACAAAGCTGAAGATGACCCATGATATGTTTTGTTGGAAACACTGGTGTATCACATAGAAGCACAAATATTCATAGTGTTTGTCCCTAGCAGCTCAAAATCGGAAGCACTGAGATGTCCTTCAATGACAAAGGATTAAACTGTATTACATCCACACTATTGAGTGCTGGTCAGCAATGAAGAGAAACAAGCAGAGAAGTTTACATTAAACTATCAGAAACAATAGCAAAGGGCCAAAAAAAAAAAAACCCAACAACTCTGAAGGATGCATATGTATGTATTTTACGATATTATTTATGCACTCTTTGTGAAACAAGTAGCTTATGTTATGATTAAGAAAAAATAATTGTTTGATGGAGCTAAACTGGGAGAGGGGCTGGTGTGATAGTTCCTAGGTGAATCTGAAACACTCCAAAACACTCCAAAAGGAAAGTATTGTCAAGTATAGAGAAAGGAAACAAGATGAACAGAGCACACTACTTTCTAGGAGCGGTGTCACTTAGGTGTTATGCTAAGCCATTCCAGTTTGCACAACCATGTACCTATTTTATAAGCAACCCTGAAGACAAAATAGCTTATAACCTATATTAAACACAACAGTCCCTGACATTTACTGACCATTCAATGATGATATTGTGACCTAGTCTCCTTTCTGGTACTGCGATTAAAATGCCCTGACCCCAAAACAAACAAACAAACAAAACAACAACAAAAAGATTAGGGAAGAAAGAGGTTCTTTTCTGCTTTCAGTTTCAGGCAACAGTCCCTCGTTGTAAAGAAGTCAAGAGAGGAGCTTCAAACAACCAATGCCATTGTATGTACTGTCAACATCAGAGTAAAATGAATACATATGTGTGTTCTTTCTTTCTTGCTTCCAATCAGCTCATTTGCCCACTGCTGTGTAGTTTAGGACCTCCTGCCTTAAGGAATTATATCACCCACAGTGGACCGTGTCTTCCAATGTCAATGAACTTAATTAAGATGGTCCCACACACATTCTCACAGACCAATCCACTGTACACACACACACACACACACACACACACACACATAAAACAAAGCAAAAAAATATACCCTCATTCAGGTTGTTCCAACCTACAAAGCTAAGTATTAATGGCGTCCTTTTATCTTTAACTGATGGGTGACTACTACAATAGGGTATGGAATATGGCTTTATAGATTTCCCTATATCCTTGCTGAAAAATTTTAGATGACTACCTATGTCAAGAAGAGCTTTCTGTTCTTATAAATCAATAGCTGCTCGTTGTATCTCATTTCTCTTATTCCTTACACTGATTCCCAGGGTAAACTTCAGAAGGGAATAAACTTTGGTTTCAAAGTAAATTCTCATAGTGTTTTTCTTCACTATGCCTATAAAACAATCATTCTGGAGATGAAAATAGTTTAGAAATGACCAGCAAAACTATGAATTCTACCATTAGACATAAACGTCCCATTCTTTCTTTCACAGCAAATACTAACCTCAGTTCATGCTACATTCCTATAAAATGCCTAGTTTTATAGCAAGAAAATCAGGGCATATCCAAAGGTTCAGTTCATTTTCTTTGCATGAAAATGAATTCAATTCTGTCAGCTGATGAAGGTTAAAAGTTAATTCATTTGTCAATGGATAGCTTCTCCACTGATCTGGGGACCTAGGTCGCCCCTTACAGCTTCATAAATTGAAAACTACCTAGAAGTAATGACTTTGTAATTCCTGCACTGTAATTAGGTGGAAAAGTAGCTTTTCGGAAGGGAAAGAGATGGGATAGATAGCAGCTCCACATGAAAAGAATGAGGGCTCTTCAGAGGTCTGTTGAAATGGGGCTCAATTTTAACCAATGTGTCAAACTGGACATGGGTCTGATAAAAACCAAAGACAGCATAAATTGTCTAAGACAATTAAGACATGAGTGGTCTACTAACACTGCTGGAAAGGAAGGTAACTTGACTATGTCACTATATTCTCTGCAATGTGATATGCAATTAATTCTTCCTTGGATGAAAAAAACGATGAAAATTTCATTATGCCGACATCTCACAATAAACTTGGATCCACCAAGCCTTTTTTCTTCTTGCTTATTTAAGTCCTTAAAATTAATTCTGGATTTATGTCATTTTCTGGTCAATGTTACAGTCACCTCACTAGCTATTCAAGCAATTTGAAAGCTGTTGAGCTCACGGGAGCCAGGGAAACAGAGGTCACTACCACTATAGTTCTAAAGGGACCCTTCTTTTGTGAACTTTTATTTTCCTCTGCTGTGGATTTTCCTTTACCCAAGTAATTAAAAGTTATTGTCTTCGTTTTATGCTCAAGTGTAAGTGTAGACTTTAGCTGGAGAGATAGCCCAGGTGATTACATTCAATCTATAACCCAGTAACACTATTTTTTTCACCCTTTAATTCCTTTCTTGCTTTTATGACCCAAACTATTTTGTCATAATTAATAAATTAAAAATAACAAGTGGTATAAAACATTCTAGAACCTTTCCTCTTTCTCTGTCTACCCTCATTTGTATTGCCATTCTATTTTTTTTTATCTGGTATTGGCTCACCTACATGAAAATATTTTAGGATCCTACATAGAAGGGGCTACCAAAATACCCCCCACCAGAAACCCCAGAAGTTATTTATGATTAAATGTGTTGGGGAACAGAAGGCGAGTCTGGGTTTTGCTAGCTCTCAGCTTAGTGGAAAAGGAACCAGTTGATGTGGGATTCCCCTCTGTATGCTGTGAATATGTTTTATTACTCTGTTAAGAAAGACACTGTTTCGGCCAATGGCTTAGCAGAAATTTCTACATGGGAAATCTGAACAGAGATATATAGAAAAAGTAGACAGTCAAAGAAATGCCATGTAGCTGTCGAAGGAGACAGATGCCAGACCCTTACCTCACATGAGTCACAGCCTCATGCTGATACACAGATTAATAGAAATAGGTTAATTCAAGATGTAAGAGCTAGCCTACAAATAGGCCAGAGTCATTAACGAAACAATGTCTATTGTAACTAATATAGTTTCTGTGTGATTATTCAGGTCTTAGAGATTGGGAACGAAAAAATAGCCTCCATTTATAGATGGGGCCGACATGGGCCAACTACATTCACATACAATCTGAGAGAGCTTGGGACGGAATTCTAGAACAATAGTACAGAGTTAAGCAAGGCTTCTTGGTAAGCAGCTTGGTCGCAGTGGCCCTAGATGCTGGCTCCACCTCTCTTGGCTGCTGGATTCGGTTCCAGTTCCCAGTGCATGCAGAAGACTGCAGATCGTTATTCGTTTTGTGAGTTTATCCGCAGATAAACAAATCGTTGTTATATCTTATTCTGGGCTACTGTGGAACTCTTTTTGTATGCCAACAAACTGATGTCTTAAATGAGACATAGCATGGTAGAACATAGTATAGCTTTTATTAGGTATCTGCATATATACATGGCTCTCTATACCTGCACACACACCAATGGTCATATACCGTATATACATACACTACAATACACATAACATACACATCACACATAGACACAGAGAAACAACATAACACACACACAAGTCTTAACCTGAATGCCCAGCAAGTTTCTCTGAATTTATACTACAATAAATTATTTTGCAATGGTATCTTTCAAAATACCTTTATGTCATGCTTTCTAGATTGAAGTTTGTCTCACTGCTCTGTGTTTGGAGACTGGCAGTGCTCTTCAGATTCTATCTGAAATAGTGACCCTCCTCTCCTGTCCTACCTCCTCAGTTTATGTCTCATCATTCACACACACTTAGTTGTTCCGTTCGACCAGAGCTTCACTCTGTGCCCCATTTAGCAGGTGCAACAGAAACTGATTATTTTGGAAGACTAACAGACTGATGGGGAGAGTCAGTCACAGAAAGGTAAATAGATGTAAGTCTTACATGTTTATCTGCAAACGTCCAGTGCTTTCTATTCTGGCTCACATATGAGTTGGGTAGAGGACAATTTTAAGAGAAAAGACAAATGTGGAATGAGGGTGTGCTAAAATGTGACATGATTTTTTTGTTTAGATAGGGTTGGGGATTAATGTTAGTTGATTAAACCCATCATTACTCTGGGCAACACAAAGCTCCCATGATCATAGCTAAAACAGTAATCACACACACACACACAAACACACACATCCAACATGAGACCTCAGAAAGAATGTATTAAACAGCTTAACTCCATTGTACTGATAAATGAGTTTTTGTTAAAAAAAAAAAAAGAGTAAATAAAAGTTTTTTTTTTTTTTTCCTTTGTAAAACTTGGTCTCTAAACGAACCAGCTGCAGTTGCCTTTGGGGATTTTTTTTTTCAGTGTCAGTGTGAGAAACCATCTGTGTAGGTTTCTTTCAGAATCTCCCAGGCTCTGTCCAGGTGTTGAGATTGAAGGATGTGCCCTTCCTGACATCAGCTGCACAGGATGGGCGCTCGCCCTCACTGTCAGCACCTTGTGAACAAGAGAAGGCTCTCTTTGTGCCCTTGCTCAAGGCCCAGCAGTGTGGCTATCTCATTCTGTTTCAAATTAACATCAGTGGTAATTTCCGCTGGTTATGCTCTGTAAAAGGAACTCTATATCCTTCAACTGTTCTCTGCTTGCAGGGCACCATGGGAGGCTGTTAAGATATGCAAATCGTGTTGTCTCAGTGGAGTCCCATGGGTAATCACTCACACCCCCCTTCCTCTTAAGGAAATGTTAGAGTTTGGCTCTTAATACTGGAGGGAAAAGAAACCAATTTTAGGTTTTCCCGTGACTCTATTCATCAAAGAAAGATTTTTTTTTTTCCTCCAGTAAGGTTAAGTGTGAGAATTTTAGCATATCAATGGGGACAGATACAAGAACAGTAAAATCATTATTTCCTTTAAAAAATAGATCAGGAAATTGTCATTGTTTACAGGTTTGCCAATTTTGCACCAGAAAGTTGTTGTTGCTGTTGTTATTATTATTTTACTAGAACCCATTTTTACCATGAACTGGACATGAAGGGGATTAAAAAAAGTATCCTTTTTTTTTTTTAACTCTCTGCAAAGGGCCTGACTGTGAACCTTACTACAAAAGACTGAGCAACAACAGAAAAGAAAAAAATGTTAGAGGATATTTAAGTGACACGGAAACATTCAGAAGGAAATGGCTCTGAGAAATAAGCAGATTTGTGGTTTTCTTGGAGTAAGTGTGATGGAGAAGCTATGTGGAGAATGGAGGAGATGTTGCAGTGTTAATAACCTGGAAGGAAGGCTTAAGACTTTAGGGATCAGTTCCTCTGTGTCCTGCATCTTCTGCGATAAGGATGCTCTTTTCCCTCACATGGATGGTGGTACCATAGCAACAATAGTCCTATTTGTCCACCCAGAGGTAAAGAAAGAAGAAAATGAGTTCTTGCTTCAACTCTTTTCCAGAAATCGAAGAAGCCATATTTTAAGACCACTATCTGAACACCCCACCACCCAAGTCTCTCTCTCACTCTTTTCTAAAGAGTTATTTTTTATTTATGACTTTGTGTGGTTATGTGCATGTGAGTGCAGGTGCCCACCGAGGCCAGAAGGGGGCATCTAATCCTCTGGAGCAGGATTTAATAAATAGGTGGTTGTGAGGAGTCAGATATGGGAGTTATGAACTCAATGCCCAGTCCTCTACAAGAATAGCAGCGCTCTTAACCGCTGGCCCATCTCCCCAGCCTCCCACTCCCAATCTGAATGTGTGATTTACTAATTACAGTGAACAATGAAATCTTACCTTTGAGACTTTACAACTAAGAAGATGATAGGATTTAGATTGGTTTATGTCATCAATAGCATTGACTCTGTGACTTAAATTATTTAAACATCTCTAAATGTCAATGTTCTTTTCCCTACACTTGGCAGCATAACCTGTACTTGTGTAAGGCAGGACAGGATTCTAGTCACAAGTGATGGAGGAAGGTCATTGGTTAATTAATAAAGAAACTGCTTGGCCTGATAGCTTAGAACATAGGTGGGTGGAGTAAACAGAACAGAATGCTGGGAGGAAGAGGAAGTGAGCTCAGACCCCATGCCACTCTCCTCCAGGGCAGACGTGATGAAGCTCCGACCCAGGATGGACGTAGGCTAGAATCTCCTTGGTAAGTGCACCTAGTGGTGCTACACACATTAATAGAAATGGGCCAAGTAGTGTTTATATAAATACAGCTTGTGTGTTGTTATTTTGGGGCATAAGCTAGCCAGGCTGCCTGGAGCTGGGTGGCAGGAATGCAGCCCCGCAGCTCCTTCAACATACATGGACCATCATGCATTTCAGGATTTATTTCCCCCCATGGTCATTTGATGGTTTAGGAAAATAGTAATTAGTTCCACATCCTAGGCAGTGTGTGGGCTTTTTTTTTTTTTTTTGACATAGTTCCATATTATAGATCTGATATGCCACCATTGAATTTTTTCTGTTTACTTGTCATAAGTCACAATAGATCCAAAGGCCCTGGAGTTTCTATTAGCACAACATGATATAAGTACTGGTGAAAGGCTCTGGAGTTTCTATTAGCACAATGTGATGTAAATACCAGTGAATCAGTGAGATGTAAGTGTTTCTAACTGAAATATCCCATAATGTAATGTACTATATGGTATAACTGGGACTTTTCCTTCATGACTCTCATGCCATTTCCAACATGTTCATCTGTCCCAACTTCTCACCTTTTCTCCTGCCTCCTCCATTAGACCCAAACATTTCTTTGTTGCCAAATCAAAACAGTGTAAACAGTGGGTGTCCACTCACAGGAGTACTTCCTCCATTAGTCATCTTTTAACTCCTGCTCCTCAAAGTATTCACAAATCATCTACTCTAACAAAGTATACTGGGAAATAAAGATTTGTGCTGATGGTGTATTTGTTTTCTTTTTAAAAAATTGTTTCTGGGTGTGTCTCTGACTCTTTTGCCTGTTTTGGGACTCTTGCTCCCATGGGGTTGCCTGTCTGGTTTCGATATGTGTGAGGGCTTTTGCCTTGTCTTATTGTATCTTGTCTCATCCTGTTTGGTGGTTGTCTTTTGTAGGCCAGCTCGTTTCTGAAGGGATATGGAGGGGAAGTGGAGCTGGGGGAGAGAGGAGGTAGGGGGCTGGGAGATGTCAAGGGAAAGGAAACTATGGTCAGGATTTTCAATACTAAAACAATATCTCAAGGGCTTTGCTCATGAGCTATCTTTGCTTGATAAGTGCAGTTATGTCCCCTCTTTGAGGGAGTTCATCTTTGCTGAAGACTGAGACCATTTCAGAAAATCACAATTGTACAAATTGTACAAGGAACCATTGAGAGGGGGAAGTCCAGCATCAATAGAAACAAAATGCAAATCAACTCCTCCACCTAAGAATATTGCAGAGGAGGTGGGGGATTAAGACTGTATGAGCTGGTAGATCAGGAAGTTTGCATTAGGATGTTTCTCCTAGGAAGGATAGAGAAGCTATAACCATGACACCACAACTCTAGGGTTGTATGGCCACACTGATGGAAAAGCTAACATCCAAGGAGGAAATAAATCTCATGGAACTCACTCCCAGCTAAAGATCTACAGGCAAGTAAGGTCAGCTGTGAGAGGGGAGAATGAGTCCTCCCCATGGATGTGTGCCCACCCCTACCATGGGCTATCCAATATGAAGTGGTCAGCTCTGAAATCATATACACACGAACAACAATAAACAGACTTAGCAGTATTTGTAGCCATGTATTTGTACAGTCATGCCTTGATACAACAATAATAATAAAAGAAAAAGGGATCAGAAAGTTGAGAGGGAGGAAGTGGGGTTGAAGAGAGACTTTGGAAAAAGAGAGAGATGACGCAGGAGGGGATGGAGGAAAGAATGGGATGGGGGAAATGATGTAATTTTATTTTAATTAAAACATTCACGTGTGTGGCATATGTATATGGTTTATGTATATGTGTGTATATGTGTATGGAGGGCACAGGATAATGCCTATGTCTTACTGCATGATCCTCCACCTTATTCCTCTGAGACAAAGTCTTTTGCTTAACTTGAAGGCAGACTAGTGTCAGCAAATCCTTGTGATTTCCTGTCTCCACCTCCCAGAGTGCTGGAGTTACAGGTACCTATGGCAACGCCAAGCTTGTCATGTGGGTTCTGGGCATTTGAATTTGGGTTCTCCGGCTTGCACAGTTAGCTCTCTCATCCTCTGAGCTACCTTGCTGATGTGGGAGTGTCATATATCAATCTGTTGATTTCATTGGCTGAGCAATAAAGAAACTGCTGGCCCTGATAGGTTAAAGCATAGGTAGGAGGAGAAAACAGAATAGGATGCTGGGCAGAAGAGGAAGTGAGGTCAGACTCTGCTCTGCTTCCGGAGAGACCGGACAGCTCTGCTGGAGCACAGACGCCATGCTCAGCTCTCCCGGGTAGACGCGATAGCTCTGCTCTCTGAGGCACACGCGATGAAGATGGATGTAGGCTAGAATCTTCCCGGTAAGCGCACCTTGGGGTGCTTACACACATCATTAGAAATGGGCTAGTCCAGGTGCGAGAATTAGCCTGTAAGGGCTAGAGTTCAGGGGCCAAGCAGTTCTTAAATGAATACAGTTTGTGTGTTGTTATTTCGGGCATGAGCTAGCCAAGCGGCCGGGGTGTTGGGGACTCAGCCCCGCCGCTTCCTATTACAACACCTTGCCAGTCCACATTTGTCTGCTTATTTCATTTTGTAGAATATTTGAATAGTATGAGAAAACCCTCTGTGCTCCCCACCCCCTGCGCCAACACTGTAAAAAAGACAAAGAAAAAGAAAGACAAGAAAAAGACAAAGGAAAGAAGAGAAAGATCACATACTAAGGGGCCAAATATCTTATTCTTTATTATATACCATTGCGTGAAGCAGTAAGGTAAATATATATGTTCTGGTTAAAAAAAAAATAAAACTACCTCAGACAAATGCCTGTAACTCGAATTGATTTTATCATAGTGGGGCTAAAAGGAATCCACTCTATAATCGATTTCTCCAAATATGATTTGACTAGATTTTCCCATTGTTAAATAATGTTATTCTAAGTAAAACTTATCCCTCAGACACTGATCTCAGATAGTCTCAGAGTTCTGCTATAAAAGAAAAGAAGACAAACAAGGCCTGACTGCTAGGTGTTCAGTTCTACAGAGACTTGCAGATACAGCTTAGTCAAGATGCCAGAGGCTGTAGGTGAAGCCTCTAGTGTTGATAGTGTTTTATAAAATGCTACTATATGAAGTTCAAAATTATGTATCTGTAATTAGTTTAATTGCAATACAATTGTGCTGTATGTTTCTGTAAAATCCGCAGCTACCATTGCCTTAGATTAGTTTGGGAGATCACATAACTTCCAAAAAGGAATCTGTTTACTCTCAGGGACTTTACAGAAAAAAAAAAAAAAAAAAAAACAAAAACAAAAAAAAAAAAACAGCTGGCTTGCCCTACAAAGCAATAAACTGTGTATATAACCTTTCAAGTCCTAGTTAATTTCAATTTATACGTTTGTTCTGACGATATCAGAAGCTGCTCATATTTTATAGTGAAGAACATAAATACAGTATGGAAAATACTATGTCATCTTAATATCAATTAGGTGAAATCAACATCAATCAATGACTTCAAAGAAATATTCTTAAATAACGAAGGGCCTGACCGTGTGTTGAAGTGACACATACCTCCCACAGGCAGCAGCTTTAGAGGCAAGATGTGTTTATAGTTAGAAAAGCTGAAGGCAGGTGATGGAAGCACTTTCAAAGGAGACTGATCTGTATGACAATTTGTTCGGTGGAATGGAATGGACCCTTACACTCGGCTCCATTCAACGTGAAGTTTACACACTTTTAGTTATTTCTGGGAACTAATGGCCAAGTACTACATCTAGTTAAGTCTGTCTCTAAGAACTCCTGTTGCAAGTCTATTTGCCAAGACTCTTCACGAATTAAAACGAATGTCACCAGACCTAACTCAAATGGCAGCCTCATGAGTACAAGATGAGTAAAATTATTACTTCGGCAAACTGGGAGAAGTAATGCTTATGAATAATTATGAAATGTAAATTTAACATGTGGAGCGTGATTATCGATATTAAAGAATGTATTTTAAGTTTCGAATGATTTACTTGGCTGGTTCTATTTGGAGAAAATCCATTTACATAAATATTAATTTTGTGGTGCACATTTTCCATTTCTAGTGTTTTGAAATGGGAAAAAAAAAAAGGAAAACAAATACCTGGATCTTTGCTATAATTCAAGGAAACCCAGACTGGTATAGGTCCAGCAGATGTTTGCCGTTGCAGGAATGAAATGTAGAGATGAGCGTGGAGATTGATAACGTTGTAGACATCGGATGAACACATATTCAAGGCCAGGTAGAGGCACGGATTTATGTGGGCAGACGGTAAGCTTAAAGAATTGTGCCTTGTAAATTTGTTTTTCTGATTGAGATTTGCATTGTCAGTAATTTTGTAAATGGGTCTCTTGGGACGACATTTGTTATTGGCTGGGCTGATGGACGAGGCCATTTTTGTCATTCTTCATTTATGAAGCATTGGTTTGCCTCCATTTGCTTGTGGCAGATTGGAGCAAGTGCAGACAAGCTTCCGGATGACTTGGAAACCCAGCATTTCTGCCATCAAAATGCATCTATGAGAAGCACTCCAGTGGCTCAGCACAAAATGAAGGAATCTGACAAAAGCTGGAGACGCTTCCAAAATGCAACCACTGCTATTGAGTTATCCCCTTGTGCCCTTTTCACAACGTCACTGTTCCCTTGATGGATGCTGTTCAAAACACACACACAAACAAAAACCAGTGTTTTGCTTGGGAGACAAACATGTCAAATTTATAACAAACATTGAACTGAACTCTCATTGTAAAGAAAAGGATAAACCATATGAAATACGTTGATTGATTGATGCGTGTGTGTGTGTGGTATGTATATTTGCATATGTATGTATGTTCATATGTAACACAGTGTCCAAGTAGAGGTCAGAAGACAAGTGCAGCATTTTGGTTGTCTTCTCCCTCCAGGAGATCTGGGCTTTGAACTCAGATGGTGAGGGCTGCACTGCAGATGTCTGTACCCTCTCACCTCACTGGCTCTATTGTTTTTTAAGAGTGATTATTAGTTTGTAAACATAGGTCACTGAAGTTTGATTGTGGTTTTCTTTCAGATTGTTAGATCAGGGATAAAGTGTGATATACTGGAGAGAAAAAAAAAAAAGGAGTGCCTTCCCTCCCCAGTACAGGGTTTGCAGAGAGCTATGAGCTCTAAGAAAAAGCAGACTAGTGAAAAATAAAAGAGCAGACATATTTATCTAAAGAAGTTCTATGCAAAAAAGCTAGGGAAACCTGTGTTTTTATGGACACTCAGGCAGAAGAGTGATTCAGGGTATGGTCTAGTCCTAATGAACAAGAAGAAAGAGCATAGTTTATTTGTTCAAATTCTTTGAAAATAACATAGCTTACAAAATACATATAAGAACACTTTTTTTTTTTTGAGCTGGAGGAAAGTTCCTGTAAGCCGAGAACCCAAGAGGTAGAGGTAGGAGGATCAGAAATTCAAGGACAGCCCAGCTACACAGTGAATTGAAGGTCTGCATGCATACAGAAGACCCCATTTAATGAATAGCCCTTCTATTCATGGGTATATGGGGTATGGTTGGTGTGTGGTTTTCTCCCATTAAAACTCATACTGAGCTGTACTTCTTTAAAGCATTGTTCCTTATCAGGTGACGGGGCCTGTAGATGGTAACTGGGTCATTGGTTAACACCCTGTTGTGTAAAGAATGCTCTCATGAGTTACTGAGTGAGATTCTGGTGGACTTGGTCAGTGTGGGAGCAAATCACCACACCAGCAGGGTATTAGGAGACTTACTTGGTTCACATCAGCCTGACACTCCTACATTCTCTGCCACCACGAAACACCATCTCCCTTCTTTCTTGAGAGTCTTGCCACATCTGGCCATTGATCTTGAATTTCTCTGCCTCTAGAACTGAAGTCTCTTTTCTTTATATGTTTATATCCTTGGGTGTTTTGCTACTCTAACACGAAATAGACTAAGGTAGCTGAGACACTTTACTTCCCATTAAAAACAAACAGCAGCAATTATTTTTAAAAATCAGAATTCTCCGCAATCAGGCCAGGCGAGTACTTCCAGCAAGTGGTCAGGAGAAATGGGCAGACTCACGGATGGAGCATGAGTTCCCCAAGGAATGTCAGGCTTGGGTGGATTTTATCATCAGGAACCTCAGAAGCAGAAAGACCTTGTGATTGGGAAGTGTGCTATGTACACAGGCAATACAGAAAGGGTTGTATTTATTTTTTAATAACTAATTAATTATTTTTAGCTCATTGATGTCTCAACAAAACCCAAATGTTATCATGCTCAGTGTGGTAAAGCAATCAAGGAACCAGCTACAAATGGAGGCCAGGAAAATGCAAATCAGGGTCCTGGGACCACTCTCTGGGTTGCAAACTGTTGTATTGCACAGCCCTCCAGGCACATGGTAGCACCATCTTACATATTGAATGAGACTAAAGAGCTACCTATGTGTTCTGTTGGCTGCAGAAAGAAACTTATGCATGCAGTCCCCTTAGTCCTAACAACCACTTGTAATTAATGATTTTCCACACTCATCTGACCGACCCTAACCACAATTTTATGTCTTTCTCACCAGGTACAATCTCTTGAAAGAATCATATCAACTGATGCAATAATTAAGGTGAATCATAGTTAATTAAATTTTCTTGATTATCTAGCCTTTAGAATATTACCATTGTAAAGAGTCTACTTAATCCCATCTCAGGGATATATATTTCCTATAACAAGAAAGGCTTTGAAAATAAGGGGTATAGGAACTAGCCACCCAAGGCTGCCTAAATACCATTTCAAAATGCCTGTTTCTGACTCCTTGTTAGAAAGGCAAGCTGCCAGGTCCTACTGATAAATAGAAAGAATTTTCCAAGTGCTCTGAGTCTTGTAAATTCAGTAGATAATAATAGGAGCTAGGAAGATGGGTGTATTGGCAGTGTGCTTGTCATGTACACATGAGGACCTGGGCTCAATTCTCAGAAACTATGTCATCTTTTGGGTGTGGCTGTGTACACCTGAACCTCAGGGAAGGTAGAGACAAGAGGATTTCTGGAGCTTGCTGGTCAGCCAGTGATCTGCATCAATGAGTGCTTTGTTCCCTCAGAGGCCTTGTCTCCAAATAAATAAACAAATGAAAAGATGGAGTGGAAAGAAACAGGGCGGCACCCCACGTTGTCCTCTGCCTTTACAAATGCACACCAGCAAATATATGTACAGGCACCCATGGACATTTACATATGCATGCAACATGTGCTCACATGCAAAGAATCCAAAGAAATATAAAACCAATCAGTTTTTAAGCACAATCTTTCCTCTTCCCTTTATTACTTGTTTTTTTCTTTTCATTTATATCTTTCCTAGCATATAAATTCCTTCTCTTTTTATTTCTTTCCGTCCTTTCTTGTTATCTCCTTTCATTCTCTTTTCCTCTCTTTCTTTCTATTTCCCCTTTCCTTCCTTCCCTCTTATTTTTTCATTCTCCTCTTCACTCTTTTTTCTTTTTTTCCCCCTTATTTCCCTTCTTCTTCCCTCATACACATTTAATTTCTTCTTTTTCCTTATTACTACCTTCTTCCTTTCTCCATGTCTCCTCCCTTTGTTACTATCTGCTTCCTTCTTTTTCTTCCCTCTTATTTACTTTCTTCCTTCTTTCCCTTACCAATGAAGTGAGACATTAAGGAAAATTCTTGGAGTTATCATGGTATTGTCCAGCTGGTCACAGTTGATAAAGGGAGGAATAAGTATTATGGAATCTCCCAGGTACCCCTACTGAGTTCTCTTAGTCAATGAATCTAGAAATTGCACTTTTTTCTTGTAAAATAATCTTCATGGTAATAAAGGCAATGAAATGTATTCATTTAACCCTGCCTGGCCCATTAGCTCTAACTCCTTATTGACTAACTCTTGCATATTAGTTTAACCCATCTCCATTAATGTGTACCACCACATGACTGTGGCTTACGGGCAAGATTCTAACCAGTGTCCATCTCAGGCAGGAAAACGATGGCACCTCCCACTTTGCCCTTCTTCCCAGCATTGAGTTCTGTCTACTCCACCTACCTAAGTTCTGCCTTATCAAAAGGCCAAGGCAGTTTCTTTATTCAACCAATGAAAACAACACATAAACCGAAGGACTTCCTACACCAGTTTTAATTTTGTATGTGTGTATATATATATGTTTCATCTGGATGTTTTTATGTGTACCATGTGTGTGACAAGTTTTCACAGAGGTCATGAAAACACATTAAATTCCCTGGAACTAGTGTTAAAAAATGTTAGTGAGCCATTATGTGGGTGCTGGAGCCCAAACCAGGTCCTCTGCAAAAGCATCAAATGCTCTTAACTTCTGAACAATCTCTGTAGTCCCCAAATATGATTTTCTTTTTTTTTGTCTTAACAATATATTTATTTGATTTTTTATGTTATTATCTTTAAAAAACCTATTGTTAAAATTAAGAACTCACAATCTTTGCTGCATTTAGCTCAGTCAGTAGAAATGTAATAGAAAATCAAGGATGATGGGAAAAGAACCAGTCATTAAATCTTGAGTCACTATAAATAGTAAACACGTCAGAAATTGTCATGAGCATCATCATGACAAGTGAGAGCTCTGGCCTGGCACAGACATAAGGTTTTATAGTTTATCAAATAGAGTGCTACTAGCCATGTGTGACTATCCATATTTAAAATTAACTAAACCTGAATGAGATCAGAAATTCCTTAAGGATACCAGTTACACTTCAACTGTTCAATGGTTGGGGACAGAGAGTGGCTACCACACTGGAAAGGGCAGATGTAGAACACATCCATAAGCACAGGAAAGATCAGTGCACTATTGACTTTTTTTTTAGATTAATCATATTTCATTTAAATCTTCTCTCTGACTCTGTCTCTCTCTCCCTCCCACCTCTCTCTCTCTCTCTCTCTCTTTCTTTCTCACTCTCTCTCTCTCTCTCTCTGTGTGTGTGTGAGAGAGAGAGAGAGAGAGAAGGGGGCGAGGGGGGAGGATAGGTGCCCTCAGAAGCTCTAATAGTCCATCATTTCCCCAGCATCTAAAATTACAGTTGATAGTGAGCCATGTGACATGGGTGCTGGGGACTGAACTCAGGTTCTCTGGAAGAGCAGCAAGTGCTCCTAACTACTGAGCTATCTCTGCATCTCCTCAGTATACTTTTGATATTAAAACCAGACAGTAGCTTTTCACTTTTTTTTTAATGTTCTGTGATCAATGTGGTAATGCTTTGCTTTGTTATTTTCTTTCCAGCTGCTCAACTCAGCCATTCCAGCTGAAAACATCAGGGGACAATAGACAAGCTTATAACTTTAATGTTGAAAGTTTATAAAAATAAAAAAAAATAAGTATGGACAAGGAAAAGACCGGAAATTCAGTTCTTTTACAAATCTAACTTGGGGTGGTCCAGAAATATATCTGTAATTACTTGGACATGATGCTTTAAAGTTGGAAAGCATTGACTAGCATAGGCAGATGTTCTTGGTTTGTGTTTGACAGTAACAAAATTCAGAGAGGCACTATTCCAATTCACACACACACACACATACACACACACACACACACACACACACACACACACACACACACCTGAATCCTACTGCTCAGTGGAGGGATTTAGGTATGCTCTAGTTTTACTCTCTTGGCTTATCTGTGGTTTATGAACACGTATATTATCTCCTTTTCTTTGACAACTAGAAGGACATACACAAGAGAAAGTAACTTGAATTTTGGGTCTAAGGACAACACAGTTGTTGGCTTGGTGAAGGGAATCTACAACCTGGACACTGTTGATGAGGCGTGGAACTGCCTGGCTCTATTTAGTCTGTTTCTGTCTACATGTTTTATAAACACCACGGGAATGAGACAAAACAACCATAGTCTGAAGGTGGCCAGGTATATACATCTTGAATAATTTGGGGATAATGTTCAATGGATTATCACAGTTTATGATTTCCAGATAATTATTTGGAACTTCAAGGAAAATTTCATAGACAAAATCCGTTTTTCCCTCACTCACTAATATTGCCATTTTCTTCACATAAAGAAGCATCCACACTTTCCTTACGCAAACATTGCTGCATCTTCACCTCCACGCATTATATACACATCACCCTGGGACATCTGTGACATATGTGTCAGAAAAATGATGAGACAGATCAGTCCTGTGTGCCTTGAGAATTTACAACTCGACAAAATGACTGCAGCAAATGGCAAGTCATAAAAATGTATCCACTCACTATTTGGATGTGGGTTATGTAGACCAGCGACATGGATAGCAATTGTGCCTCTACAGTTACATCCTTATGTTTATCCTTTGAAACCAGATGCTCACACCTTATGCCCTGTATCTATACACATGTGTGCACACTGGTAAACAGGAAAAACATGGATGTTGAATAACTGTGCAAATAGTGAATGCAAAAATGTATCTTTGGAGAAAATAATTCTTTAAAAATATGTAGTGTGCCAGAAAATAGGGCATAATCAGATGTTCTGGAAATATTTTACTTGGAAGTAAAACTGAACCTTAGAAAAAAACTTTTTCTGTTTATGAAGCAATAGCATACTAATGGGAATGTTTAGAATTACGAAAAAATAAATTCATGTCTCATTTAAAAAAAACACTTTTATAGTCTGAATTATTTGGTTTAATTTGTCACAAAATAGACCAGAAAGGTAACTATTTCTAGAAGTTAATCACCAGTGTTTTTATATTTAATATTCTCTTCGCATATAAGTTAGTGTGCACAATTCTGATAATCAAACTTCTGTCAGACTGCACATTTGTGTGTGTAGAAAAGGGGAAGCCTGTTTCCTTTTGCAGTTGAGAAAGCTTCATTTGGGTAATGGTGTGAGTTTTCCATCCGAGGTGGTTATTCAGGCATTTGCCAAGGAGGCTCATAGGAAAGGACGGGACGCTAAGCTTTACCTCAGATTCGTTTGTAAGTCCCTGCTTGGCATCATTTTCTCTGAGAACAGGCTCTGTTATATGTTTCAGAGAAATTGAAACCATATGTTGACACCTAAAATTTTTTTTTGAGAAATACCACTGGAGTTTGCAAGAAAACATATAAATATAATCAACTCGTTGTAGGGTGAGTCTACCAGGAGACTCCATAATGCTTCACTTGTTTCTGGTGGGGCCACATTAGTGATGTCTTAACACCATCACTTGGAACACCGGGCGATCGAGTTGAAACTGACTGGGCTAATATTAAACTCCTGGTCTTGTACTTCCAGATTGAAATGAAAATATTTAATAGTACCTGCTTCAGTGTTGGTAATAATTATGTTTCCTTGATGACACTTGGCATATAAATATAAAGCTTTTTTTTTTTCTGTCTAAACACTGGGTTCTTGGAACACGAGTCAGGCCAAAATGAAGCTCCTCAGGAAACAGTTTGGGACATATTCTGACTGGCAGCTGTTTGATGAACACTCACTCTGCTGTCAGGAGGCTCTGTCTAGTCGCTCTGGTCTGCACATAGAGAAAAATGGTCTTTCCAGGGGACTGAGTTAAATCTTAATTCACACGTGGATCTGCGCTCGGCACAAGTTTCCCGTCATGATTCATGATCTAAAGTGAGATGCAGGAAAGTCCGTCAGTGGCTTCAAAAAGCTGTGCATTCAAGGAAACGGTGGTAATAGAATATTACACACTTCACCTGATCCCTACGAACAAGATTTATGTGCACATGTATCTGTTTAAGAATAAGTTTAATTAAAATAAGAGTCCCAGGTCAAAAAGTAAATCAGGCTGGGTCTGGAGGTGAACTTTAGTAGTGAAGGTATGATGCCCTATGTTCAAACCCCAAGAAAGAAACCCAGACAAAACAAAATGACCCAACAAGAAAATCGCTGTGACATCTATGTTGTGTTGATGTGTGGCAATTCCAATCACAGGACGGAAACAAAATGCAGGGGTTATGATATTTATGTGAGTCTGGTTGAACTGGAAATTCTGTGATAGTATCCCTCTCCCAGCAGGAAGACAAAATTGCATCTGGTCACCATGCATTCACCAATAATTCCCATTCTTACTGCTGTTATCTCTCTGTTTTTACTTCACAATGTTCACAACCCTGACAGAGATAACAAGAGTGGAAAGTTTGCTTTGGCACATGGTCTTTTGAGGTATTAGTAGTCATGATGAAGGCACCTATGTGGAGGTGGGAACCTGAGGCAATGGCTTGTTCACTTGGGAATAGACAGGGACCTAGAAGAACAAACTAGATCCAGAAGTGATTATAACCTTCAAATGTGCTCACCTAGTGACATTTTTCTATCAGCCATGTTCAACCTCCTAAAGGCTCCGCAGAACTTCCATTCAGTGTTCTAAGTCACAAAATACGTGCTTTAAGCATGAGCCTGTGGGCTTTATTCTAATCTCAAGCAATCATGTTCCATCCTCAGTCTATTTGCTATGAACAATATCATTGAATGTTCTGTAGCTTGCTTCTCTGGGAACATCTTTCTTTTCCCAATTTACTTGAGAATTTTTACATGAGAACACCACATTTGTGCTGTGCCCCACTCCCATATCTCCACTCCAACCCTCATGTGTCCTCGCCCAACCCTCTCCCAAATCTGTGAACTGTTTTATGGTTGCTTTTGTTTGCATACACTGAGAAGTTACTCTCTTCTCAGCTTGGATGGTGCTGTTCTAGGGGTGGAAACTTTCAGGTTCCTCCCAGTTTGATTTCTCCGAGCCCTATGTCTTAAGAATGTAGTGTCTTCAGCAACAAGGTTTTAGTTTTGTGTTCCTACAGAAAACCAAGAACACTAGCAATAGTCTTTATTGTTTTTGAGGGGTGTCTCTTGATCACAAATGACCAAAAATGTGAAGGAAGGTTTTTCTTCTCTCCCTGGCACTGAATTTTTTTTGTTAGAAAGTCAACAGCTCTTTTTATCATGTGGGGAAATTATATATA
>NW_026067918.1:4604119-4680495 GCF_014885135.2 Alexandromys fortis | reverse complement strand
CCATATATATATATGACACAGCACCTGATGATTACAATCAACATTGCCCTTATTTGCATATATTTAATGTAGACTATTTAAGATTGGGGTTTCATCCCTAAAAACAATGGCTCTCTACCATTTAGCTGCCATTAACTGCCTATAGCTATTTTTCTAATGGTGAGACCTTGTTAAATTTTCCCCTCTCCATGTTCGCATGTTGACTGTTTTGGTTTTTGCAGGTCGTATACAGGCAATCATACTGTTAAGAGCCCTTGGGTGTAACATACCTACCCTACCCAAAAGATATTATCTGTCAGCAGTTGGAGCAGTCTTCAGGATGTTGTAATCTCTCTGCTCCATGCAGTGCTACTGGAGCCTTAGGCATACGGAGGATCCTGTTACATTCTATTTGGGCCCCCCATGGTCACAAGTTCTCGGCATCTGCATTGTGGATCCCTCTATAACTTCTACCTGCTGCAAAATGAAGCTTTTGTGGTATCTTTTTATTTCTCCTGTAGTAAGCGAGATCTTCATTTGTCTATGTGTAGAAATATTTAGAAGGCAGATGATACATGTGCTCATTTAGGAGCATGGTAGTACTAGGTTCTCCTCTAGGGTTTAGTACTTTTCTAGTCATTTGTTTGTGGCTACGTTAACCTTACCAAACATGAATTCCTTCCTATTGTACAGGACTTGAGTCCAATGAGACATCCATGAGTTACTCCCAAGACTGTCATTATTGCACCTCTGGTCATAGATATCACAGCTGACTAGTTATTGGTGAAGTTATCAGGCTTTACAGGTATGTAGGATTGTTGATAACTTTTTTCCTTGGTAGCTTGCACAGTCTTCTAAGGCTACAGATGCTATCGTTGAGGAAAAGCTTCTCTGTCAGTACCAGTGTGATTTCTCCAAGTCCTGTGAATTAAGTGTGTGGTATCTTTAGCAATAGGGTCTTATCTTAATGTTCTGGCAGGCAAACAGAAATAACGGTAATAATATGTACTGTTTCAGTCATAACTTGAACCCTTCTCTGACCAAAAGTCAAAGAGATTTGCACTGAGGATTTTGTCTGATAATCTGGCTCCACATTATCCCACTGTGCTGAGAAACCCCACTAAAACTATATGTATGTATGTATGTATGTATGTATGTATGTATGTATGTATGTATAATACATAATGTATCTATCTATCATCTATCTATCCATCTATCTGTCTGTCTGTCTATCTGTCTGCCTGCCTGCCTGTCTGTCTATTTATTGTCTATCAATTGCTCTATGTTTGTGTGTTTTTAAGTACTGTTACAAAATAAAAGGTTTCTCATTGGCTTTTCTAAACCCCCTCAGTGTTATTTGCCCATCTCTCTTTATTACCTTCTCTCCGCTTTCTCACACACCGTCCTTTTCTAATCATTACACCTATGTCCTGCTGGCCTCCTTTCTAAGGCACTTGTCTGCCTTCTCAGAACGGTTGGTCCCTTTATATTTGCTACTCCATATATTAAATTCTCAGGCCTAAAGAGTTATGTCTAGGATCCACAGGTTAAAGACAATATGTGGTGTTTGTCTTCCTGGGTCTGAGTGACCTCGTGTTTGTAGTAGATTCTAGTTCTGTTGATTTACACGGAATTTTTATTATATTATTTGCCTTTACAGCTGAATGGAATTTCACTGTGTATGTGTACTACATGTTCATGGTCCATTCACCAGCTAATGGGCATCTAGGTCCTTCCATGGCTTAGCTAATGTGAAGAGAGAGATACTGCACATAGTTTTTTTACTATTTGCCTTTTTTATCACTCTATTTGAAGATATTCAAATAAATCAAGATGTTTCTCTTAAAATGTTTTTTTTGTTTAATCAGTTCCTAAGCAAGATATTATAAGACATCACCATAATGATACATGATTGAAAACAAGAGCAACATTATGTCTAAGGTAAAGTTGCAAATCACACTTTTTAAAACTGGAAGTATTTTTATTAATCCTTAAGTTTTCAATTTAATAATCGGAAAACAAAGTATTTGTAACTTTTCCTCTTAAATGTATTAGTAAGCAATCAAGCCAGTTTTACATTTTGCTTCAAAAAGGATTTCCTAAAATCAGTTAAATGTACATATGAAATTCCAATCCTCTATGTACAAGGTGAATATTCTTAAATCGGTGCCTATTTTTCTAATATGCAAAATGAGAATAGAAGACAGTATGTGTTTGACATAGTAGCATGTGCTTTTAAATCTAGCACTCAGGAGGCAAAGGCTGCATGTTGCTGTGAGTTTGAGGCCAGCCTGGTCAACCTAGTCAGTTCAAGGTTAGCAAACCCCATTCTCCCTATAACATGTATGCTGGAGAGATACTGAGGCTTTCATATGAGAATTCACATTGCACACAGAAAAGCTTTTCCTATGAAGGAATGTATCACAGTTAATTTGGCATATCTAAGGTTGGCTTTTGTTATATAAAAGGTGAAATCAAGAGCCATAAAAAGAACAAGACAGGCCGGGTGGGGGTGGCACATGCCTTTAATTGCAGTACTCAGGAGGCAGAGGCAGGTGGATCTCTGTGAGTTCAAGGCCAGCCTGGTCTACAAGAACTCGTTCCAGGACAGGCTCCAAAGCTACAGAGAAACTTTGTCCTGAAAACAAACAAACAAACAAAAAATACAAGGCAGACATTTGGTATCTGTGACACCCAATAATTTAATCTCATGTGTATAATATATATATTACATTATATTATATAAGTAATATATATTGTACTTATCTGTCTCCTACCATCTATGTCTTTCCTTGAACAAAATGATCAATATTGTAGGAATTTTGCCATGGGATAATGCCATTGTACTATGAAAAGATTTGTTGTTCATAATTGGTTTACTAAAATGTTGATTGGCCAGTAGCCAGCCAGGAAGTATAGGAGGGGTAACCAGACTAGGAGAATTCTGGGAATAGGAAAGGCTCATTCTATAGTTGCCACCCAGACGCAGAGGAAGCAAGATGAAAATGTTGCATTGAGAAGGTACCAAGCCATGTGACTAAACACAGATAATATGGATTAAATTATGATGTAAGAGACAGTTAATAATAAGCCAGAACTAATAGGCCAAGCAGTTTATAATTAAGAAAAGCCTCTGCGTGTTTCTTTAGGACTGAGTGGTTATGGAATGGGGCGGGGGGGAAAACATCTCCATTTACACCAATATTTGTTTTCACTACAACTCACTCCTGATTCAGTCCTTAAACCCAAACCCTTGACATGGGAAACATGAATAGAAATAACAGGGCTGAAGTGTAAAGTTGCTGAGGCAGTAGCATCGTTTTGTATTTCAGATGTTGACGTAGAAGGGCAGACAGAAGGAACATTCACCCCGCTCTTTACAGACAACCTCACCACAAGGGAAGGAGATAAACTATTATAGCTTGTGATTCTTTTCACACCTGGTCCACAGGTTGGTCCACTGACCCACTTTCTCTAAGATACGCACACATTTCATAGCCAGACTCTGATGTTAATCATGAACGGACGTCAGCATTTGCAAGCTCTAGGTTTCACTATCATGTGTGTTCTTTTCTGGGTGGCAGAATCCATGCTCAGTAAAACGAGCTACTGTGTAACTTCTTTGAAGATGCTCATAAAACAGTGAGTTTAGTTCATCTGGGGGAAAAAAGAGAGTAAAACAGGGCAGGCCCCCGATGGAAAATGTGGCTCTGTTATGCACCGTTCCCACCAAATATCTTGGAAACTCGGCAGGATTAACAGAGCTCTCTGGAATGAGGCCAGAAAGAAACACTGGATGCTCTCTTACAAAAACCCTGAAAGCAGCAAGCAACCCATAAACAGTACGCAGCCTGCCTCTGAAAATGGACCGTTTTATGTTCCCTAATGGAAGGATAGCTTATTTGTTCATGGATTTATAGCAACAATGTGATGTCATCAAATGATTTACGGCCAGGAGCATAGCAAGTGTCAATATACAGAGGCGGGTGGAAACATCCTATTCTCCCCCCAGAAACTTGTCCTCACAGAGGGTTGCCTTTTCTTAGGGTGGGGCGGATGTAGGAAAACCCAGGTGGCTATGTTACTGGAAATGGGATGGGGGAGCAGAAGAATTGCTGGAGCTGCATCTTGCTTAAGGACGTGAGGAATGTAATACCAGCTTACTTAGAGCGTGAGAAGGCTATAAATGGGATCGTCTAGCTCTTATGCGATGCGGTGGAAGCTGTTTGATGCTGCACTAGGTAGGAAATGGTACATGTAGAGCGCAGGCTTCTTAGAAATGCTTACTCATTGTAATGGGAAGATAATTCTGATTAGTATAAAGGTGTCACACTACTTTAAATGTGTATCTATGCATAAGTGTGTGTAGGGGGGGTGTGGGTGTGCGCATGCGTGTGTGAGTAAATTGACTTTGGTACACAGTTCTAGAAAGCTTATAAAATCAAAATACCATCACAAACAAGAAACACAAAGGTCCTCCGCCAACTCCAGCCAACACTGAATCATTTCCCTGTCCCTTCAATTTCCTCTTTCCCTGAATGACATTTAAATATACTCTGCAACCTGCAGCTGTGTAAGACCATATACTGTGAGTGTGTGTGTTTGTGTGTGTGTGTGTGCTATTTTCCCATGCCTGAAATAGTCGATTGTATGAGGATACCACAACTGGTTTATCCATTCGTGAGCTGAAGGACATTTCATTTCTTTCCATTTTGTAGTATGCACAAAGTAGCTAACAAACCCACTCAAACACTGATATTTGTATAGCTCTAAACTTTGAAATAAAACTGGTTTATCTCATAAAGTTTGCTGGTGCATATGCTGACTCTGTGAGCTAGTCCTGGGCAGCTTTGCATGCTTGCCCTCCGTTTAGCACACCCACAAGCTGAGCAGAGATACAGTTCCTCTGCACCCTCCCTATTTCTGATTTCTGTGTTTACGCTGTCTTTTGCCATGAAGACAGACATACAGTATATTTTATTATGGTAAAGGTTTCAGTTTTAGTAGCCAGTCTTCTAGACACGTTTTCAAGTGTCTATTTCTCAGCCTTGCACCTTCTCAGATCTGTTTGCTCGGGGGTCTTACTCACTGTTTGCTTAGGCTATGTCTTTATTGTTTCGTTTGTGTATAATCATTTCAATATAGATATTAAACAGAAGCATTTTTAAAGCTGTGTTATATAATAAACTTTTTTTTTTTATGATATATTGCCTGGCCTTTCTTACTGGTGGTTTTGTTCAAAGAATAGTCATTTCTAATTTCAGTAACATTCACTGACCAATTGCTTTTCTTTTAATGGACAGTGTCATTGGTATATAACCAAGACATTTTGCCTGGCCAGTTTTACAGAGACCAGGGTGATTAGATGGCCATGGAGTAGTCAGGGTGGTGAAAAGCTCAATATGGGCTTAACTGCTATTCAAGAAAGAACACTAACTGGCTTCCAGTTGGCGGCCTTAAACTAGACATAGGCAGCATCATTATCAGCAATTATATTACCTCTGTTAATTTAATAAAAGTTTCTTAATCTATAAGCATTAAGTAGCTTTTTAAATATTCTTTTGAATGAACTTTTAACATATGTGATTTTAAGATATTCTTTGGATACTCATCTATGACATAATCAGATATTTTATTCTTATTTAAAAGTTTGTAATTCTTCTATGCCCTGAGAATTCTGGAAATACATATACACACATTTACAAACATGCATATACATACATACACACTTGTGTATACATGTACATGAATATGTACACACATGCATATGTACACACACATATAAGTTTATACAGTCTTCATAAACATAGTTTTCTATATAAGATATTTTACTCAACTTTTTTACTTTCAAATTAAAACATATTTTTTGTTTATTACTTTCTTTCATCTCTTTATTTTGGTTTCTTTGGTTTCCAAAGATTGGTAACTTGGATTCTTCTTTTTTTCCCCAGAATTATTTCTTCCTTTTTAGGATATACCAAAGAAAACCATTCATGAATCTTCATTAATTTTCACTTTGGAACAAACATATTCTCATAAACTTCAAAATATTTGGGTACTAAATCACAATTAAAGAGACTATTTGTAAAAGAGGTTTATTCAATAGGCATCTATTCATGATGTGAAGAACAGAACACTGACATGTTCTAGAAATCAAGAGGGATATCAAACTGAAGAGAGTCATGGTATCTGGCTGGACCTTGACTATCAACCCAAGAACAGGAGCCATGAATGCCTTTATATCCATTGAGACGAGTTCATGCTGAAATGCCTACACAAATCAAGGCTCTGAAAGAAACTCAACCCTTGGAAAATGGAAAAAGGCAGCCACGGATGTCTTTGGATTCACTGAGAAGCATTCAGGCCTGAAACGCCTACACAAATCAAGGCCCTGAAAGAAACTCAACCCTTAGAAAATGGAAATAGGCAAAAATCCACCTACCAATGCAAGCAGAGACAGGAGACTGTCTGTCTGCCTAGTTCTAGGTATGGAAAATATTTCTCCCCAGAGAAATTAACATCATGCCCATTAATAAATTAAAAAATGCTTCCTAGAAAAATTAGGTCTACAAAAATTTCCTAGCATATATCAGTATAGAACTGCAAACGAAACAATGAAATAAGATAGTAATATACATTTCTAATAAGAAAGAAAAATGCAGAAAGTTGACATTTCCAGATGATGTTGATAAGGGAGAATGATGGGCCTGCTCATTTGTTACCAGCAAGAATGCACACTGGTGTGGTGACTTGGATAACAGCTTTACACTATCTTGCAAAATTAATAACATTGTCACATGGCTCAGCAATCATCCTTGGTATTTATCACATAGGTAAAATATCTGCCCCAAAACACATCTGCACACTGATATTACAGCAGCTTATATAATTGTTTTTAGCTTCGTTGTAGCTAAAAACAACAAGGAATCCTTTACACAGATAACAGAACAATCAAACTGGGCAACATTCTATCTATCCATTAAAAACTATCATAAGACAAGAGGGTACCTAGCATGCATTTTGCTGAGTGAGGGGAGCTGGTTGTGGAACATCAAGCCTTACCATTTGACAGGGAGGGGGACATCAGAAGGAACAGAGCAGAGACCAAGGGTGGTCAGGAATTTAGGGGAGTGACAAAGAGGTGAAGAACATGTGAAATGACTTGTCTGCAAATTTGGTAGCGGATGAATGTTCATTTACTCAGACTCATGGAACTGAGTAAAATAGGAGCCCTGACATAAACCATAGGCTATCGCAAATAATGACATGTGTATTAACCTCAACAAATGCACCACATGAGTGTAACATTTATGTTTTAGAGTGAGCCTCATCATGTAACCTTGGTTGGCTTCAAACTCACTGTATAGATCAGGTTGGCCTCAAATTCAGAGAAGAGATCTGCCTTCGGTATGCTGTGGTAAAAGGATTGCAGCTCTACACCCCACCCTAGTGACATATTTTAAGAAAAAGAAACAATGTTGGGCGTTAAGAAAGGGTTTCATCAGACCAATAGAACTCTTGATAACAAAAGACTTTGGTCCCTTGGAAAAATGACTTTTGTAAGTCTACCTCCAAATGGCCTTCATGGTTCACGCTATCACTGTCTTAGTTACAGTTTCCATTGCTGAGATGAAAAATAATTATTAAAAGCAACGTGGGGGCAGAAAGGATTTATTTGGCTGATACTTACTGTTCATCCTTGAGGGGAGTCAGGACAGGAACTGAAAAGGGCAGGAACCTAGAGACAAGAGATGATGCAGAGTTTGGCCATGGAGGATTATTGCTCGTGTCTTGCTTAGCCTGCTTTCTGTTGTCGCTGTTGATTGTTTTTTTTTTTTCTTTTTCTGCAGAAGTCTAAATAACACAATTCTAAAGAGAACCTTTAAATTCAGAGTAAAAGCAGTTTCACCTCTCTCATTTCCATTTCTTTGGAAATGTTTCTTTTTTAACAGCCACCATAGTCTTTACTATGTTGCCAATATGGTTATAGATAATCAGTGCAATCCCTATGATAATTCCCTGACTGAGACGGTGCCACTATCTCCTTTTGAAGATATGAGAAAGGGGGGACACAAGGTGGGTCAGTTGGTAAAGAAACAAAAGGCGTCGAAGAACTGAGGAAACTGACCACCAGAGTTTGACCTCCAGGACTGACGTGAATATTGGGCAGGGTGTCCCATTAGTGCAGTCGCAGCCCTAGCTATATGGGAAATGGAGACAGGCAAACACAGTCACAGTTATCTGAATGAAGAGTTTAATTCCTTATCGTGACTGTGCTGGGACTTTCCTCAGATCACCAGGGTTCAGGAAATCCCATATCTCCTCTAGCAGATGCAAAGAAGTGATTGTAGCTCTCAAGGGCATTGTCAGTGCCGGAGGACAAGGTCTCCGTGTGCTGCAACATCTGTTTACTTTCTTCTGTATTCCTTTTGCAAAATATGTAATTTTGCAATCAGAACTAAATTTAATTCAGAATATATCGTTTTCATGTGAAATTTTAGGACACTGTAGACAAACTATACTCAAATTAGTTTATTTTGAACTATCAACTTCCGAAAGAAAATGAAATAAAACAGAATTTGAATGGCATTGGAAATGTTTTTAATGAATTCACTAAGATTAATTTGCAGATAACTTTAAGGGATATCTTATGTTGTTTTGGAAATATCAACATAATACTTATGGTGTTTAGGTTATATACATGACTTTTGATATAATTTAAATTGTCAGGTTGAATTAACTGTGTCTACCGAGACATTATTTCTAAATACAACATATAACTTAAATACATTGTCTTTTACATTTGATCAAGTAATGCACAGAAAATATGCAAAAAGAAATATAATAATAAGAAAAAAACCTCTGTCGAAGGCTCAAATACCAAACTGAGAGTGGTCATCTTTTTCTTTCTTAAAATCGCAATACTGTTGGACACCTATTACCATAACCACTTTCTAAAACTTCATGCCTTGAGTGGGCTCAGATTTTTCTACCTTAACCTATTCTGTGGTAGGTGTGAGAGAAAGTGCTGAAGACAAGAGTCTGCCTAGAACTAAACTCAGTTTCTCAAGGTAGTTTTGACAGTGTAGAAGTTGAATATATTCAATAATTGAAGCCACCTTTCTTTTTCCAATTAAAAATATGTTGCATGGGTTATATATCTTCCCAAAAGACATTATCTGTTACATGGCATGAGAGTGGGTTGCTATTACAAAGAAAAACAATGATGAATAAAACATTGAGCCAAGCACAAAACTGATGGAAGTAAAAGTCATGTTTTATTGTAAAACAATGCCTAAAGAACACTCCAAAGAGAACTCAAGATGCTGGTAACTACTCCATTCTTATTCTCCAGCAACCATCTTCATCCCCCTACGTACTTGCTTTAACATCAGAGTAGTATGTGATTGTGAATATATTCACCTCAGTTTAATACTAACTAAGTATACCATACTTGAGGTAGAAGATCTCTATATTGAAAAAAAAGACACAGGTTTAACATGGCAACAACTTCTGAATGTTCTAATGTTTTTAAACTTAAATATCATCATACATCTTTGAAATAATTAAATCTTATTAAAATATGACATATTGTCTCAATCAATATTTTAATAAACACAGGACAACTATATATTTTTCCGTGATCTCTAAAATAAGGTACGGAGGTATGTGTAATTTTGTCTCCACATGTGCACTATGGACCACCAGGGGAGGACTCTTAGCACTCGATGAAAGACTTAATATAGATTCTGAAATGAGAGGAAAGCCAGGGACCCTTAATTATGAAGACAGAGAAAAGGGGAAAGCAGATATTGAAACAATTAACCAATGAGCAATAATTGCATATTTAGTTGGCAATATATTAGACCCCTGAGGATAGGTGGTTTGTTACCAGGGCAAGCTGTGTACATGTGTATGTACATGTGTGCATGAATATGTATGTATTTCCATATGAGGTCATGAGAATTACTAATACAGTCTTTCAATTTCAAACAAATAATCCTCCTGCCATTTTAGAGGTGGAACAATTCACCACCAAAACTTCTGTTGTTCCTTATTGTCGAGAGCACTTACAGTGTAGATGTTCTTGGAAATTCTCATCTGCCAGAAGCCTTAGGAGAAGATTCAGACCTGAAGTCTTCTTCCTGGCAGAGGTTAAGTCCTGGAATGTATTTATTTATTGTTTTTGAGCATCTGGGGTTTGAACTCAAGGCCTTGACATGCTGAGCAAGCATTACTGAGGTGCCCTTAGCCCCAACTACTGGAATGAGAGTCAGTTCCATGGCTTTAGCACCAGGTAGTAAAATCCGTGGGTAATTGTCAAGTTGTATATTGTAAAGTAATCTAAAGTGGAGATGAAATTATTTTTCGATCTTATGTATTTTTCCCATATGCAGACACCAGATGCCTGTAGAAAGAGTGCTTGATTATGTTCCCTCCTATTTCTGAAACTCCAAATCCAGGCAAATGATCGGAACCTGGGCAAGTCTGAGGTTTGAATTACAGCAGCAGTTTGTCATTAACCGTAAAGAAAATGAACCTTTGGTCTTCTAATTGCTTTGTATCTCTGGCTTCTGTCCCCCAACTAATGGATGTGCAGATTTAGAAGCCAGCTGGTGGAATGGATTTGTTTCTTTGCCCATGTCACGAGGCCAAAGGAAACTGAAAAGACTAAGTGTTAAGGAGTGACCATTAGGTAATTCAGAAGGTGAGGCTATTGGTCTGTCAGTTGGCTGATACCAAGCTCACTCGGTGCAGCGGCCTAGTTGGAGGACTATAAATGTCAGCTTGTAACCCAAGGAAAGGTGTGAAAACAGAGCCTGGCCCCTCCCTCCATTTAGACTCTGTAAAGGGGCTTTTGACGCACTCCCTCGGGTTTGTGGTTTCTTGATCTAGGACTGACCACTGAATGTCTTTTGTGGGTGTTTAGGAGAAAAGAGATGCATCTATAGACTCACACCTCCACCCTGTGGTTCTGGCCAACTGGAGACTTTCAGTAGGTCAGAAGGAGGCTCTTGTCTGGAACATGAACATGTCGGTGCTTTAAAGTCAACCCCTTGTTCACACCTGGAGAAGGTCTTCATTACGTAACCTAAATTCTAAAAGGAAAAATAAAGAATTATTTTTTTGTTAAAGAATAATTCTTTTGAGTTATTCTCAAATCTTTTGTGGATTTAATCTTCATCTGCATGACAAGCCTTCCCTATCATGTGTCAAAAGTCAATGTTTGTTCAAATGCTAACCAAGTCCGCCTAAACTTGGTGTGCAGTGTTTGTTTTTCCACCTTAAAGTACTGATCAGCATAAATAAGGCAGATGTTAAAGCTAGCACTAATATGACAATAAAATAATACTGGGAAACAGAGAAGGGGAACGGGTAACGATATTTCTGGAGTGCGGTTGTTTGTTCCAAATGGTCCTTTAGTATACACCCCTTTCAAATGCTTGCATCATAATGTATGACTGCATTTTGAATCACTCGACTTCAAGTTAATAAATGATCAGTTTAATATCTTATTACTTCTTTACAGGGCTGTCTTTCAGAGGCTGAAAAAAGGCACAGTGATTAAATTTTCAGAGTTAATGGATTTAATTCCCCCTCTTTGCTACTATTTATTTAGTCTACCTATTAAACCTAATTATATTATATTATTTCATCATTTTTTGTAGGGGCCAGGAATTTTGTTCCCCATTGTTCCACCTTATAACTCAAGAAAACAACGTTATAATATATATTTTCCTACAATGCTATGTAGCCCTAAAATGATCCTTTATTCCACCAATAAGTGTCTAAAAGCCTTGCCCATTTACCACAAGAAAGGTAATTTTAATAAAATCTGACTGTATTAGTTACTATTCTGTTGCTGTCATGAAACATCATGGCCAAAGGCAACCTAAGGAAGAAAAAGAGAGTCCATTTTGGCATATAATTCCAGAGGCATAAGAGCCCATTGCGGCAGGGAGGCATGTCAGTAATGAAGAAAACCTGAAAGCAGAAACAGGAAGCTAGGAGATCAAAACCTCAAATGAAAACAGGAAACAGAGAAAGTGAGCAGGTGGTGGAAGTAAGGTTGTAAACATTCAGCTCCTCCCCCAATGAAAGACATCCTGTAGCAAAGGCTCCACAATTCTCCATCATCACCTGCAACCAGTCACCTGGTTCCCTCACTTGGTGACCAATTGCTCCAATACCCCCATCCATGGCTGGCACTTCTTATTCAAATTTCCACACTGGTGCTGCAAGGGACAGAGTGGAAGAAAAGTGTTCTACCTTTTGATAACAGTGCCTTGTAGCTGAGCACGCCTTTAATCCCAGCACTTGGGAGGCAGAGGCAGGCAGATCTCTGTGAGTTTGAGGCCACCCTGGTCTACAAGAGCTAGTTCCAGGTCAGGCTCCAAAGCTGCAGAGAAACCCTGTCTCAAAAACAAAACAAACAAACAAACAAGAATGCCTTGTGTTTTGTAATGGGAAGTGGATGGCTCACAGGAGGAGGGATGGAACATGGAGGGTTTGAACAGTACTCTTCCAAACTACAGGTGTTTTCAGCACATTGATACTTAGTGGTGATTAGAGCTGAGGGCTTCTTTCTCTTGAATGTACTCACACCTCTTCGGAAAAAGACTTCTCACAGCATTCACCTCATTTGAATTTTATGCGATTCATAGGCCTATGGTTCTGCCTAGAAGGATGTAGAATGAAATCTGACAGCTGAATCTCCTGGACAAGGAGATTGGACTTCCCATCCTTCAGAACTGTGAAAACAAAGTTAAATTGCTTGTGAATTACTCAGCCTGTCTTATTATTTAATATTTATTACTTTAGCCCCTTCTAATGACAGAGGACAGAAACAATAGTTACCACTTCCTTCTATGGAATGTCCAGATGCATCACCAGGCTTGCACCAGTCTCTGCTGATGTGGGATGTCCTTTTGTATATGTGTTGTAATTAATATTGTTTCTGTGTGATTATTCGGGTCAAGGCAGCCAGGAAATGAACAAGCAGTCTCTGTTTACATTCTGCTGTTTCTTTTTCATCGTCTTCACTTGACAAAGGCTTGGCACAACTCCCCAGAGTTCTCTTTCTCAGGGATAAGGTCAAAATTCAATTACACACATCCACATACAGCTTCACACACACATATATGGTAACATGGAGTTTCGGATTGATATTCATCATCGTCGTTGCTATTTCTACGCATCCTTCTGTGATTGTACTCTAGGGCGAACTCATGCTGATGGTTTACCACTTAGTTATGTCCCCAATCAAAGGAGCTAGCTATTGACTACTAGCTTTAGATACTCTCAGTCCATCCTACTAGATGGATTAGACTTCAGGTCTACTAACGCACATCCCTCTAGCTTATATTCTTTCTCACAGATTATTAAACATCTTTGACATAAACAGAAACAGGAAGCTTTTGCTCTTGCTAAACCTGCATATGATGGGAAGTAGGTAACAAATGCCTACTGTTTTGGTATTAGCGAATGGAATCTTTGATCACTTCTACCATTTATTAGATGTACAACATTAGATGCAGTGCCTGAGCTCTCTAAAATTTGATTATTCCTATTATAAAGTTCGAATAAAAATGCAAATTTCTTTTTTTATCCCGGCTTAAGATAAAAATTTTAAAAGCTCAGTACTTAGAACTAAGAGAATACACACATTTCTTCACAGTTTTTTTTTTTTTTTTGAGTTGAAATTGAATGCTGGGACTAGCTGTCTTACAGAGCTGAATCCCTAACCAATCAACACATAATAGAATTCATTTTAGTTGGAATTTTGTAGGCAACAATTTCTTTACAATATAAAATAATCTGTACTCATGTTCATGGCGAAAAACAGAGTATATGTAATGTTTCTCAAGGCATTTTACAATGATCAAAACAACAACAACAAAAACCCTGTTTAAATATAACCAGAGACATTGGCAGGACAGTTTTTGTCAATCTTTTTTTTTTAAATAAACAACTCAAGAATCAGTGTTGTATGATTTTTACAAGGTCATCCGGTAACTTTTGACTGAACTTGGAAGTGGGCCTAGACTTTTGGATTTCCCATCTGTTTTTATCTCCTTCTCTCATTCAAAAGTAAAGCCATTCAAAACTAACTTGGATCACAAGTATGGATTGTTCCATGGGATAAGGCACTTTGCCTTATTACAAACTAAGAACATTTTAAAGATATGTGTAATCTTTAACATGTCATTGTTTATTTAGTTCAGCTTTGTTGGAAGTTGTAGTTGGTTGTCTGTCTATTCATTAAAAGTTGCAGAAGCTAAAATATGATTGAGATTGATAAGAAGTAGAAAAGCTTAACTCTGTCCCGTGGCATCAACTCTTTCTATTTGAATGTTAAATCGGCTCAATCACCCATCAGTAGAGGGTCCTCTTCTCCTAGAATCACATGATTCTATCTGTCTGCTAAAGAGTTTGACCTAAAATGTTTACAGAATAGCATCTTGTCTTTATTATTCATCAGAATTTCTTCAGAAAAAGAGAATCCTTCACCAAAGGGAATCTTTTATAAAACTGTGAGAGAGGAACTGGGGGTTCTTGTCAGGACTTGGAGGAAGGAGTGGGTGATTTCTGGTGGAGTACACGGGGGCTTCTGCAGAGGGCTAAAAAGAAAAAAAAGTGGGCCTCCTGGAGAATGGTGTGGGATGAAGGAGATGGGGACACCTGGGAGAATTTGGGAGAATGATTTGGAGGCTTATGGAGGACTGCAAAGGAGGAGTTGGGCTCTTGGGGGAGTGAGAGGGAAGAACTGTACTCTTGGAGTAGGAGGGAAGGAGTACTTGGGTGTACAAGATGCATTATTTACACACACAAAACTATCAAAGAATAAATAAAATATATGCCATTAAAATGGATAGAAATGAAATGCAGAAAGTATTTCTGGGTGGTAGCATGCTGAGGTCCAGATGGAAATTTAGCTTGAGTTTGGCTCACACTGCTTTAGTCACTGAACATTTTCAACTATTTATTTTTATACTGAGTCTCTCCTAGCAAGGTGGGGTATCAAATGGAATTTTTTTCTGAAAGTGGCATTTCAAATAATAACAATAATAATAAAATCCTGGATCAGGAACAAGTTTTCCATTAGATGCATAAGGAAATAGCACAGGGAGCTTGGACAGGCCCATATTTTTTTGCTAATTTAATCAGTGTAAGTATATGACATCTTTCCATTTCTTTATTAAATGTTTGTTTTTCTATCCTGTTAAATGGTTGCTTCCAACTTGAAGTTACTGGTTGCTCTCGTGCCCAAGAACAAATGGCGTCCATCTAATTTGTACCATGGGGGAAGGAGTGTTGGAGCCTGAGAGGCTGGCTTTATCCATGCCATGGTTCCATATATAGAAAATTGATTTTCCAACCGTACCGAATGATAAAGTCCATCTTTGATATATGCCTGTCTCATTGCTTTCCAGGTCTTAAGGCATCTGATCCCAGGTCAGCTCCCCTTGGACTGTAATTCAGAACACAGTCCCTTCCCTTTAGAGGTCTCATGCCATGGGGCATGGGCATGTTTACTTTGGCTAAGACGGACCTTATGAAAGAAATTATTCTGCTGCCTAACTGACAAGGCTGGGCATGGGGTACAGGGAAATGGAGCCTCTCCCAGTGGTCCTTTGCCTGGAATTTGTCCTAAAAGCATGAAACTGAGTCAGATTTGTCGCAGACAGATGTGGATAATATATGCACCACCTTTCCATCCTGGTGTCTGTTTGCATGAGAATGAAAGACAGCCGGGTTTGAAAGGCGGCCTGAAGGGCTGCTGTAGCCCAGGATGTTTCAAAAGATCTGGTCCTGAGATGACTCAGGGAAATCTATTGTGGAAGTGCTAAGACAAACCAAAAGGAAACTCCTGTGTGGTAGGGCAAGTCTCTAAGGACAATGGCCCAAGAAGGCTTTATTAATGCTGGAAAAATATGTGTGTTGTGAACAAAGACACTACTCAGTTATGACAGCATATGTGTCTACCCAGTATATATGAGGCATACGTTCTATCTCTAACACTTGCAAAAAAATAATAACAAAACATACTGATTTCAACCATTTGGAATTATATAAGAAAACTAACTTATTTTATATTACATTAAATCCTGTTTTAAATGAATATTTATTAATGTGTGTTCCATATTCTATATTGTTCTAGAAATTATATAGACAGAGCAGCAGAGAAGATAACAAAACTCCATGCCTGCACAGAGATCACATCCTTGTATCTCTTCCTAGTGGTACAGGGTCAAAGTATCAGTCTTCGAAGGAGTATTATCCTCCTTTTTAACTAGAGTATCTCCAGTTAAACAGTTTTGTGGGTCACCTTATATTCTAGCTTCCTTTCAGTTGTAGTAGAGACAAAATAACAGGACAAAAGGCCACCCAGAAGAGAAAAGCTTACTTTAGCTCCCAGTTCCAGGTTTCTGTCCATCACCGCAGCAAGGAAAGGCAGCAGAAACTTAAAGTGGCTCATCCTCCAATCCATCTGTGTAAAGAAGAGAAAGAAAACACTCTCCCACCTGAGTTACTTCCTCCACCCTCTTAGACGGTTGCATGAATACTTCACACGTCTACTGTTTAAACTAAAACGTGCAGTACACAATCTACACGAAAAAATTAAACACACGTTAAGTCAAAAATTAAACACACATAAGTGGTCAGATGTCAGCAAGAAAGAGACGCAATCCCACAGAACTGTGATGTTATATATGATACAGCATGTAGCTGACCTTAGACATTGCAATGAATGTAGCATGCATCCCCTGTGTGGGGTCAGTAGAGAACTGTGTAATTAGTGATTTATGTAGCTTGTATATTTAGACAATACCACCAACAAGCCTTGTATGAGCCTGTGTGCTATCATGTACTGGATTGCAATATTCCTTCAAAATCTCCCAAATAAAGGAGGCAAGCTCCAGCTCGAGGCCAGACAAGAAGGCTGTAAGACTTCAGACAGTTTTCATCACAGTTGGCCAGGCCTGGGCAGCCTCAGACAAAGGACTTCCGCCTTTATCTGGCCCTTATTTTGATGTCTCATTCAAGTGAAGATAAAAGGAAAGATGTGCTTTGAAATTTAACCATTAGGGCCACAAAGAAATCAGCATGCAAATGTCACCCATACATGAATTCAAGATGAAGTCTGCATTTGCTACTGCAGACATAGGATTTGTTGGTCTTTCTTCCCCCTAGAAAAACAGTAGGAAAGGAAGTGTAGATGAATGGGTGCTGGATGGGAGCCAGTTGGAACACTTTATCTCAGGCATCTTGACAATGAGAACCAACATGCATGCATGTGTATATATATATATATATGCGCACATATGTGACTATGTGCATGTTCATATACTTTCATAGGTATGCATGGATAAGGGGGGTAGGGAGAGTGAGAGGAAGAAGAGAGGAGGAAAGGGGAAAAGAAGAAAAACAGAATACAAAGAAATAGAGTAAAAACGAAAAAAATAAGAAATCTGCTAATTAACACACCTTAGACTTGGGTGATAAACAGGTAAGAGAGATTATTCTGCGTAAGTGTTTTCAAATTCAGTCACTTTTATCATAAAAATGTAATCATTTATTGTGATAAGCCTAGTTTGGTAAAAATGCATGCACGCAGGAGATGTTGGTGACAGAAATTACAGGATGAAGCTTTCATCAATATGATAATTATGTTTATCACAAGAATATGGAAATGTTTGGAATCATGAATGGTACCTTTCTAAACAAGGGCTGCTAAACATTTATCGTTGTCATCATCGTCATCATCATCTAGAAGCAATTTCTTAAATTTGTCCCTCTAAAGAGTCTGAGTGAGTTACTGAGGATTTCTGTCTTTTATTTCTTTCCTTTTTTTTTCTCTTTTTGGTTTGACTGTATATATTTTCCAGTAAGCATTTTGAGAGAATGAACATGTGGCTCACGCCTCACCCCACCAGGCCACCCACATCGATCAAAGGTGTCTCGAGGTTCTTTTGGAACTAAACATTTGACCTTAGGTAAAACTACAATAACTTTGCTACAATTAATTAGAGTTTTTTAATAAAATTTGAACTTTCTCTGATCAATGTAGGTGTATATGATAGAATTGTGAGTGATATATTACCAATCAAGAATAAAAGTTATGTCCCAGTGATGTAAATGAGGCAGAAATGCACCTGCTGAGCTGGTAAGATGGTTCAGGTTCAGGTGATAAAGGCTTTGTCTCCAAGCCTGATGACTTAAAGTACTCGTTCTTGAGCCTCTACATACATGCTATACTATGAACACATCTCCCTCCACACACACACACACACACAATATGTAAAACAAGTAAATTGTTTTTTTTTAAGTTTAACAGTCCATTTTATAAGTAGAGTGAAGAGATAACCATCATCACACACTTGCTAGTTCTAAATATATTTTGAGATGGAGATTCTAGGGCTGCATTTTGGGAATATATGGATTATTACATAAGTATATATCTTATAGCCTAATATATTTGAGGGAGGAAAAATAATTAAAAGTACTGTCACAGATTTTGACCTCTAAAAGCCAAAATATATACCTAGACATAGCTAAATTATCTCAAAACATATCATAGAAATATGAAAGACAGCACTATCTATAAACTTGCAAGAAAGCCCTACAAAAAGTTACATATGATTATCAGGAACAAGATCAAAGCTATAACCAATTAAATAAAAATTTGACAATGTGATTTTCACTTAAAGAGACAGAAAAACCAAGTCATTCATAGATTGGGAGAAGATATTTGCAAAGGACTCAACTGATAACAAGGTGGGCTACATGAAACCCTGGATTTGCATAGATAGATAGATAGATAGATAGATAGATAGATAGATACATACATAGATACATAGATAGATAGATACATAGATAGATACATAGATAATGTTATATAATATATATAAGGAGCTGAAGTTGGATTTATGACTGCTTCTATCAGAGATTTACAGTAATGTAAATTAACACATGACATAGCAATATGGAGACTGTTCTAAACTAGAATTTTGTACGTTCGAGATAATAAATAATTGTAAAGATTACAATATGAGCATCATTTCCTCATCTGGTTAAACACAGCAATTTGTTATAAAATCTGAATTATTCTTAGGGTTTGTTTTTGTCATGTTGACATAAATCTAGACATATCTAGAAAGAATCTTAACTGAGAAAATGCCTCTGGAAGATGAGCCTCTAAGCAAGTCTGTACAGAAATTTATTGAGTAATGATTGATGGGGAAATATCCAGGTCACAGGTGGCATTGCTACCCCAAGCAGATGGTCCTGAATGGTATAAAAAAGCAGGCCTGCAAGCCATGGGGAGCAAGTCAGTAAGCAACATTCCTGAATGGCTTCTCTCTCAGCTCCTGCATCCAGGTTCCTGCCAAGAGTTCCTGCCCTGATGTCCCTCAATGACTGTGTGCCCTGAGGGTTGTAAAATGCAATAAAGCCTGCCCTCCACACTTTTGTCATGATGCTCTATCACAGCATCAGAAACCCCAAAGTAAGACAACTATGGTACTGGTAAATTCTCTAGGAGGCACACCTTCGAGTAACATCACCCTCACTCAGCCATCCTCAAAACCTCTTACTAGCTTTCATCTGTGCTGTAAACTGTTCTTCGTGTAAAGGTTGTTGGGAGGTTCTCTTGGTCATAAGGCACTCATCTGACAGTGACTTCAGGTCACATCAGGTTTCTGTTGTTAATCAGGAGTCCTTCTTTATTGAGATAATCGCATTTTGTCTGGTTCCATCTCAAAAACAAGGCCCGGATCCCACCACATATTCAATAAGGTAACAACTTAATTCAAGCCACATTTGAGGCTCTGTGGGGTCTGATGTGCTCACTAGAGCTGCCTGCCATGTTGTCTTGAAGTCTGGTGATAGTTGTGGGATAGCTTCTATGATAATACCTCTAGTCTCCCAAACCAAGACAAAGCTTGTCAAAATAAATCTGAACTTCTAGTCATGGTAGAAGACCTACTATGGGGTATTAACAAGTCAGACCTTTCATTCACTGCCTGATCTCAGTGTTTATATTATAAATTTCAACCCTGGTGGCATGAATTTGGAATAAAATCATCATAAGCCATATGAATCCAAAGAATACAAATCTAGAGTGAAATATCTGGGGGCTGAAATGACGTTGCCTATGTCTGAGATGAGTCTCCCTCCTCTATTTGAAACATGAGACTTTTATTAGATTACTTCTACTGCCAAAAGACATAGCTACTGTCTGACCACATTTGTGGTTTTCTCCTGAATTAAAGCAAATAAATAAAGGAGAATTCTAAATTTGTGAAATAAAACAAATGGGAATATGTTCGCTCATTTGTTCTCCTGCTGACTGAACAAATTCTATACATTTAGGTAGATCTGTGAGGCTCGGCTGATATGTGCTAGACTTTAGTGTGGACTTCGAAGTACAAGATAAATAGAGTTGATTCTCTCCCCTGTCTCTCTTCCTCTTTATGTATGTATGTGTGTGTGTATGTGCACACATCTGGATATTCAGGTGCATTTGTACATGTATGTGGAGTTATTGAGTTTCTCCATCAATCACCTCATTCTAAAACTGGGGACAGAATTTCTCACTGAACTTAAGATTCACTAATTTGGAAGCTGGCTCTTTCTGTCCCTACCTTCATGGTGCTGTGGTTTCAGCTCTACACTGCTACATGCAGTAGTGTGTATGTGGGGGCTGAGGGTTGGATTCAGGTCCTTGTTCTCACAAGGTAAGCATTTTACCACCTGAGTTATCTTCCAAGACCCTAGAATGAGCTTCTTAAATAGCAAGGTTTGTCTATGGATACATGCACACATGAGTGAAGCCTTTGGTTCTCAAAGGGTCATCATTCTTTCCCACTGGACCAGTATTGATCATTTTTAACTTTGGTGTTCCAAGGTTGGATCGTTCACTATATGAGTCCACTGTGCCATCATTTACTTTCCTAACTCTTGAAAATACCATTGTTATCTCTTACAGTGGAACATCTCCCGTGACTCTTGGCTTTAATCGTCTGTTTGATACAGCCTTAAATCACCTGGGAAGAAAGCCTCAATGAGGTTACGTCTACCTTGTGTCATCTGGAGGCATGTCTGTGAGTGTTCTATTCAGTTAACTGATATGGAAAGACCTGTTCCACCGAGTGCAGCAGCATTCCCTGGGTAGGGAGTTCTGAGCTCTGTAAGAGCAGACAAATCAATCTGAGCACAAGCAAACAAGTAAGTGTGCATGCACGCATTCATTTCTCTGCTGTCGACTGGGTGTGCTGTGACCACCTGTCCCTTCCATTGGTCCCCTGCAATGATGAACTGTAACCCAGAAAGGGAAGCTGAAATAAAGTCCTTCCTCCTAGAAGTTGCCTTTTGTGCAGGAATTTTATCAAGGCAACAAGAATAACTAGGACACCCATCCATCTTCCCATTCCCTTCCACTTTTCTCTCCTCCCATCCCTCCAACTCTTCTCTCTCTTTTCCATCCATCTTTCTTTCTTCCTAACATGTAACATGAAATTAGAATAGATTTTCTTTTCTTCATTCCTCTGCTTTTTTTTTTCTGTCTCTCTCATGGACACATCTAAAGACTCAGAGCTTTTGGAGTATTCAATCTGTTTTGGAAGGCTGGAAGATCTTCTCAATTACATGTTTATTTTGTCTTCCTGGCTGATATTTCCTCCTGTCTGAGTATTATGCCTGTAGAAAAGAAAACATTTTTGGAGGAGTGCTTTTCTATAAATCTTGCCAACAATAAAGTGGCTTCAGAGAAAGAGCACATAGAAATTAATTCCAAAGACTTTTATTTACAACAGTTCCTCATCCCAAGCAAATTTTCTGAGAAAGCATTTATTCTGCAATTTGAATAGGATGAGGGAACACAAATTCAAAGGGTGGGGAGTATTCTGATTTGGTGGATGTTCAGCATCTACTTCTCAACATGAAGACAATGCTATTATTATTTCATAATAATAATAATGCCGATACCTATTACAATTTGAATTACTAGCTAAACATAACCGATGCAGGCAGATGTTGGCTGACAGGGATATCACCTATGCCTTTTCTTTTCTCTCTGCTACAGAAGACTACTAATGTATTAAATGCATTGAATTCTCGCTGCCTTGCTTCTGACATTGTATGTATAGTTTCTCAGCCTGGAATACCCCACCACAGCACATTCAATAGTTGTTCCTCTAGACTTAGTTACGTCTCATCATCTCTGATCCTCATCTGATTCCTCAAGAATAATTCCCTCCATCTCCTTCATACACATCTAAAGTCTAACTTGTGATTATATGCTGTGTCTCTGCTCACATAAACTATCTGATTTACTAAATATGAACAAGCAGCAATGAGGTCATGTCTTTTCATTATCGATTGTGTATTAGTTAAGAATTTCATGCATGCATACACTGTTTTAAGCATGTCCACATGCATTCCTTCATTTCAAGTACCTCCCCTCTCTTACCATCACTAGTCTTGCCAATTTCATGTGCTCTCTCTCTTTTTTTTTCTTTTAAGTCCATAAAGCCCATTTCATGCTACCAGTAAATGTATGAACAACCATGCATTTATCTTCTTCACACACTGTCCTGCCCGGGGCCTAGTCTTTAGGGGTTTTACATGCTCTGTGTGTGTGTGTGTGTGTGTACACGCATGTGTATATGTATACATGAATATATATACCTTTTCAGGAAATGTTAAGAACAATATACCAATGTGTCACCAATACACAATTTTATTCGCAAGTAACTTTTATATGCTTAGTAATGTTGGTAGCCACTTACTACTATTTCATATGTTTCTAAAGTTATTTAAAGCCATTCCTGGAATATGGAAATGGTATATAATTGTAGAATCATGTTCCCTCTCTTTTGGAGGCAAAGCAGCTCTTGCTGGATTTTGACTGGAGTTCCAACTGATCTAAAGTTGAGATTGCTTGGCCTTTTGTTATGATTGTTATTTTGAGTTTTGTTGCATTTTTTCAAAATCATCAAAGTCTGAGTACATAATAACCAGAAGAATCAAACTCTTAGAGCAAACTTGTGTGTGGCGGTCAGACCCTTTCTTTTACACAAGAACATTGTGAGTTTAACCTAATTCCAGGATATGGGGCTGTGCAATGGCAGAAAGGATACAACCCTTGAAAAATATTAATCTCTGATTTCTGAGTCCTAATAGTATGATAGTAATATGTAGTCACCGTGACCTGTGTTTTCTCCCTGGTGATAACTATGTCTCTTCTATCCTATTATTTTCTTTCATCCTTTGCTAGTACAACCACATGTTTTGAAAACCAGCACCAATATCAATAGGTCAGTGCATGCGTGTTTGTGTGTTTGTGTGCATGTTCATGAGTGTGAGCATGCACAAGTGCATGCATGTGGATGCCAGTTATCAACATCCGGGATCTTCCTCAACTTCTCTCCACCTTATTTTGAGATAGGAACTCTCTCTCAAACCAGAGTCCATTGATTGGCTAGAATGACTGGTCAGCAAGCTCCAGGAGTCTTCCAGTATCTATATCCTTAGCCCCGGGATTACAAACACACATGACATGGGTTTTTCGCAGAAGTTCTGTATATTGAACAAGAATCCTCATGTGTGCTCTGAACAGCAAGCATTTTACCATACAAATCTAGTTCCACCTTCATGGATGCTTTTTTATATGAAATTTTTGAAAGTCTTCAAAGCAGATCAAAGTATTATTGCCTTTCACACAATATTCACAAATTGTGAGGGATGGTTGCTTGATTATTTTTCTTTGCCAGTGTTTTTTGCCTTCTAAATAATGAAGAATTGCTCTAGAGTAGATACCTGTTTCCTTTAGGCATGGTTGTAGTTCCAGAGTTCTGCTTCAAGCTGTAACCATGTTATTTAATAGTGCATCCAGTAATCTTCACAGCCAGAGTTATGTGCAGAATGTTGAGTGAATCAGTCAAAGAATTCAGTAAAGAATGATTTCTGCAACTTCAAAACTTACCAAAGCAGTCAGGAAAAACCTCAACCTACGTCAGACTCTAATATTTATTAGGCACATGACACTGATGTGGTCATGTTTCACTTGTTTACTGTTCAAGTGCAGTTGACCAATATTTGAAATGACTAAATTTCATTTGCATGGCTAGTCATAAAGATAAAAGAGAAAATCAGAAGCCTGGAGTATAAAGGCAGTAGGGGACATGGAGAAAACATATTTTAGAAGAACAGGAGGGCAGAAACATTTTGGGACCCCCTCCTCTGTCTACATTCTTTCATTAAAAACTGAATCTGGACCTATGATATCACTCAATGTGCTCAGCTGGGAAAGGCACTTGCCACCAGGCCTGAAGAACTGAGTTCAATCACTAGGACCTCCACAACAGAAAGAGAAGACTAACTCTAGAAAGTTGATCTCTGACCACCATGTATGCACATGTATATTCACATATGTATATAAATAAAAGTCACAAAATGTTTTACAGCGAATTCATTGCTGACTGTGTTTTAAGTAGATACTTAGATAATAAAAATAAGACAAGGAGACAATGCACATTTGATGGGGAATCTCCTCTAGCCAGTGGCCTTTGAGAGGGTGAACTAGGTGGGGTGTAGCTTTTGGGTACCAAAAAGCTGAGGTCCTGCCCACTTAGCCTTTTCTTTTTCCACACAATAACCTGTTCCTATTTCCTTTTTGTGATCTGTGAGCTTTCCTTTTAGTAAAGAAAAACCTTAGTATACCCTATTTGGAGTTAGTGTGGGATTGTTTGATTTGTGTTCCCCCTATCTGACAGGTGGCATTAAAAACTATTCATGTGCCAACTGTCCAGAAAATCCAGACAGTTGATTAGCTGTGGTAACCACATCACATGTTTGTCAAATCTATGTAAACTAGAAAGATGTGGAATACAAATCTGCATTCCTAAATTAGTCCATCAGTAGAAGGGATGGCTCAGGGATGAGTTCTTGGAGGGAGTTCTGTCATTAATATTGCGATAGGGCTGCACACAAAAAGCTAGCATAGCATCTCATACCAGAAGGAAAATATCCATGAGTTAGACGAGTGATTGCTCACATCTATTCAGCACAGGACCTGCAAGGTCAAGCCTTTCGGATCTCATTCTCTCAGCTAGAATAGAATGTTCAGGAAACAGCCATGGCTGCCCTTCTCTATAATATACTGTTAAGAGTACCACAAGACCGCCAAGCTAACAGCCCAACGTACGTGCAGAGGACCTGGTGCAGATCCTTATCTCTGTGAGCCCAGGTGAGCCCTGCTTAGTTGATAACCGGTGGGCCGTGCTCCTTTTTCTTTTTCTTTTGTTGCTCTTCTGAAATGTATTTTTCCCATAACTCCAGAGTAGAAGTGATGGCAGGCTTTCTAATATGTTGCTACGTTTTTGTTTTTGTTTGGTTTTATGACACATTCTTATTAGAGCCGGAAGAATGAGCCTCCATCACTTTGGTGCATAAAACCAGAAGCCAGCACAGGTTCAGAAGGAACCCAGAGAGAATCGTGGTGCCCCAAGCGGTCCCCTATCTGCCAACTTCAGATCCCTTCCACTTCTTCAACTAGAAATATTACTGAGGGCTTGCCAAACACACAAAGGCCACGGCTTTTACCATTTCGCAAGCAAAAGAAACATCATTTTAAACTCCTTTGAAAACTTTCTCTTCTTTTTCACATTAAGAGGCTGCCACATGAACAGAACATGCCATAAATAATGTGTGCTAACGTTTTTCCAAAAACTGGACATCAATTAATGCTAATTTATGAGGAGACTTCTTCAGAGGAGCACAGTTCAGACTCATAACTACTGAAAGGGCTCATTAATAGAAATGTGTAGGGAGCTTTTTTTTTTCTAAAGGGAACATTAAAGTAAACACATATCATTACAAGGAAGGCTCGTGATTTATTGCTAATCCAGTGGAAAGGCGGCTTTACACTATATTTCCAGAGGTAAGGTTTGAGCAAAGGAATCAAGCAAATAAAATAGAACGAGGATTTTCTCTTAGGAAAGGGATCCAGTGACAAGCAAGACAAACGCTAGATAATACTTATGGAATGAGTACTGCACATGACGGCATGATACCAATTTGATAGGTGGAGGGGGTTATTAAGAATACTACAAGGGAAATTTGTTTTACTGCAACATAAAATGTTAAAAATCAAGCCACCCATGTTACTATGGCACAGAGTCTAAAGTCTAAAAATGTGTGCCATTCAGGTGGAAGCCACATTTCTTCTGATATTCCATGGTACATATCCAGTCATCCATTTTCCATCAGACAAATGCATAGACAGCCCTGGGTGGGTCTGTGCCCTGTTTTGTGTTGTAGAATTCCTAAATGAATGTGGGGGTGCTTTGGGCTTTAACCTGAGCTCTGTTATCTGTTTATGCATTCTAGTTGATTATGAAAGTACCTTTAAGTTTGAAGAAATATGCTATTTATTCTGTTAGGTCTTCAACACAGTCACAAAATAACCACCATTCCTTGTTATGATTTTAAAACCTTTTTAATATTTTGAGGATTCAGACAATGTTCATATACTAATTATAAACTGAAATTTCTGCTTTTTGAAAAATTATTATATTCATTAATTTTATTTTATGTGTAAGTTTTACCTTAATATATACATACAATGTGCATAAAGTGTCCCACAGAGGTAAGAAGGCTCCCGATCTCCTGGAACTCAGAAGTAGAGTAACAGATGGCTATTAATTACCAAGTGACTGCTGAGGACCAAACCTAGGTCTTCTATAAGAACAGCAAATGCTTCAACTCTTCAGTCTTAAAATTTCTATTTCTTAAGGTATTTTTCTTAGTGAAAATGAGAAAAAGCATCTGTTTTAAATACTTATTTTTGAAATTTATTTATGTGCATAATGAGGGGAAGGTTTTACTTGTGAGTGTGCAGCCCTCGTAGGCCAGAAAAGGGCATTGATTCCCTGGAGCCAAAGTTAGCACTGTTTGTACACTGACTGACTGATATGTGTGGCGGCAACCAAACTTGGGTCTTCTATGAGAACAGTACATTGGCACATACACTTTACCACCAAGTCGTGCTTCCAATCTTCAGTACAGGTATCATTATGTCCTTTCTTTGGTGTGTGTCGGGGAATTGATGCATGTGCTTGGGCATCTGTTCATAGGTTTTGATAGAGGAAGTGAGATGGATACTGGAGAGGGAGCGCCAAGAAGGAGTCTTTTATTCAGTACCATGAGTATGCTCACCTACACCTATTATGTGTTTTCTGTTTCATCTTCAGCCTCCTTGATGTGTTTGCATGCTTCTGCTCCCATCAACCACAGATGCTTCAGTATCCCATCAGATGATTGAATGTCTGCATCCTTCCAAAGCAACCGTTCTCAGATCTAATCATGCCCCAGAATAACGGAGGGCTTGTTAACAGAGAACAGTAACCCTTCCTCCAAGGTCTCTCTCATGTAGATTCCCAAGGAAGCCTGTGGATTCCATTTCTAACATGTTCCTCTAGGAATCTCACTTTCACAGCCTCTGCATCAAGACTTGTCCATGACGTACAACTAAGCCCATACCATCCTTCGACTGTACAGTTTCTTTCCGGTGCATAAGTGTGCTGTTTCGTGTGACAGTGGCGTGGCAAATGTACACTGAGTAGTTTACAAATTATTTTCAAATAAAAGCTTTGCTCAATTCTGAGAGAAACTTTAAAAATAGTGTGGAATAATACCTGAAAATTATTATTGAATAACCTCGTCCCCTAAATTATTCAATAGGTACCAGTAACCCAAGAAGACCCTTAAGGCCATTTCGGGTGAAAAATGAATCAACTCTCAATACAGAACACAGATTACATCTCAAGTTTTCATAGGACTTGAGAAGCTTCCAGTGTGTTTAAAGTAAAGCAGGAAAAGTAATTAGACATTAGTATACAATATTAAAGCAAGATCTACAGGTATTGCATGGTGTGTGCATGTGTACACGTGTAAGTGTGTGCGTGCTGGGGCCATGGAGAAGAAATCAGGACTGAGAGTCTCCCTCTACTATCTGAAACACATCTTTTGAAACAGAGTCTTTCATTGGGACTGCACCCCGCCAATACAGCTACAGTTGTCGCCTGTGAGCTCTGAAGATCCACCAGCTTCCACTTCTCGAGCACACAGCTTCTAGAAGGGCGCCAGTCACTATGCCCTGGCTTCATTTTAATAACATGAATTTGAGACACCCAAACTCAGGTCCTCCTGGTTGTTCTTAAAGCATTTTACCAACTGAGCCATCTCTCCAGCTCAAGATTTATGCTTAAATTATTAAATACATACAGCTTACCACCAAGAAAATGTTGAACAAGGAACATCCGCCAAGAAGACAGGAATGGGAAATGGGGGGCAAACTTGCATAGAGGAGGAGGTGGTGATTTTTAAATTATGAACATAGCTTACCCAAAGATTCATTTTTACAAAAACCTCTCTTTGTGAATTTTTGGTGACAGATGGTTGTTGGCAAAATTAAGTCTGAAATACCTCCAAAGTTTACCTAACAGTGATTCCTAAAAAGGGAACCCACATCCGTGTTCGGGATTCTAAAGGAAACGTTTGTGTATTGGTCCTCTAACATCTTCTGTCACAGGAGGAGGGATCCTGCACATAACATGCAAAACTCGCGGCATGAAACTGTGTGAAATGATTCAATTATTTCCATAATAACACTTAACGTCTTCCAGATCGACTGCATTAAGCACGCCGCCAAGAAGAGTCCAGAGACTGTGCTGTTTTTCATTTCAGAATACTGTAAGTGCACTGAACACATGTTAGGAATCTAGTTCATATTCTGCATTTGTAAAATATCAAATTTATATCAGCAGAAACCACAGAGGCAGCACAGGAGCTGCCCCCCAGAGCCCAGCCACTGTGCAATCAAACTCTTAACACCACTTTATCATTTTTGAGAACTTTCTCCTGGTTGAAATGGACAAAATGATTTTCACAACTCAGGGCCATTTTCTTTACCTATTTATGACATGGGCTTCCAGACACATACTCAACAAGGATTGTTCTCGAGTTTCTGTTTGGTAAGGATGTGTCATTCACTCCTAAAGTACATATTAAAAATAAAACTCATTTTGCTGGAGTGCTCCTATACGGTTTCATAACACCAAGATCTAGTTTTGTGAAGTCCCTGGAGTTTGTTCCAATATGCTATGATTTAGATTATTTGAAAATATGAGTTTATTAAGAATGATTTTTTTCCTCCCGTGACCTAAATAGGTTCATTTTCAAACACTCTTCCACTTTGTTATTACATTTACCTCACCAGATAAAATGTCAGCGAGCTTATTGGACATCAAATTCCAAGATATAAGTAGCTGCCTGGGATATAAAGTCTTTCCCTTGAAATGTAGATGATATTATTTTTGTACTATATGGGAGTTTTACTGTGATTATAAATGTTGTAGATGGGGTAACTCCAGCATGTCTTGTCTTTTACTGAATTACCTTCTAGAAGTAATTACTGTGGCAGCTGGAACCTACTGACAAATAGTCAAATCTACAAATCTTAGACTAATGCTTTTGCTTGTAATAGCATGCCAATTCAAGGTGTCTGACAGTCCCAACGTTCCAAAACCAGAACATAGATATTCACCAAAAGCACTCCCCACTCTTCCACTCTTATGCTCTTGTGGCCATCGGTCCCCATTTGGAGTTAGGTTACAATGTAAGAAAGCTTGTTTTAAATATAGTTTAAGGTTCATATTGAAAGCAGCCAGAGAAGCCCAGAGGATCCTTGCTGGGAAACAGCCCTTAACCTTCCTCTTGAAGTCCTTCAGGTAATGAGAGTTTTCTGAATGTGTCTTGTTGCTTAGTGTGCAATGAGCTTTTCTAGTTTCTTTTCTAATACAAACTGTTAAAAGTCTGTATGCAAGAGAGACAGAGAAAGAGATGGGGGAAGAGGGAAGGAAGGAATAAGAGATCGAGTGAGGGAGTGATGGAGGGAAGAAGACAAAGAGAAAGAGATACAGAGAAAGAGAGACAGAGAGAGGAATGTGCACAGGGGTTTGGACATGTCAGATCTCCTGGAGTTAGAAAGAGATTATATGACTAAGTGAGAATGTGTACTTGTGTGTGAGTGTGCAAGGAGATCAGATGTGTCAGATCTCCTGGAGCTGGAGTGACAGGTTGCTGTGGGTGTTGGAAATTGAACTCTGCTCTTCTGTGGGAGCAGTAAGTTCTCTTAACCACTGAACCATATTTCTGACCCTGTTTTCATTTTTTGAATAATGTATTTATTTGCTTGCCAATGTATTTATGTGTAAATAAAAAGATAACCACCTTATGCTTTCTCTGATTATATTGTTGTTTTATATGAGTTGAACGACTTTCAGTTGACCATGTGATCTTTTTTTTTCCCATCATACTTCCTATCATTCTCACCATGTTTTCTGTAGCATGGCTGGGCTGTTAGACTATTTTAATAAATTAAACAGACAAATTACCTGTGCCCTTAACTAACTCTACACCTAATCTGACATCCATATATTTTCATGCTTAGTATCTATGGGGGCCAAAAGAGAGTTTTAGATACGCTGAAACTAGAATGACAGACAATTGTGAGCCTTTTCCTGGATGCTGGGAATTCAATCTAGGTCATCAGTGTTTTAACTGATAAGCCATCTCAATGGCCCACTAGATATATTTTTATATCACAAGTTTTAAAGGGTATTATGTCCTACCTACTTTGATCTATAACTATAGGTTAGAAGACCCTCCCTCTATTTCTTAGTTATCTTCTAAACCTGTTAGACTAAGTCCAAAGACTATAAGGTCTTTCTCTGAACATCTATAATTTGTACCCATGATCTCTACATAGGTAGGTACTTCTGTGGTTTACCTGAGCCTTAGAGGCTGTCCACACTTACTATGCTTTTCAAGGGACCCTGTGCCTTTGAGACACCATCATCACTCTCTTCTGCTTCCTCACCATTTCTTCCTGGACCGTATGACACCAGGTGGCCCCAGCTTATGGATGGCCTGCATGCTGTTCTCTAGTCTGCCTGTGTTGACCCTGTGCAGGCAACTATAGTTGCTGTGAGTTTGTTTGCAATGGCTGTGTATAGCCCAGGACATAGCCTTGGCCAGCCTTTTATACTGCTTCAGGGCTCGTGCGTTGTCCTCCCTTCTGCAATATTTCCTGAGCCTTAGAAGAGATAGTACAAATGTCTTCTTTAGGATTAAGCACCCAATACTCAGTGATTGTCAGCACCTCCATGAAGAGAGGAAGTCACTGTTGTCTTTCCTGAAGATCCCATCAAACTCCAATAGATAGTCTCAATCCAGTGACTATAGAGATCATCCTAGTTAAATTAAATGTGTCACAAAACAAAGCAAAAGTCAGCAAAAAACATACTTCCCATCCCTCTGTAGAGTACTGCTCATTTTAAATGCCATGATCAATTAAAATAGCTAATCTGGCAGAGTTCTATATACAACAGTAGATAGTATATCTAAGCATCTAATATATGTATGCACGTGTGTATGAATGTGTATATATGCATATGTGTGTGGACACATGCATGTATATGTGTGTGCATGGGCATATGCATACATGTATATATTACATATGTGTACACATGTTTTGCATCTGCATGCATGCATGTGTGTATGTGTATGTATGTGTTTATGTTAGTGTGTGCATATATTTATATGTAAATTTATTTGTGCTTTTATGTATATGTACGTATACATATATGTGTGTGGGTCTTTGTGTTTATATGGATGATGTGTATGCATGTTGGTTTGTGTGTATATAAAGATACATGCATATATGCATTTTTGTGTCTGTCAGTTTTCCTAGAAATGGCTTAACCTAAACGTGAATGTACATGGCAGGATGTGTTTACTTCACAAGTACCTAATCAGAGTGAAGGATGCAGGAGCATGAGGCAGCTTAGTTCAGGCTAAGGCATCTTACAAGGAACCTTGTCAAGGGTTCCCTGACTGTAAATAGTTACCTCACATTACCTCAGAGCATGAGGCCATGTTTGCACACAAGAGCCAGCCACCGCAGCAGGGCTTAGCTGAAATGCTGGCTTCTGGAAGTCATTTTCTACCACGTGCACGTTTTGATAAATCTGCAAAATAACTTAAGGAAAGAGACCCAGGGTGATTTTTCTTCTTTCATTTTCCTCCTTACCTCGGCCCAACTCAACTGTAAAACTAAGTGCCCTTTATCACTGCGGTCTCCGCTGTATAATCCAGTTGACTTCTCTGAGCTTGCTTTTGCACATGCCTGTCTCTTCCTGGGCCACTAAATCGTATCAGCTGCTCTGGATTTGGGGTTGATGGTGATGGCTGAGGTGGGAAAGACAGTGGGTACATTTGTCGGCTACTTTTTCACAAGATGTAGGGATCAAGGAGTGGGGTTTTAGGTGCTAGTGGAGTTTGCAAGGTAGATAGATTATGTAGTTCATTTTTTATTTTTAATTTGTTTCTGGCCATTTACTTTTAGGTATAAATCTTGAAATATGAACCTTTGATACTTTTTATTTTGTGCCTTATGGAATGTTAAAACAGAGTCAAAAAGACTTGATAACTATGTGCATGTTGAAAATAGAGTATTGTGTTAATTATAGGAGTGTGTATTAATTTATAATGTAATTCTTCTAGAATTACCAAAATATTTTGCACATATGTGTCTTGGCATGTCACTCTTGCTAAACCCAGCCCATGCATGAGGTGAAATGATCAACCTAATTCTTTATTTATTCAATTTTTATTAGTACTTTGAGAATTTTGTACAATACATTTTGATAATATTTACCTTTCCCCCATTATTCCCAAATTTACCTCCCCTCCCCTAAAAAACAATTTTTTTCAAAGGATAAAAAAAGAAACAAAGAAGTGTGAACGAAGGGAGGAAGGAAGGAGAGAAAGAAAGAAAAGAAGAAAAAAGAAAGCAGTTTTTGTTGGCCATAGACTGAGAAGTGTGGGCTTCACCAGAACATGGTAGACCTACCAGAGAATACAACATTAAAGAAAACTGACTACTGACTCTCCACTTCCCCATAGCTATCAGATCATAACAGCTCTTTAGCTAGGGTTGGGACTTCCTGCCCACCTCTTCTCTCCATGCTGGAATTTTATCTTGGCTAAACCTGTGGAAGTCTCCTGTATGCTGTCTCAAATGTTTTGCTTATTTTCCAAGAGCCTTCTTGATTACATGCTTCCTTGTAATCATCCAAAACCTCTTGCCCTTCAGATATTTCCATCTCTTCTTCCATGATGATCCTAGGCCTTGGGAGGAGAGGTTATGATATAGAATCCCTGGTTATTCTTATTTTCTGCTCCTTGACCAGTTGTAGGCTCTGTGTTAAGTGCCATCTATTGGAAAAAGAAGCTTCTATGATGGTGCCTGAGAGTTGCACTGCTCTGTGGGGATCACAATAAGTCATTAGGATACCAACTCAATATTTTGATTAGATTTTGTGAGCAGAATGATGGGTTTTTCATAAGCTGCAGTACCACTTTCCCCAAATAGCCCTTCTTTTCACCCAAGTCTCTTAGTACCATATAGAGTAAGTTAGGTGTGGCAACATTAGTCTTCAGACCCTGGATGAGTGTGTGTGTTTGTGTGTGTGTATGTGTGTGTGTGTGTGTGTACTTCCATGCAGAAATGCACATGCACATATACATAGCTAGGTAGAGTACATTATGGGTGCCACCAATCCCTATTTAGGATGTCTTGAACTGTGTATGGGAGAAGGAAGCTAACATCAAGGATCCACATGTTTATGCTGTTCTGTCTCTGCTGTTTACTGTGAATTCATGCTTTCTATCCCTGCTTGACTTCTGTACAGAAAGAACACTGCAACCTAGAATTGTAAGGCAAAGAAACCCTATTTTACATCTATTGTTCTTCTTTATCAGGACAGTTTATCAGAACAACAGAAATGAAGCTAGGACAGAGGTTAGCATTACAGATAAACACTGTTAGCAATAATAGAATTAGAGCCACTCTATCATTATTACTTATTCTCAGATATTCATCTTGATATTATTTTCTCCTTTTACTTTTTGGCAATGTATCTTTGACTATCCTTCTTCCTCTAGGTTAGGAATATCCAATGCTTTCTTATAATGGATGGGTAGTATTTTCAGCTTTGCTTGATGGACAGTTTTTGATGCTAATATGCAGCTGTGTTATAGCATCAAAAAAAGACACAACTGACAGCTAACAAGAAAGGGTCACTTCTCCACCTGTCATAGAATTCCAGTAAAGCCTTTTATATACAGGTACTAAAAATCTCATGTTTTTTTTTATGAATGAGCTATTACTCTCCTTTGTTTTTCATTTCTTTCTGTTTTTGCGTTTAGGGTTATTTTTTTCTTTTTGAGAATTTAATATACAAATACTATTTTATGCCCTTTCTACCCCACAAACTATTGTTCCAACTCCTCTAATGTGCCCCCACCTCCTCAAATTCATTACATCCCCTTCAGCCTGTAATGGTATAATCACACACACACACACATACACACACACACACAAACACTCTCACATGTGCCTATAAACACACACACACACACACACACACGCACACCTGATGTGGGATTTCCCCTTTGTATACTGTGAATACCATTGGTTAATAAAGAAACTGTCTTGAGCCTGTAATAGGTTAGAATAGAGCTAGATAGGGAAAACTAAACTGAATGCTGTAAGAAAGAAGGCAGAGTCAGGGAGAAATCATGGAGCGGCCTCCAGAGACACATATGCTGCAACCTTGCTGGTAGGCCACGATCCTTGTGGTAAAATATAAAATAATGGAAATGAGTTAAATTAAGGTGTAAAAGCTGTCCAATAAGAAGTTAGAGCTAATAGGCCAAGCAGTGATTTAATTAATAAAAATTTCTGTGTGATTATTTCGGAGCTGAACATCAGGAACAAACTAGTGGCCTCCTTAAAACAAACTATGATTCCATATCTGTGTTGCTTGTATGTATGTATGTATGACTTAGGTGACCTATCAAGAGATTCAGGAGAAGACTGATTCTCCCTCTCAGAGTAGCCACTAATTACTATAGCTTTTCATCTCTTCCTCTATGGGTAGATCCTGTGAGATTTCATCTCTTCTCCCAGCTGTTTAAAAAGATACAGAGAGAAAAAGTAATAAAGACCAGGACTAATTTTCTTTTCTTTTTTCCTTTTATTTTTTACTTGTTCTTTTTCTTTTTCTTTCTTTTTTTTTTTTTTTTTTTGATTCTCTGTGTAGCTTTGGAGCCTGTCCTGAAACTCATTCTTGTAGACCAGGATGGCCTCAGACTCACAGAGATCTGCCTGCCTCTGCTTCACAAATGTTGGGATTAAAGGCATATATTACCACCACCTGGCTAAGAATTAACTTCTGTTTAGTTGAGATAGGGTATCCCTATATAACCTAGGATGGGTTCAAATGTACTTACATTCCTCTGTACTCTGCCTTTCCTATGTTGGGGCTTAGGGAGGATACTAAGACACAATACTGGCTTACATTTCAGTTTCTTGTAAGGAATGATAAATGAAGGTCAGAAGCATGTAACATGTATATTTGACTACTTAATGCCACATCTGTAAGTCCATGAAACCTATCTCTTCATGAAGTTTATATGTGTTCACATCTGTAACTGGACTACTTTTGGTATACCAAGATGGGCAATTATTATTATTATTATTATTATTATTATTATTATTATTATTATCCATATAAATTCTCTCCTCAATCATTCCACAAGTCATTTTTATCAATGCAGTAGATGGACCTTGGCATGGAGTCCCATAATTGTTTAACATGAACAGAATAAAAAAATACTGAGTGCCAAACCCTACATGGGGACATCTATATAGCACACTGCTGTGGGGTAATGCTCTTGGATGCTGTAAAGATTTGTCACTCGTATTGTTTTAATAAAATGTGACTGGTTAGTAGCCAGGCAGTAAGTATAGGTGTGGGAACCAGACTAGGAGAATTCTGGGAAGAGGAAAGTCACAGGTGCAGTCATCAGCCAGACAGAGAGGAAGCAAGATGAGAATGCCTTACTGAGAAAAGCTACCAAGCCCAGTGGATAAACATAGATAAGGATTGTGGGTTAATTTAAGTTGTAAGAGCTAGCTAGTAATAAGCATGAGCAATAGGTCAAACAGTTTAGAATTAATAAAAGCCTCTGTGTGTTTATTTTAGACTGAATGGCTGTGTGACGGGGCAGGACAGAAACTTCCTCCAACAAACTCTCGCATCCTAGGGTTCAGATATTATTTTGGAAAAGATTGAAGAAAAACTGCTACGTGCCAGTGGCAGTGGGTGACTCTCCTTAAAAATTATTTTCTGAACATAGCAGAAAAGTCACACATATGAACTCACAGTGACTCTGACAGCATGCATAAGACTTGTGGAAGCTTAAGGAAGGCAAAATTCCATCATGGAAAGCAGAGTAGGACATAAAGCCTCATTTCTTACTTAGGAGCTGTTGATGATGTATAGTTGCTGGCAGAGGGAGAGACAATTTTCTTTATGAATATGACCTCTAGTAGCTTAACCATACTCTATTGGAAGACCATACATATAAGATTAACATGACTTAGAACAAACTGGATTTGATGGACTTGAAAACTGAGGACTCAAAACTGGTTGGGTAGGAAAGGGCAGCCCATGAGACTTTATGGGAGTGGAATAAATATGATCAAAATACACTGCATGAAATTCTCAAAGACATAGAAAAGAAAAAAGAATCATCACACTCCACCTGAGCCCACTTGTTCTCCTAGGTTATACATTTCTTCTCTGCCAAGGAAGTAGAGAAAGATGCCAGCTCCTGCTTTCTTCTTTGGAAGTTTAAGTTTGGAAAACCCATAATAATTTAAGAAAAAAGTCAATGGGGCTTGAGGAAAGAGTGACATATTCAGAGATTACAAGGCTTGGGCCTGGGGGTGTTGATCAGCTCTGGTAGCTTTCCACCATCTCTCATTCTGTCAGAGTTACTCCATTTCATTAAATGACAAGCACACAGGGCAACCATTGGTTAATATGCTGAGCTCTGTCTGACTTCCAATTACAGAAAATTCCTTCCAGATTCAAGCCTTAGGTTGTCTGTCAATCTTCATTTATAAGGTCATAAATTTACATCATTTTTGTCTTTACATAGCTCTTTCAGTGGGAGATTGGGAGGGTTTTGGTCCAGGGCTTTGAGACAGAGGCCATTTTAAAACAAGAAATTGTTCACCTAAGTGTTATTTGTTTCTTGTTTTTATTCAACTCCAAAATGTGGATGTGAACATTGTCCAGGAGAAACCCTTTCTTAAGTAAACAGTGTATGTTATTGAATATTAAGGACACAGAATTTTTAAATAAAATAATGTCTTCAGAAAATAGGCTATCTTCCTATGGAATTTGCTTTTGGGGCTAAGTGGCTTGTAACTCCCCAATGGGAAAGCAAACACTAAAGATGTTAATGATGATAATTGAGCATTATTCATTTTTAAAAACTATTATGTATATGGATATGAGACTCTGGTAGCACAAATAATACTATGTATCCATAATTATTTTTGTCTAGTGCTTCCCTTATCTTGGAGGTTGTTGTCTGATTAAAATATGACTTCAGCAGGCATACTTCTATCTGTATACTCACAGAAGATGGGTATAGAGTAAAGGACTCTGGGGAGGGGAGAGAGAGAAACTTATAAGGTGGGGAAATGGAATATATAGTTATAGAGAGACAAGATGGAGACAAGAATATGAGGATTAAATGGAGAGGGGAAGGAAGAGGGGAAATAAGAAGGAAATACCAGCAGGACCAGTTAACATTGAAGGCCATTTGAGAGGTCATATGGAAACCACCACTAACAAAATGGAATCACCAAGCAATAGAAAAGACAAAGTTCCATCTAGATCTCTTGACACCAAGCAAAATCTCCAGGACATGAATGGTTTATACCTAGCTAAGTTGATGGCCAAGGGAGGCCTATGGAAATCCCCAGAAAACTCAAGCTATTGTGTTATTGGTTGTTCTTCACAAACCGCTACTGAGGCCTTATTGCTGAATATAACCCTTATATGTGTGACTGAACATAAAGCAGTCAAGCTGGTGTCTAACTAGAGATGTCACCCTTACTAACTAGTGTTCATGGTACTGGATGGTGCTACCTATACTACCAGGGAAAGCAAACTACAACCCAGCTACAGAAATCTATGATAGTGACCTGTTGGCATAATATGATGGTAGAATAGTGGCATAAAGGTTGTGGGAGTAATCAGCCACTATCTGACTGACTTTAAGGCCCTCTGTATGAGATGGAACCTATATCTGATACTGCTTAAATGACTGATAACTATACACTACATAGGCCAGGAACCTAGGAGAAAACCAAATACTCTTATTCTGTTAAAGGGCTATAGCAACAAAAAGACTCTAAATGATATTCTGCTGTACCTATATATCAGTGTCTTAGCCAACATCAGAGAAGCTTCCTCCTAGAGTAGATGGGAACAGAGATTCACAACTGAACAATATGGAGAGAGTGAGATGCATTGGGATGTTTAGCCCCAAATAGAGGACTGTTTTCATTAAAGTCCTTATCTCTGGGCTCAGGAAACTATGTAGAAGAAGAGGCAGAATGATTGTAAGAGCCAGCGGATGGAAACACCAAGGAAACAGTGCTTTCAAGACACAGCAGAACTGATGCGTGGATGAATTCGAAGAGACTGTGGCCATGTGCACAAGGCCTGCACATTTCCAAGCCAGAGGAGGTCATGAGATTTTGGGGGAATTTTGGCTTTATAATGCTTTGCTTTTGATATTTTTAAGCTTACTTTTCTTTTACTTATTTATAATACTTTCAGGTTTTGTGTTTTTATGGTGTGTGTGTGTGTGTGTGCGTACATGTATGTGTTCCTTGTGTTTTTTTCTATTTTTTTCTTTATCAAACTATTTTCTGTTTGTCTGTCTGCTTACCTTTATTCTGCTTTTTGGAGTCCTAGATTCTGATCTCTCAAAAGCATATTACTATAATTTGGTCATCATACAGATAGTTCTTGGAAGAAGACATGAGTAATTTGAAATCGGATCCTTTGAGACTCTCTACAGCCTAATTATAGGGTTTGGTTAAAGAAGAACAAAGAAATTGACTGACCAACAAGCTTAAAAGCCATTAGACTTTTTGTATTTGTTACTTTAGGAATTTGATGACAAAGGCTAAAACTGTTAGAAGCAGATTTTTTTAAATCTGAGTTTCATTTCAGAACAAAATCATGATGCTTAAAAACAAAAGTGCCTTAGCCTCTTATATATTGCTTTATGAATTTATCTCATTATTGCTTGTCTACCATGTTGTGGGGAAGTAGAGATTTGGTGATAGATAAAACAGTCAGCATTCACTAAAGACCAATGCATTCTGTGATTTAAATTCTCTGTGCTTAAATTTATTAATTAGAATAAATGGATGAATCCATGCCTGTACTGAAATTTTAAAAGCCAAAGAGTACCTTCTAGATGGTATATCTGAAAGGGGAAAAGTATATTTTAAATGATACTGTGTGTTTGGAAATCAATAGTTAACTTTAGTAATAATACATATACTCATTGATCCTCAATATGCTGATATTTATATTTGAATCACAAATAGAAGCACATTCAGACTCACACAAACAGCCACAGAGGCAAGTGCTGAATAAAATCTCTCTGAGTCAGTACAAGTCATTCATCTCATTCCCAGACCAATATTCTACAGAAGGGGAATTTCTCACTACTGTATGGATTTACAATGATAACTTGAAACCAAACTGACAAATATATAGCAACAGTTTTCTCTTCATTTTCATTCCATATTTTTAAATATTTATTTACTAAGTATGTTCATGTGTGTATGTGTGTGTGTGTGTGTGTGTGTGTGTGTATACACACAAATGCAGGTGTCCTAGAGGCCAGGGCATTAGATGCCCTGGAAATAGGTTACATGCAGCTGTGAGGTACAAGACCTGGATTCTGATAACCCATTTGAAGTCTTCTGTGAGAGTAGAATGCACACTTAACTGCAGGCCTGTCTCTCCATCTCTCCAGCCCCAGATACTATTTTTTCTTATTTTAACTCCAACAAGTAATTTTTCAAAAACTATTTTCTTTTAAATAGTGGAATTAGATCTAATATTTCATTAACAATTTTGCTAGTCTGTTCGCTTCTCTAAGTTGCAGAAACTATCAACATGATGGAAGAGTTGAGCATCCACATAAAGAAAGATTTCAGTCTCTTGGCTCAACCTAATGCTGGTTACATATAAAATTTTTGGCCAACATGTGAATCAAAAAAAAGTTATCATATTTGATCAAGTACACATGATCTTCAATAAAAATAAGATACTCTGACCCGTAGAGTATAAAATGATAATATGCACAATTATGTAGAGCCAAACCCTGCAGTGACTCCAACATGTGGAATATCTAGTGATATTAAGATATAATAAAATGAAGGGAAAATAACAGTTTTTCATTGGTAGCTTATGAATTTAGGTTTTATAAATTATAAGATGCAGATGATACAAAATTGGAAAATGAAAGATTGATTTTCTTATTTTATACACAATGATATATTTTTTCCTCAAAATTGGAGATGAAATGTAGTATTACCCATATAATATGATACAGAAAACAATAATGACTTATCAGATTAATAAACACCTTTATATAGTTTCTGTTTTCATATGAACTTAAAGGATGGGAAAATATTACATGTAATACTCTTGATGCTTTCTCTCCAGGTGTCTCTCATAAAGCTGAAGAGTAGACCATGATGTTTTCATGGTCAGAAAGCATGGAATAATATTAAGAACACGTCATGCCATAAGCAATGACTCCTCTGATTACTGAGGTGTCTTTGCTATTCCAGAGCCAATATATGAATATAAGTCCTATGCAAAGTAATACTTCGTCGCCTTTGTCCCATGACAGTAAAAGCATACCATTACAACTCAGAAAGATGATGTGTAAGAGTCTGTCTGATATTGTATTTTAATATTTTATCACCAACTTCTAAATCTCCATTAAAAATGATGACATAGAAAACACAGTTACCTGACCTGGGAGGATTTTCTGCATTCTCATTGAAGTTAATGGCTTTAATTTGCTTTTTTGTCAAGTTTGAATTGTAGTTATTAAATTTGAGTGATTAAAGTTTCTTACTCATCCCTCTTTTCACAAGAAAAATATCATAGATTAGGCAAAAAGGCAAATATAAGGAATTAGTTTGGACATCAGAGACTATACTTTAACATCTCCAAGTAGTTAAAAATGAACTGTCTTTCCAGTTTTCCAATGAGCAAGAAGGTTCTCACAAACACAAGATATTTTAAAATATGAACTGTAAAATCAAAGATAAAAATCAACAGACTTGGGGCAGCGAGTTGGCTCAGCAGGGAAAAGCATTTGCTGCCAAGTCTGCTGACCTGAGTTTGATTCCCAAGACCCACGAGGTTGAAGACGAGAATTCCTTTCTGCTAGCTGTCTGCTGACCTCCGCATGTCCATGTGTAACACCTTCCCTACGTTCTCTTAATTGTACTGCTACCTAACCTAACTGTAATGCTACACAAATTTATTTTCATTGTTCCTCATCTTTAAAACATATACTGTATCAGATACTTTAAACCCAGATTAAATATATATTTTTTTTAAATTTCATATCCAATATGTTCCAAATAGTTCCAGTGTATGGATCTGGATAGCTTAATTGCCTTTTTTTTCTTTTAATATTTTCAAACAGTATTTATAATTAATCACATTTCGTGTTGTTACTTGCCTCTTCTACGTCAGTGCTTTTATGTTCCTGCTTTAGATGTCTTAGCCAAGATTTGTCTCATTCTGCCGCCATATTAGCTATTATGAGTGCAAGCTGGTGCTCCAAGCCATTAGTGCCCGCCACAAGCCAAGTGTCAGATGGTTGGAAATGAAGAAATAGAGCTTTGGTTTACACATGTTGACATGAACAACTCAGTTCCACCCCTGTGAGGGTAACAGCTCAGCTCCTGACAAGTGGACAAGCCATCCAAAACGGAGCAGAAAACACAGGAATGAAGCATCTCGAGGAGTAGTACAGTAAGGTGCCGACAGCTTAATGAATGACTTGTCCGTTATGACAGTCGGACACCTTGCATTGCCAAGAGCAAATATAGGCAAGGCAGGAAATGTATGTCCCGTATATAGGACACGTAGACGGCCTGTATCACTAACAGATGGGCAGAGCTTGAGAAATCTTAGTTTATAATGTATAACATCACTCCTGTCAAATGTACTTTAAGATCTGGCTATTAATGAAGCATGCCACTTAGCACAAGAGGGGAGTTTCATTGTGTGTTCTGAGAGATTGTGACCTTTGTAAACTTTTAGAGAATGTAGCTCCTATTTTCTTTAAGTATAACTCTGATCTCATTTGAAATGTAATAATGTGAATTTCCAGGCATTTGAACTAGGTAAGCATGCGATATGTTGAGATGCTTATGTATAAAATTAAACAGTGACAGTGTGGCTAAGAACCTTAAGTAATCAAAATGAGAGGCTCGCTGATTTCAGGAGTGGATAGTCCACCTATACAATGTTGAATGATTTAGAATGACTTTCTATACAAAGAATAGTTTTATTTATGAATGAACTCAATTTGGAATTATGGCTTAGACAGTTTTAAGTTACAACACTAGAGGTGACAGACGGATTATTTAGGTTTCAAGTAGCTCCTGATAGTTTAACACAGGTTGCATTGATATAAGTACATTTGTCAACCATTATGAATGAATACTGAGACAATGAGTTAGACCAACTACTTATCATCAAGTAATGGCCATTAGAGTCTCAAGTGTCACAGTATATTTATAGTTGCCTAGATCCTGGGTTAGTTCCTTTTAAAGAGGCAAACAGGATACAGAGTTCAAAATAAACCAAAACCGCAACAGTGCCATACTACTAAAATATTATCCATGAACTCATTAGCCAGTTTGTATCACCGAGGTCTTCTTTCCTCACATCCTAATGTGCATCTCCATCCATCAACTCAATTGATGGGTGACTCAGTCGTGACAGTTTGCCATGTGTCTGTGTCCTAGTGAGCTGCTGAAGGGTCGCAGCCCAAATCCTCAAGGTAAAAATGTGCAGGTGGCTTTGCATTCATTCTCTGAATTCTTATAGGCTGGTCACCCCCAAGTCATGGAGCAATTCCATAAAATAAAGGAAGGCTGAGGTATATTGACATATGATGAAAACAGTCAAATGTTAGTGAATGTACTTTAAAACACTTAATAGTAAAATAAAGTTTCTTTTCTTACCATTGAAAATATGAAACTAAGGCTAGGGGGAGAAAACTAAGGCTTATTAGAAATTGAATACTTCCTATGAAAATATGGGCCCTGAGTTTGAATCCAAACAAGCTGTATGAATCCCGGCCCAGTGATACACATCTATCCACAGCACATGGCAGTTGAGATGAGAAGCAATCACAGAACTTTAAGTTTCATGCAAGCATTTGTTGAAATATTAGAGGAAACTTTTATTTAAAAAACGTTTTCCTAAAGGATGGAGGGGGAGGATTAGCGATTAAGAGCACTTGCTGCTCTTCTATAGCCCCTGAGTTCAGTTACTAGCACCCACATCAGAAAGTTCACAACATCCTCTAACTCCAGTTCCAGGAGATCTGATTTCTTTTTCTGGCCTCCATACACACCCAAACTCACCTGAACATACACTACACTCCCGACACACATATAAATAAAAGTACATATCTTTAAAAATATTTTAAAAGTCTGTGTATCTTTTACAATGAAGCTAAGTGAAGACACATTATTGATGACAGTGTGTTTGTATAGCATGTCCCATTTTATAGACATTACTGGAAACAGATAAAGTTCTGCCACAGGAGGACAGGGAGGCAAAAATACAAGCTGCCTAATAGAGTCCATCCAGAGATTTGGAAGGAGTGGGGTTGGTGTGTTAAAGACTCTAAGTCATATTCCAACTCAGTTTACCTAATCTTCTCATATTCCATTTTATTATTAACCCCCATTGGGTTCTGTAAATGATGCAACACTCTCATTTCTCAGTGTTTTGAATATTTTTATTTTTCCTTGAGTCTGCGAGGAACCGATGCCATTGTCCATGAAGATGCCTATCTTAAACTTCCCACGTCTACAATAGGAAGCCCTAAGGAGAAAGTATCAAAAGGTGGCAGATGCACAATTCATCCAAGAATTAAGAAAAAAAATGAATGAGAGTAAGTCCTAACAACCCACTGCTCCCAGATCTCTGTGAGAGAAATTTGCATGAACACAGAAAGTTATGGGGTAATTAGTAGGAATATATTGCTGACTGAAGGATTTGTTCTTCAATGGGAGAGAAATTTATGCATATATTTTATCTTCTGCCTCATGACTGTAAAATTCTCTGTGGAGATGACAAGTTTCAAACCGTATTTATTTAGTGTAATGTTGTTGCTAGTATTTGTTTGTACAAATTCTTATTTTTTCTTTCTTTTATTCCTACCTAGTTTATTTCCTATTCAAAAGCTTCAGACTCCTGATTTAGTTCACCAATCCTAGTACTTCCCTAGTTTGCACACATAAGCATCATTGTTACATTTTATTTTATATATATATTTTTTTGAGACAGAGTCTCACTTTCTAGGCCAGTTTCACCTAAGCTGGTGTTAACCTTAAGGTAATCTTGATGCCTACTCCTCCCAAGTGCAGTGATTATAATCATGAGCTGCCCCGCCTTATTTGCTTCAAACAAAAGTGTCAAAGAGAATGGGGGTCTCTTCATGGTGTCAGTGGCTGCAGGATGGTCCGCACAAGCCATCAGAGCAAGAACCTCTGTGACTGGGCTATGCATGCCTCTCTAGTGGAAAAGCAGACACTACCTCTCAGATATTGACATGGTACTTAGAAATAAGCTCACCCCTACCACTTGTTTACATGTGTGCTTATGACTGTGGATTCCAGAGGTCAGTGTGGGTTGTCTTCCACATGCCTTATCTCATGGAACCTGGGGTGATTCAGATGACTGATTCAGATAGACTTGCTGGTCAGTAAGCCCTAGGACTCTGCACCTCCCTAGCCCTTGGTTTGAAGCATGCAACTGGGTACTAGGGGAGCACATTCAGGTCTTCTAACTTCTGAATGTACCATTTTCCCAACTCCTTGTTCCCTTTTCAGAAGTCTCCTCTTTTTCCTTAGCTTCATGTTTAGTTTGTATCCAATTAAGATAAAAATAATAATTATGACCTAGGCAGGTGGCCTAGCTGTCATAGTTATCCTTCCAAATCAGGAGGCCAACATACTATGTTGCTGGCTATTTCTTCCCTCTCAAATCTCTTTGCATTCTGAGCTGTGTAATTTCCTCCAACAGGCTCTTCCACTGTGCTAATGATTCAAACAGATATTGTTTTTCAAAGGCAGGTTCTGTTCCTGTGGATATGAAACATGTCCAAAATTTCTGCATTTTTAATGAAGTTCTTGGAAACTTCGTGTTATACCATAGACTACCCTTGGAGAAACGAAGTCAAGCATGCTTCTAGAACATTTCTTCAGTTAAGAATGATCTTCAGAATGCATGATTGTTTGCCATAAGTGGGATTTGATATTGTGGGAGAAGAGGCTAATCCCAGCAGCAGTCACGAAACTGATAATCCTACTGATTTGTTTTGAGTCCTCTATTATTTCATTGATTTCACAGAACTCCTAAAGAAGGGCATATCCTCTCCTCTACATCTTTACAGTGTTGAAAGAAATTCAATGACTTACTCAAAGGCCACACTGATAATAAAGCAAAGGAACTGTATAATGACTATAACAGTAGTTGTGATACATGCTCCTTAAAACCTTTGCATTCATACCTAAGATCACTTTAATCTCTACCTTGCTTTCTTACATTCTGTGTGATTTCTCTTCCATGACATGACTTAGGGGAACGGGACATGGCTCAGTGGGTAAAGTGCTTGCAGTACAAGCTTGAGGGCCCAAGTTTGAATCTCTAGCACCTACATAATAAAACCATACCTGACAGCAATCATCTTCGACCTCTGTGCTGGGAGTCAGAGGCAGGAGGACACTGGCAGCTTGCTGGGCAGCCAGTGTAGCCTAGTGATGAGATGCAGGGCCAGTGAGAGAACTTGTCTCAAAGAGTAAGACAGAGAGCATCAGGAAAGATGTCTACTATTGGCTTCTGTCTTCATAAGCACACATGAGTGCACACACCAGCATATTCATGTGAACACAGGCACACACAGCAAGCACGGGAAATAGCTTAATGGTTTTGTTTAAAGAGAGAAGAAACATTTTATACTCCTCTAAAGAAAGAAAAAAAACTGAGAACAAACCACAGAATAAGGACTCAGGCTTATAAATTAAAATATCATTGACTTCTGGGACCTTATCGGGCTTAACTCCCATATGTGAACAGGTTTCTTACTCTGTTTCTTAATGTTCTCGTGTAAAGAATGGAAATAAAACTTTCTCAGAGGTCAAGACTAAATAAAGTAAAAGGCTCTAAAAACATTAATAAAATTATCATGCAGGGAGTGAATGATATATGCATGTAGCTGCTGTCACTATTATTATTGTGGCTTTAAACATTCTCACTAAGGTTAGTGACTGAAGCAGGATTCAGTTAAGTGATCCATCACGTTGTTTGGTTAATTTTGTTCACCGGCTGACTGCAGAAATCCCTCAGTTCTTGAAATTCCGCAGATGGGCTTTGCCTCCATTGCTAATCCTCTCGAAGAAGATAGAACAGTTAATGAATTAGCTTGAACTATCTCCTTAAGCTTGACTGTCATCAACAAATTGCCCCGAAGAACATTATAAATGGGCACTACAAATTAGAAATTGTGTCCCTAAATCACTTCCTTCCTCTTTCTCTTCTCTTATTTCAAAAACTTGCAGATCCACAGCTTATCTGTTGAGCTCTGTCAGACAAAAGTACCAGCATGCACTTCTTATCCAGAATTGTGTAGAAAAACATTTGTATTAGGGTTTGTTATTATTTGCTAGGACTATCTGATAACTTCAACACAGACATACAAGTAACTGACTCAACAAGTTAAATTTATATATTTGTGACATTATATATATATATGCAAATACACACACACATATATAAAACAAAAAATTTAAATATAGCTTTCTAGTGATTCTTGGGAATTTCACATTTTACACCCTAATCTCACTCAATTCCCAGTTCCTCTGTATCTGCCTTTCACCCTTGTAGTGTCCCCCCAAGAAGGAAAACTTTAAAAGAAATAATGAACACTAAATAAAAATAAAAAATACAAATAAGAATATTAAACAAGCAAACAAAAAAAAATCCCCCTCACTCCTCCATATTTTCCTCCCCTCCGTTGCCTCTTCATTCACTGCTGGCACTGGGAACTGTGTGTCATGCTGTAGACCCTTTAGTCCAAGCAGCTTTACATACAAAAGTTCATTGTGTTGCTGGTCAGGTTCAAGGCCTCTGGCTTCAGGTACACCATCATTACTGGACCCTCATCAAAACTCCTTTCAGATATCCTGCTGAGTCATGGAGATCCTATGGCTATGGTTTTGCAGAATAAACCCCTTCATGCTCTCCAGCAGGCCATGGATGGAGCAGATGTTTGGGAGAGCCAACTCAGAGCCCTGGATGGAAGCCTGGATGGTAGCTGAATTGGTCAGTCTAGACTGCTGGGACCAGGCCTTTCAGGTGAACAGTAGAACCAGCTCAGCTCTCTCATGCCCATGGTGAGATCTACTTCTGATATCTTTCTCAATCACTTTTCATTGGTTTTTAAAATAAAGCCTGTCATTAGACCTGGAGTGATGTGGCATTCCCCTCTATATGCTGTGATTATCATTAACAAATGTGATTAACAAAGATACTGCTTTGGACCTATAGCAAGGCAGAACTTAGCTAAGCGGTAGTGGGGGAGGAGGGGAAACCATACTAAACTGAATGTTGGGTTGGGAAGAAGAAGGCAGAGTCAGGAGAAGCCATGCAGCTGCCACTGGAGACAAATACTCCAAAACCTTGCTAGTGGGCCACAAGCCTCATGGTAAAATATAAAATAATGGAAATGGGTTAAATTAAGATGTAAACGCTAGTCAATGAGAAGTTAGAACTAATAGGCCAACCAGTGATTTAATTAATACAGTTTCTGTGTGGTTATTTCGGGAGTCTAAGCAGCCGGGAAACAAACAAGTGGCCTTCTACTCCACTGAAGTACATCAGTCTGCTATACTGGCAAGCCAGGAAGCCCCAGCTCCTGCCATCTTAGCCTAGCACTGGGGTTACAGACACACACTGCTGGACCCAGCTTTTTACTTAGGTGATAGGGCCTCGAACTCATGCTTGAATAACAAGTACTTTATCCACTGAGCTATCTCCCAGCCATTTAAAAGGAACTGCCTTTTTTCTTTCTTTCTTTCTTTTTTTCTTTTTTTGCTTTCATTCTTAATTTTTTTTTTTTCTTTGAGGCAAGATGTCACTATTGTAGCTCTGGCAAGCCTAAATCTGTCTTTGTATCTCAGAATGACCTCAAACTCATGATCCTCCTGCCTCAGCCACCTCAAAGCATAGATTATAGGCATGTATACCACTTTGCCCAGCTAAATAAATTATTACAAGAAGCCTAGGGCCAGAGGTCATTCCCTGTTTGCTGATTCTGAAAGAGCAGCTGCTTCGGCAGGAGATAAACCAGTTACCCATATACTTCCCACTCTCTCCTTTTCATGTTCTTGTCAGTCCCCAGCCTTGATGTGATGACATAGATATCACATACGAAAGATACCCACACCTGTTCTCCGGCGGAGGAAAACTGCTTTCTATCTTGGCAGTGCTTGGCTACAGGCTTGTCTTATCTTCACACGCCAGCGTCACGACCCCGTGGGACAGGGGCTATCAGCTATGCTGGGCACTGGTAAAGACAGCATTCCTCCTTCGAGCAGATAACAGGGAGATGCCTGAATTGGCCTTTTCAGACAAAATCGCGGTGTCCAGCCGGTGCTTATCTATGGTTTAAGGAAAGAAAAGCTGAAGTTGGCTAAAAGCTTTTCTTTCTTCTCTCTTCCCTTGATATTCTATAAGTCACCAGGGGAGCAGAATATTGCAAAATTCTGTCATGAAAGAGCAGGCTGATAAACTGAAAAATAAAAACAGATGTGGAGTGATGAGGGCTTATGGACATTCGTTCCTTGCTTTGCTCTGGCTCAAGCGCTGGGAGTCTTAAATCCTCCTCCCACTAAGGAAAATCTAATATTTCCTCTGCCTCTGACCATCACAATCCTCAGATAATTCCCATCTTTGGATAATCGCCTCTCCCACATTGAAGTCAAAATAAAGTGATAGAAAAATGCAAAATAAAAATAATAAGTGACATTTATTGCATGCCTGTGTGCCAGACACTTTGCAGGCAATATTTCATCCACGCAGGGAGAATGTATGCAGTTCATATTCTACGGCCAGACAGCCTGGAGTCAGAGCCAGACTCCAGCTCTTAGTGGATACCAGCAAGTTGCTAAGATACTAGCAAGTTGCTCCGCTTATTTTGTTTAGGTTTCCTCGCCTGTGGAAGTGAAATAAAATACTCAGCTCTCTCTTCAGACCCCCACATGGCTTAGAGTTAACATTTATCAAATATTCCAGAAAGTGACATGTAAAACCTCCATAAGTATACATTATCAGTCTTACTGGGCCGTGGTGAAATAGGTCAACTCCTCAGTCCCCACGCCTCCTATGAGGAACTGAATCAGCAAGATTACGTCACCTGTAAAATATGTGTAGGTAGAATAGAAAGCCTTGTCTGCAGAATCCCTGAGCTCAAGTACTTAAGCTATGACGCCATGCAGTAGACCATTAAGTGAAAAAAAAGTCAAATTTGGGTCGATTCATTTATGAATATCACAATAATATCAGCGTCTGTGATTTCAAAAGTGTGTAGTTCAGAACTAGTCTCTGATGTTTTATAGTCACAGATTTGGATATGAGTGTTTCAGGCGTCTTTCTACTTTCCACTAATATTGGCATTGAAGGGCATGTTTACCATAATGACTCTCCCGTGTGAGGAATCCAAGGAATATCAGCAGAGAAAAAGAGCCTTTGTTGGGACTCCAGAGGTAAAATGAACTACCCGGAGAAGGTGAATAATTTCATTCTGGTTTACGTGAGATCTATCTCGCAGGATTCTACTGGCTACCACATAAAAAGCACTGGCTCATGATAATAGACGAATTATAAAGTGTCTAACATGACAAGAATTCAGGAAGATAATGTTGGGACACTCAGCAGCTCTGGGCTATCACACCCGTGTCTTCCTTTTGCCCTTCATTTTAGAAACCGATTTTTATTTTACAGGTGTGAGTGATTTAGCTGCCTATTTGTAGATGCACATGTGTGCCTGATACAAAGGCCGGAAGAGGATGTCTGATCCTCTGGAAATGAGGACGCAAATGGTTGTGAGCTACCACGTAAGTGCTGGGAACTGATCCTGGGTCCTCTGTAAGAACAGTCAGTGTTTTTAGCCTCTGAGCCATCTCCCAGCCTCCACCTGATCCTTCTTAGCTGCCCTGCTTTTGCTTCCTATCTTCCTACCCTGTGAGGCTATGATGCTGTAATATGAGCTCAGCCTTCAGCTGAGTTTATAACTCATGGCCAGCATAGATGATTGCCTCCATTCTGAACTCTGTACAAAAGCCAAAAACCTGAGAAGGGCTTTCTTTCTGCCTTCCTCTGTTTTGCTTCTTCCACCCTCCAGGGATGGTAGAATCAAATGTAGAAACATCTGTATTCATGTTAACACAGCTAACCTCCTCAAAGCTATATTGTTTTTCTCTGTTTAAGAGAAAAATAACAATTTTCAACCCATTTAAGCTAATCCAGCTTGCTTATTCTCTAGTTGTATGTCAAACCACATTTTAAAGCTATTTCCCCAATTCTCCAGTAATCTACTTTCCATTTTGTAAATGGGGTTCTAATAATGATTTAAACAGAAGCCGATATTTGCCATTGTTTTTAGCACCTGAAATCCATAGCCTGTCCCTTGCTGGCTTTCTATTCATGCTAATTTCTATCCCCATTTTCCACTTAACTGCATGCTCACGATTCAAAACTTTGTTCTATTCTCCTAAAGATAATGCAAAAACAAAGCCAAACACAGAAATCTCATCCTCACCCTGGGATCTTATGCGTTCTCTTCTGTCCATCCTGTCTTCTAGGAGAGACTAGCATCACTCAGACTTTCCATGCACAGTCAGTGCTGCCCTCAGCTGCTGTGTCCTCAGTGAGACCTTTCCTGATGCCCTTCCTCAGACTTCACTCAGCCCTGCTCGTGTGCCTCATAAACATTTCACCGCGCAATGCTTTGTTTTCATGTATTCATTTACTTGTTTATTATGTTCTTCCAATGTTAAAAAACAGACTGTAGGAAAGCCAGGACTTCATAAACCCAGACCCACCAGCCCTGTAAAACAACAGCTCACAGCAGTTTCTGTCCTTTAGCCTTTCTTTTACATCTCAAAATTGTTTTTTCCTTGCTATTCCATAAGCATTTGGTTGCTTAAGGGTAGCTATATAAGCTGGAGCCTTACGACAAAAATGGCTTTGTTTCCCTTCCATCTAGGATGAAGATTTCAAATATACTACATGTAACTCACTAAGTAATCTGAAAGTAAGAAAGTTTCTGAATAAAATAATAAAAAAAATAGGATGGGGGCAGGCAGTTGAAAGGATAAACACCCCCAAAGAATGTCTAATTTGGCTGAAAATAACCAGGTTCTACTGAATGAGACTGGGAAAAGATTACTGAAGTCCCTGTCTCCTGGCCTGATTTGTAGTCTGCCCTTAGGGAGTCTCTTAAAATGTTCCTAAGCTGAATGGACACATCCTAAGGAATGCATTGGAAGTCTGAAGATACGGCAGTATCAAGTCAAGCTTGGAGGACTTCTCTGCATGTTTTTGGTTATCTTTAGAAATTAAAACCAATTCTCCCCACAGGGCACTTATCTTGTTTAAGTCTAATAATATTCCCAGTAAGTGCTCACACTAAAATAAAAATAAAATAAATATATTAAAAATAAAAATAGAATTTGGAGCATGTAGGAAACACGCTTTAATTTTTCCTCACAATGGCAATCAATTGCTTGGACTGGTCATTACAAGTCAAATGCATTGTGAAGAAGAATGTGTGGTTCTTTTGTTTTGTGTTTGCCACGTTCCTTTTATCTGCATATTCCATTGTTGTTGCCATGGTGCTAGGGCTGTGCCCTTTGGCTGATGAAGAAAGGGATGCTCTGTAGGATGCTGAGTTTATCCTTGGAAAAGCTGCATATCTACATGAAGTTGTAAGACTATGGACACACTCTCTGTCAGCTTCCCAAAGTTTCATGACTGTTTTTGCTTCCCAGTGTTTTTGTTATTTTTCTCCAAGCCAAATTAACCTTAGAAACCGAATAACAACATCCTTCCTCGAAGGGGAAAAAGAAGAAAAAACGTTTCCTCAGATTCCTCCAGAGGACTTCCATGGGAGGCTTTACTTTCAGTAAACCTCCAGGCAAATAGCCACTTTTGAACTTTGCACTTTGGTCTCTGCTTTCCACACTGGAGAAAGATCAAGACCAGAGAACAAGTGTCCGCAAAAATGAAAATGATATGCACAGATTGTTATTTATACAAGCCCCCTGATTTTGTTTACGAAGTTTAATGCAAGCTTTTCCCTTTGATTAAAAGCAAATGCCCCACCTCTCTGCAGGGACCTGCCGTTCCAGACCCAAAGGGATGAAGTAAGAGCGAGGTGAATCTGCACCAGGAATTCCTTGGGTACAATGGCAGAACACCGTGATGAGGCCTGGTGAAGCAGAAAAGTGTACTGAAGAGTCAGAGCAGACAGCATACTGTGCTTGGTTATACTGCTCTCTTAAGTCATCAGCTAGTACACCAGGATTAATTTAACTATTAATGTTTGCATTTTTTTTAGTTCTCAAAATTCATAATGTGGAGTAAAAGAAAAAACACGCAGCTGATAGCTTTGGGTGCGATGGGGCCCTTTAATTTTAGAGAAAGAAGAAAAGGAAAAGGAAAACAATCTAGAAATTAAACAGATATGACTCTATGTATGATGAAAATGATAACAAATTCATTTACTTTTTGACACAATTAACAAAATGATCACACAAATCAAACAAACATTAAAACCACCTATCAACTGTGACTCAACATTTACACCATCTGCAAACTACACAAAGACTAACTTGTAGAAATTAGTCTAGAAGAAAAGATGTAAAATAATAGCTTCCTTCCTTCCTTATTTATTTACTTACTTATTTATTTTGACTTTTCGAGACAGGATTTCTCTGTGTAGCAGCCCTAGCTGTCCTGAAGCTAGCTCTGTAGACCAGGCTGGCCATGAACTCACAAAAGATCAGTCTGCCTCTGCATGACAGTTGCTGGGAATAAAGGCATGTGCCACCACCGCCTGGCTAGCTTGTTTTCTTTTTGGAGGTATATTGGTTCTCTAAATTCCATCCATTTACCCTGCAACACACTTTAAGAAAAAAAAAAAGCTTAAAACATTTTTTAAAATGTATGTACTACTTGTATGATTAAAAGTATCTTATTAAAACGGGCTTTCTACAGCTACAATATTTAAATTTTCCTGTAGTCTTCTCAACACAAATGTACTGGATTTTTGACACTATCTGTAATTCATTTGGGGAAGGTTCGTATCACTAAAAGTATAAGCCTTTACTACACCAACCGATTATTGACAAACACAGAAGCTACACCCATGACTCAAGACTTTGTGAGAATTATAAATGTTTTTAATGCTGCCCCTCCCATTGTTAATAATCGCGCTGCAGAAAACAGAGCAACTGTGTAAGTATTTGCAGAATAATTAATGGACAATTTGTGTGGTCTTAACCAATTGTGCGGTCAGTTTCTTGAGTTTATTCTTCTCATCTGAAGCTAATATATGAGTGGTCGGGATCTTGTGGAATTAATTAACAAGAACAAATACAGTAAAACCACAGTGAAATTTATTACATTGTATTTAATGCATTTCAAAGTAGGTGCTCCAAAACACAGGAGGAAAATATATGCATCTTCCATCTAGTCCTAGCTGTCAAAGAGTAAAAATAGTACTATACAATTTATTCCATTAAGCACACATTCAGGCGATCGGGTGAAGATAAACAGTTGTATTGGAGAAGAAATAAAGTTCAGAAGAGAGATTTAAAAGCAACTGTGGTTAAATGTTCCGTGATAGATTATAGACATGGCAGAAATGTCACCCGGTGGAAAGGATGACCTGTCTGAGTGGGTCTGCTGCGGCGTGCCTTGGATATTATGACTCTACATCATCCCCATATTAGTTCTAACTTTAAAGCAGAGTAAAATAATTAAAAACATAAAATCAAAATCTGGGTGAAAATGTTCAGGAGCTGTATATTATTAAATACCATTCCGGTGCCTTAGAATGGAGCAGAGCCAGCAGGGCGGATTTCTTGTCCTGATTTTGTTCATTTTACTGTTCATATAGAAAACAAGATGAAGATTGACGTCTTTAATAATTCCATGACATCTTCAAAAGGAGGATGTTCTATGATCTATTTTGTCAAGATTGCAATGTCTGTGATAATGGTTCTGAAAAAAAGGGTACATTTCTACACCCGACCAAAACAAAGTGCAGCTTCCACCTAATAGAGAGCTAGCTCCTGGTTGACTATTTGTGCAGTTTTATAATGGCATGCAATCACTGCCTCCTCACAACTTCTCCATAATGCATTGTACCTGTTACCCGCTTGCAACGGCAATGGTAGCTCACACACTGCCAAGTCTAAAAAGATGAGTACCCTGATTTGCTTAGAAATCATCACTTAATTTCCAATTTTTGTATACAGGTAAGGCTAATTTCCCTACTGTTTTATGGCAATGAAAAGGTTAGCTGTAATATTCTTGCATTTCCCTGTAGAAAACAATAATTGTGATTGTAAACATGCCTGGAAGAATGCAACACAAGCTTCACGGAACCTTTCGATTGCCTCTGCTTGCCCAGGAGTCATTTCCTGGGCTGAGTTATAAGTCCCGTGCAGAGGTGAACATATAACTGAGAAGTCGTTTCATTTATTTTACTTTGAATGGGAAACAGAGTGTTCCCACAACAGACATTAATGAGTCTTATAAGCACTATGTGACCAGTCTGTCCAGGCAAAAACAACAAACAAGCAAAATTCAGATAACAGCAAAGTGAAGGTATTAGCGTTCCTTCTGATTTCTGTGAACCAGGATGTTACGTCTCTTAGCTTTGAAAATCTGCTTTGAAAATCAAGCATTTATAGGTATTTCATTTGATTCTGCTTATAATTTGTCCAGTGTCACAGTGACTTTTAAGATAATTCACTATCAAGAATAAATGAAATAATCTATTTGCCAATACGCTTAAATGAAGAATACGGTAGCCTCTGTGGTCATGTTCCAGGGAGAATGTATTTTTCAGTATTCCTTGGCTTCTACTAGTTTAAAAACAAAATGCTTATAAAATAAGCCACACACAGGAACGGAACTCACAATTGGAACATTTAAATGCTTATTTGCTTCTCTTTCTATTAGCTTGTAAAATGTTATTTTCTTATTCTTTCTTAAATAGTCTGTGCTAATTACAAACCATGACCCTTACCCTCCAAGTGCCTTCATTTATGGCCATGCATTCCTTTCCTGGGCAACACATTGGCTGAGTTTATAAGATACAGCTACCAGGCCCACCAGCCCTGACTTTTGCTCCCCCTAGGTCATAAGTCTAACTCACAACATACAACTCAAAAGAATTCATCATTTTAGGAGAAGCAGGTCACTTGTTGGAAACCCAAGGGCTGACACCCTATAATATAACATATATTTCCTGGTGGAATATCATAGATAGTGATTCAGAAATGTGTTTGTTATTCTTTCTTTCCTTTCCCAAGGGAGAGGAAGATAGAAAGTTTAGCATTTTATAAGTCTATAAGAAGGTTATACACAATGAACTCATTCTGGACTTCTTGCACAAATGACTTGAGCGTTTTTCTGCATTCTGCAAGTTAGAATGTCATGCAAAGTTTTGTACTTCTAATTTGAGTTTAATGGGTTTCTAAGCTGGTGGCAAAATTAGGAGGTAGAGGAGAAGTACCATGTTAACTTTCCCGTATCTGAGTGAAGGGGCTTTCTCCTAGCATTAATTTTTGGGGATCTAATGAGAGCTTAAAGTCTATTATTTCTAATGAACTTTTAACAAAATATTTAACACAAATCTTGGCTTACAGTGTATTTATTATTATTTTTAAAGATATATGTGTCTGTATGTGCTCTCCACATGTGTGCAGGTGCCCATTGAGGCACCAGAATCTCTGGAGCTAGACTAATAGACAGTTGTGGGCTTTCCAGTATGGATGTTGGTGACCAACCTTGGATTCTCTGAATGAGAAGTGGATTCTCTTACTTCAGAGCCATTCTTTCAGCCCCAATAGTAAGTGGCCTCAATATTTGAAGGAAACAAAACAAACTGATGTGGTAAACAAAGATTGCATTACAGCAAAACTGTAACTTGAGTCATTCAAGAACAAACTCAATATTTATCTGCCCATATATGTAAATAAAAATTTTAGGATCTTTATTTGCAAACAGATCTTCTGTGAAAGCATTGTATAGACTGCCATTTTCTCCACATGTAGCATTCTAATGTGCTTGGCCTCCTTAAGTGTGCAAAATCATCTTTGCTTGTCTTATCCCAGGGGAGAGTACCCTGAGAATGACGTTAAAACCCTGAGATGCTATTCTCATGAAGACATGGGGCCTTCTGCTAACCTATGCACTAGTTAGCTGTGAGGGCTCTAAGAAAAGGGGTCATTTACTTGCCCTGTTGTCAGCGCATCTGGAAGCCTTGTCAAAACAATATAATTTTACTCTGTAACTTTTTGACATTGGTATTTATTGCACCTGTCTTTGGGGATGATTTATGACCTGTCTGGTGAATATTTCTCCTGAAGTTGGAGTTTACAATAAGATAAGTGAAGCATTTAAATGTCTGTGTATGTTTCGGAACGGGAACTGGATATTTTGCACCCACGGCTCACATCATTCCATTCTCCCAACCCCATGGTCACACCAAGTTGACCAGTGTGGTAGAACACTTAGTTCTCCAGAGAAAGAGAAAGAGCAAGAGAGAGAAAATGTAAAGCTATGTTTGCCACAGTCCCCCTTGCTTGAAGATTGTGTCGGTAATTTCTAAGGAGGAACAAGGAAAACCACCACAGGGGCACATCCATAGAAAACATGTTTGTTATGAGTAGAAACCAATGCTAATGACCTCTATCTCTGCAATGGTACCCTGGCTGGAAGCCACCACTACAGTGTTCCTATACACACAAACTAGAGACAACCTTGCCCATCTTGGTAAAGCATATTTCCAATTGAGTTGTGGTCCTCCCTTCCTTGGTCTGTGTATTTATTTGCAGATTGTTTCATAATTCTCCTAAAACTTTTAAAAATCTAATGCTATGTTTCTGAATGTTTGTCTGTTATGTAAGCATATCTGGAGCTTAGAGGGGCTAGAAGGGACCACTAGATTTCTGCCTCAGGCCCCAACTCTACATTTACAACATTTGCAGCCACAGCCACATCTTTTTATATGGCTACTAGAGACCTGAACTCAGGCCCTCATGATTGTACAGCAAGAACTTAATTCACTGAACCACTTCCTTATCTGCTAGAGCATCAGTTGCATTAGTAGCCCTTTCTCTAGCGAGGTATTCTGAAATCCCTCCCTTCATTTTACCATCCATCTTTCAAAAAATCCCTCAAATTTCCTGACATTCTATCTCAGACATGATAATATAATCCTTCAATTGTTTGGATTGTGCTCCTCTGCACTTCTGCATATTGACTTGCTGCATGGATGTTGATGATGAGACAGCACTCCCCATGAAGAAAGGTCAAACCTTCAAGGTTTGGGTATAGATGTTTATTCCACATTTCCTACATAATATGGTAGGTGTCTACCAGTATATCTTAGAGTTTTTATTTGTCTATTTCTGTTAAAGTTTAATTCCACTTGACTCACCAGATTCTTTCAGAACCCTCAACATGAACTACTCCTAACCACCTTCTTCTGGCATAATTCCTCTTTCATTTTATGCCTACCAAGCCTTCCATGGCATTTTCTTTTTCCAAAGACCAGGAACTTGTTGCTTGGAAAAGTCACATGATGTAGGAATACACTTGGGAACTATGGGGCTTAGATCGTTGCTATGGAGGCTGTGCTCTTCATTCCACAGCTGGTTCCTACCATTTCTAGTTAGACTACTTTTAATCCAGAAAACACGAGAAGTCCTTCAGGCAAGGAGACAATTTTCCTTCTTGAACCCGCTCATCCTAACAAACTAGACTCTGCCCATGTGTTGCCAAGCCTTGACATCAGCACTGGCAGGACATTAAATTGAGATTAGAGATGGCCCCAATGACATCACCCCTCTTGTTCCTATCAAACAGATGGTTTCTGTATATTGTGCAATTTTACATCATTATTCATGGTTTGGGTCAGAATAATCCACGGAGCCAGAAACCTGTCAAGAATAATTGACTTGGAACAAGTTCAAAGAACAGGAATTATTTTATTGATTAAAAGCCTGAGCTTTTGTTTTCCAAAAGAGCATCATGAACCATCAGTACATGATGATTCTTGTGTCCCTTTAGCATGTGTGTTGTCTAGAACTTCAAAACACAATCTCAGAAGGGTCAGCTTTAAAAGAAGCATTACAATAAGATAGCTGGGAAACTCTGTTGGGTACCACTGATCTTGGCCCAGAACTATTGACTGAGGCAAGTGATTTGTTCAAATTGGATGATTATTTAGTTGCACCTTATACTTGTTGATTTAATATCCTTCCTTTAGCTAAGCTCACAGACAGTTAAGAGGCATGTGTTAGACAATCCAGACAGGAAGTTCTTTTGAGAGACTTAGTCCAGGCATTATACAGAACATAGATTTGGCTGGCTGAGAACTTAAAGAATAAAACCACACCCCAAACAAAATAAAACTAATAAAATGCTAAATGTGTTCAGAAAAACTTTACAAAAGACAATAATCTTCCATACTTTTTTCTAAGGCACATACACTGTCAACTTCTTGGTAAACACTAATCTTTACATAAAGAAAATTAGGTCTTTGGCTAGTTCTTTGAGGGTTTTTCCTTTCTTCTGGCCTAGAGTTCTAACAAAATTCTCCCTTCTGATATGAGTTTGTCTTAGAAAATTGTGCACACTTTCTACAAGCTCAATTAATAGAAACATCATATTAGTTACTTTTGCCACCGCTATAACCAAATTCCTAGTTGAAACAACTTAACTGGGGCAATGGTTTATTTTCACTAACAGTTATATTGTGTTAAATCCATGGATTCTTGGCCCCGTGAGGACTACAGGAGGCTATGTAAGCATGTCTTTTTAGACTGAAAGACGAGAAAAGAGGATGCAGGAAGATAGCCCTTAATGACATGTCTCCAAGGACCTCCTTCTTCCATCTAGAGTCTACCTCCTACCTTTTAGCACCTGCAAATAAGGCCATCATATCAAGAATCCGTCTAGGGATTAATGCATGAATTGCCTCCAACCCTTCAGGAATTGTCCTTGAAAATACCATCCAAGAGACACCTAAAAGTATACTTCAGAAAAACTTTGGGCTTTTCAAAAAAATTGAACGCAGTTGATAATCTATATCATCGTCCATCAATCATGCTAAAATGCGTGATCCCAATATCACAAGTAATGTAGGTCTGTTCAAAGTTTGGTTACGGATGGGGAGATAACTTAGTTAATTAAACACTTGCCTTGAAAATACGAGGACCTAATTTGGGAGTAATAAAGGCTGGACATACTGTACTTAATTTTCATACCAACACTAGGGAGGTGGAGACAGGTAAATCTCTAGGCTCATCAGCCAGCCAGTGTAGCCTACTTGGAGAGTTCCACACCAGTGAAAGGTCTTGTCTCAAATAAGGTACAGGCTTCAAGATGGTTCAAGAACATAGTACTGTGATCCACATGGTGGAGACTCCTGTATGTTATTCTCTGACCTACACACATACATGCACACACACAAAGACATACATACACACACACAACTAAGAGAGAAGTTATTGAAATATATGGACATGAAACAATTAATTGCCTTTGTTTCAAAAAAATTTATTTACTACTGAATATAATAGATGGGTCCTCACAGCACCCTGAAATATATTCCGCATAGATATACACTTCAGTGTTTATCTAACTATAATTGACTAACAAAATCTTATCTTCTACATTAAATTTTGGCATAAGCCTTGATGTTTTCTACTCTGATCTACTAATTGCCTAATAAACATTTGTGGAAAGAATGTTAACTAGGGATTTCTCAGTTGTAGGACACCTTTGTTGTTATTCTGTTTGAACTTGTATATATGACAGTTGGCATGTCGCCTGTCCTATGCTATCTATGCTCCAGGCTTCTCCTCTGCAAATTGGGAGAGGAAAAAAAAAACTAAATTCTTTCTATCATATTGCACCCTGAGTCCCATTTCTAGGTCTTATTATACAGAACACACGGTGGTTACAGGAGCCACTGAATAAAAATACATTTCCTACAGTGTTAGTGAAAATGCATCTCAAATACTGACTTGAAGGAAGCGTCTATCAGATGAGATCAGGTTCAAACATGTTCAGTTTTCTATGTAACGTGACACATCAGCTTGTGTGACTGCTAATATTCTCTGTCTGTGATATGAAGAACATTTTTGTGTCAAATAAACACATCCTCATAGTCCATGAGCCACACAGCTGCTCTCCAGACCCACCGCCACCCCCTCACAGAAGCCTGTAGTCAGAACAGCATGCCAGGGAATGGACTCTAGTTCCAGCACGAAGTCAGCCCTGGAAGAAACAATATTTCAAAATAAAGGAGCTGACTGTGCAGTCGAAAAGTTGTAGGGATTCAAACATCTTTGGGAGTGCTCTTTTCATAAATGTTGGTCTAGTTCCGAGGGGATCTATGGGTGTGTTTACAACGCTGTTTGATCTATTTCCTGGTTGTGACATACAGATGTCTGCGTGTACCTCTTCACCTAGTATTATTTTCCTGGGCATTGCAAGTGGTGTAGGTGGTACAGAAGTGGTAACAGAAAACAATGTGTTTCCTGGGATGTTCCGTTTGTCTCTCTGAGCAGTGAAGCCTTCTATGTTTGCATCAGTCCGTCCTGCATTTTCTTGATGCATGCGACTGCATAAGGAGTAGAAGGACTATATTGCTTCTTGGGGATGGTATCTTTATCATCAGCTCTTGACCATTTGTGAACACTTGTAACTCATTGCACACTAGTTTCCTATCTTTAGCTCAAATGACCTGCTATTGGCACCGTACAGAAAGTGACTGGAGACAAAATTACTAAAACATTGTGGAGGTGCCGAGGAGAGGAATATCAGTGATGGCTGGTTACTCGATCATATGCAGACTCCGGGGGAAAAAAGATGGAGACCCCAAAGAGCTTTGCCTGTGAATGGCTTCTTCAAAATTCCTGGTGGGATATGACCCATAGATGGAGAATGTCATGAGTTTAAGGGACACAGCTGTGTCACAAGCCATATGCACTCAGAGCACTGACCTATAAGCCTGTCCTCGTCACTGTTCGCCATCACGTTTTCAAACTTAAACATGACAAAAGCTAAATGGGGAGTGGTTTGTGTCACATATCCTGGAGCTCACTGAACAAATAAATACAACCTGTAATACTTTCCTTCCAGGAGTCAAAGAAAGTCCCTTGTATTTGAAGGCAGCCCTGTGAACAGTCACTTCGTCAGGGACATTCGAGTACTCATTAGAATGGTTGGAACTGACAAGCGTTCCATTCCAGGGGAATTTTCTCAAAGACAGCTTACATTTTTCTCCTGCTACCGGCTTGGGCTGGTTATAAAGACACCATGAAGAAAAAATGAAACACAGCAAAAAATACATAAAAAATGCACGGCGTGTTCTCCTTCACGTCTATGAGCGCAGCTAAAGCAAGCCAGGAGGGAAGACCGCCTCCAGCAGCCGGGACAGAATCAAGGGCTCGTGAGTCCTGCCAGACTTCTCCCTTTTCCTCCCAGATGGTGTGGTCTGCGACTTTCCCATTTAATGGACAAACAAGGAAGCCTGCCAGCTGAGCGGTGGACCACACTAAGAAAACAAACAAACAAAAGCAATCAAGCTTCAGACCTGGAGGCCAATGACAGGTATGATTGATCAGGTGACCAGCTGGAAGCTGTCACCACCAGGTTGAGAGAAACAGGCAGGGTTTGGTTGTTTCATGGGCCAGAGATTATCACGGGGTATTAGGTAGGGAGTGTTCTTCAGCAAACAAAGAAACTGGAACGATGGTGTTCACTTTGCCTGGCCCACAGGTCTAATACCATGCTTACCATATGCCTCACCTGGTTTAAGGGATGTCTAAAGCTAAACCTGCTGGATTTCCTCTGAGAAAATATTTTGGAACAAAATTATCCTGCACATGTATGCAACTTAATATATATATATATATATATGTCTTAAGACAGAAAGAACATACTTTCCTTGCTACAATAAATGTAAATATAAGCATATTATAATTTTATCAGTACGCGAGTCACTGAGTGGCATGCAGGCCCTACAGCATATGCTTTGATGGTGACATAATTGTATTGTGATTTAAATGGAGAAAACAGAAGCCTACTAACTTGATCAGGCTGCTTTTAGCAACAGCTCAAGTAATATTGTGCTTAATTGAGTTTTCAGACCCCTAGATTTACCGTAAGGTAAATCTAGCTTTTGCAGAGAGCTTTTGAACAAGATATTCCTAAATAATAGCAATAAATAATCACACCAACTTTGAGATTTTCTCACTATTAAGAAAAAAAATGAAGTGTAGATAAAAAGTGCACATCGAAATTAAGACAAGATGTACACACACCATTTTTACTTGATGTTTTAAAAATTTATTGTTTGTTTATTTATTTTGCATCCAGATCACAGCCTCCCTTCCCTATTCTTCTGATATTCTTTCTCCTACCTCCCTTCCACCCCTAAATCCATTGCTCCCTGGATTCTCTCAGAAAATATCACACCTCCCATGGAATCAACAAAGCATGGTACATTTAGCTGCCATAAGACCAAGCACTTCCCTCTGTATTCAGGCTAGGCAAGGCAATCCAGGATGAGGACTAGGTTCCCATTTTAATAACTGCAGAATGCTAGATAGATGCAGCCATCAGCATCAATCACTAACAAGTAATTCATAAACATGCAGATTATATGTAATTTTTTTATATTTTGCTAAATATAAAGTTAGTACATTCTCAAGACCCAATTTCAACTCAACAGGATGATATTTTAAAAACATTTTAGGTTTATTTCATTTTTATGTGTGTCAGTGTTTTGTCTGCATGTATATCTGTGCATTGTGTGCATGCCTGGTGCACACTGGAATCAGAAAAGGGTGTTGGATCCCTGGAACTATATAGTTAGGGATGGTTAGGAACTACAATGTAGATACTGGGATTTGAACCCTGTTCCTCTGCAAAAACAACCACCGAGCCATCTCTCCAGACCAAATAGGAAGGCCTAAAAGTCCAGGATATTGTCTGGATATGTTTTTTCATAACTGCAATTCCAGAGCTTGGTGGGGGGGGGGGCTAAGCTGGCCAAATACTGGGACTTTGCCAACCACTTTGGTACGAAACTGTTAATGGAAGACACAGATACTTTTCAAAGACATTTACATTCGTTGTCTGATCTCCTCCAAGGAGACAAGGAACACTAAGCCTTTCAATTGCCCCAGAGAAAAAAGCAGAGTCTAGATAGGGTACTTGGAAAAGATCCTTTTAAAGATTTTCAGACAATTCTAATTCAAGCTGAAAACTATGGCCTCATAATTCAAATTAGTTCACCAAACTCAGCAGCAGCGTTTTAATATGGAACAATTCTATTTGCTCGTAGAAGTTGTTTCTTCATTATTTTTTTAAAAACTTTTATTTATTTTGAGTATATGAGGATTTTTTGTTATGTTTGTTTCTTGCCTGCATTTGTGTATGCGTGCTATGTGTGAGCCTATCCATCACATGTGTGCAGTGGCCACAAGGGCTGGAAGAGGGCATCAGGTCACTTGGAATTGTTGTTTAAGGTGGTTATGAACCACTGTATTGGAGCGAGGAGTTGAACCTGGATCCTCTGCAAGCGTAGCCAGTGTTTTGAGTCACTGAGCCATCTTACTGGTCCTGTGTCTTTTATACTGAAATAGTCCTTTCAAGGCTACTTGGTGGTGGTAAAGGAAGGGTGTAAGGGGTGGGATATATAAGAGAGAGAAAATTGGTCCTTCCCTACATTCTAGGTTTTAGTGTGGCAGAGTGGGCACACTAAGAGGATGAGATGAATCATGGCAGACCCAGCAAGAGGGATTTTGTTAATGAGAAGTAACCAGGGACAAAGGGAAAAGGAGTTCTAGTCCAGTAATTGGACTACATGAGTGTTGCCTGTGTGTATAATACGTAATTTTAGTTTGGAATAAAAATATAGAACTTTCAGAAAACATACACAGCACAACTCAGCAAGGCATAAGATTTTAGGGTATGGTTTATAATTCACCAGCATTTGTCCATGTCCATGGAAATGTTCTTTGTTTATTCATTCATTGTTTGTGGTGACAGGAATTGAACACAGGCCCTAGCACGTGCCAGACAAATGCTCTAATACTGAGCTTTATCCTGACATATTCTTTAAATCCAGAGTACACCAGCAATCTGATCTAGTGAACATCAATGCTCAATATGTTCAAATGTAGTAATCATTGCCTTTGCAGACATACAGTGAAAAAGACTGAAGAATTTGGAAATCACTAGGCTTTCTGTGAGAGGTTCTGCTTCAACAAACGACATGATGGCTTCTGAGGAATGGCATTTGAGGGTGACCTCTGACATTCATAATCATGTGCACACACACTCTCACACATGTTCACTTACACACATGCAGACATACACACAGCCCCGTACTTAAATACATGCACAATAAAACGCAAGTGGAGTTACAACTAAGGTGTAGCAGCAATGACAGAACTTTGGCAATGTCAAAGGCATTTCACAAAATTGATTCCACAGCTTCTTGTCCTATGGACGCCCATGAGAGTGGAAGTTTAGAAATGATTATTTAAATAGAAAAGTAGCTCTCCATCACCGCTGGATTCCTCCTGCTCCCCACCCTAGTGAAAAATCCTTCATTTTTAGCCATTTCTTTATACTCTGACAATACAGTCTACACGCAACTTTTAAACGTTTAAGTCACAAACAACTAAAACAACCTAGATTCTCAAAACTATAGAAAAGTACATTTAAAATATAATCTTCTAGCAGGAAGAATAATAACAGTTTTCACACTTTCCTTGCCCATTAGCAAGGATTGTAGGTTCTTTTTAAGTGAAAAAGCATTCCTAAAATGAATCATAGCTGTGACTCTTGTCACCCATAAACCTCTGTTACCTGGAAGTAAGATGAAGGTGCCTGGTCTGGGCATGAACAAAACGCTTGTTTTTAAAGACAAGGCATGGTACAAAATAGTGTCAAAATAGTGTTTTCCAGGGTATATTTATTTTTATTTTTAATGGAAGGAAATTATTGCCAGCTGTGCTGTGTTCTCACTCCTCCTATGACTTTTTAAATGAATCTTACAATAAGATGATTAATTCTGCACTCTTGGAGGCTTTAGGCTGAATGCTGTTGACGAAGCAATTACCTTAATCCACTTCTGTTTGTTTTCTTGCAATGCCCTGCGATGAAGGTAATTTTTGCCCCTCTGGAATAATCTCTCTACAGTAATTAGGCATGTATGGAAGGGTTTTTACACATATTTCCAAGGGTTTTATTTGCTCTTATTAACCAATTTGAGCTGCAAATTACAATCAACCTGCCTTATTGTAACTGATAAAGTTCATGGCACCAATTGCATTCATTTCTCAGCTGAGCTACTCACAACATACTATTGACCTTAAGACAATATTAAATCCTTTGTTTATGGAACAAATGAAATAAAAACAATAGGAAATGATCAATTATTGATCTGATTAGCAAAGAAAGCACAAAGGGTTATTTTTTCTTTTTTAAATAATTTTTGAGATTATAGTATAATTACATCATGTTTTCCTTCCCCTTTCTTTTTCAAACCCTCCCATATATCCTTCATTTCCCTCTTTCAAATTCATGCCCACTTTTTCCTTCATTATTGTTACATTCATGGATTTATATACATATATAGCCTTAAATATAACCTGCTCAGTGTATTCTGTTACTTGTATTAATATTTTCAAGACTGACCATTTAGTATTGGATAATCAATTGTTTTGGATTGGTTTGCGCTTCTGGGCAAGACAATTTCTCCAGCTCCCAGAAACTCTCAGCTGCCTATAAATATTTGTATAGGTTTGAAGCCTAGAGGCCATTCCTGCATCTACTTCTGCATGTCTAATATTGTTGTCCTTGTTCAGTTCATGTCTGGGCAGTCATGTTGGTGAGAATTTATGAGTGTAGCTTCTGACTTTATGAGGAAGCACGATCTCATAACAAACTCTCTAATCTTCTGGCTCTCATAATCTTTCTGCCTCTTCTTCAATATTCCCGAAGCTTTACAAGGAGGATATCATTTTTAATTTTTTTTTAGTGAAAAGTGCAAATAAAGGTTTTTAGGGCATGCAGTAGAGAAGACTTTACAAGGATGGTGTTGAACAGTCACTAGACGAGTTTAAGTATGTATAGAGCCTCTTATGCGTTGACACACGAGCATGATACTGACTGTGGAGCTGTGAGCCCAAGCTAAAAGAGTCTCATTTGATAGTGAAGGCTTCCAGCCCTGGTATTTCTTATAAATTGCACTAAAATACAAGATTCAAGAGCAAGCCACGTGTGAAAGGCGTCAATCATTGGATCATTATCCCACACACAGTCTAACTCCTTTTCCTGTAAGTGACTGAAGATGTGATTTGCTCCCCATGCTTCAGTGTGCCTTTGTGCATTAGTCTAAATCACAATACAGCCAACATTTCATCCTTGTTTTCGTCTAATAACTTGTCGATTTCACACATGTACGGAGTGTATTGTGAATACTGTAACCTACCACTTTCTCCAATCTCCCTCCTCTTCCACTACATGCCTGTCTCTTTTCTTCTTGTTTTCGTCATTCTTCTCTGGATTTGTTCTTTCTACAGGAGAAGTGACTTCTAGCCCAGTAGCTTCCTTGTCCCTGGATCTGGGATCTGACTACCTCTAATGGGCTTATCCAGGAGAGGTCTTGGATGTGGGCAGAAGATCATGCTCCCATGTTGATAGCCATACAGGTGTGCAGTTCTGGAGAGGGGTAGATGCTTGTTGTCTGGGAGTCATGTGGCGGGAGACATAACCTGAATGCCAGGTAATCTTGTGATTGTCAAGTGTAAATATTCTCTGCCTTATAAATCCCTGACACACCATCCTTACTTAGGGTGAAAGTGAGGGACTATCAACTCCTTTAAGCCTTAAAAACATCTATTTTTAAAACAAAATTTAAAGACATTTTATTATTTTATGTGCATAAGTGTTTGGCTTCAAGCATATATGTTTATTTCTTAGTTTTATGCAATGTCCTAATATTCTAATAAATGAGGCAAATTCTCTAGAGATCCTCTCAGATTCAAGAACAAAGATCTAGGTTTCCTGGGCCTGGTTTCCTTAATATAGAACATTTATGGAACACCTATTTTCTCTTGAATAAGTCTCCAATATCGTGACTCTGTGTGTGTGTGTGTATGTGTGTGTGTGTGCTTATTTTTGAGAACCACTGATTTAGCCATAATTACTGTAAAAACAAGGATTTGGAATTATTCCCTGAGGCCTAGTAGATTCCTTAAATTGACTCCCCCCTCCCCAAGAATTCATCTGTAACAAATAGTTAAACAGGAAGGAATAGGTCCTATGAGGCCCTGGTCATATTTGCCTGGTAATAGAGCCATTCTTGTTAGGTCCATTGTAGATAGTCACATTTGCTGTGAGGCCAAGACAATATGGACTGCATCATAACTAGAACCCAGCATTTCACATACTTCTCCTTGTCCTATGATTGCTACATTATTTTTGTACCCTCTTAAATGATGATCCTCAAGCCTCAGAGGAGGTGGTATAAAGTATCTCTATCTAACTGAATATTCAACTATCATGTGTTCTCAATTACTTAAGCAGCCATTATTTTCATTCATTGCAGTTTGCTACAAAGAAAGGCTGCTCTAGTTATGGTTAGGAATAGCATTTGTATATGTGTATGTATAAATATACATACGTAGAAGGCAGATTGTCAGAATAACACTATAAATGACAACAGGAAGTTGCCCTTAAGCCATAAGACTTTCTTAAATATGGATTTTTGACTAGGTTTAGAGTTTAGGACATGGATTGTCTATTATAAAGTCTGTGTCAAAACCAATCATAGCAGATTGGTTACCCCTATAACAATCACACCACTATTTCAAAAGTTGACACATCTTGACTAGCATGTTAATACTGTAGTTCATAGAATTCACAGCTGGATAAGACCATCGATACCTTATCTCCTCTATAAACTGTGTATTAGGTTATGGTTCTAGGAAAGAATGGTGCCCATATGCACACCTGTACAATGGTAGTCTGCCCTCCATCATGTCATAGAGTAATCCAAAGATGTCAGAAGCCCATGTTTCTTTTCAAAGCACACATTTTTGAGAATTTTGTACATTGTATTGTGATCATTTTTACCCCCTCCTCAACTCTTCCAGATCTATCCCATACCTCATACCCATCCAATGATACATTATTAAAAATTTTCCAGTCCAGTTAGTTATTGTTATATACTCTTCAGTAGTGTGTGGATATCTATTGGAGAATGTTTTACTTACCTGAGTACACACCATAAAAAATGTAAACCTCCCTCTTCTGACATCTATTAATTTCAATAACTCCTCAGTTAGTAGTGAGACTTGGTGCCTACCTCACCTCTCTATGAGAAGAACAAATTTTGATTATCTTAAGAAATCTAGATTGCTCACCTTAGTATCTAATATTGCTGCACTGACCAAAATATCCACAAGATTAAGGTTTCTGATATTTCCTGATAAAGAACATTTTTGGTTTGCATTGCTATTACAGAAAAAAAAATGCACCCAAATTCTAGTGAATTTGTTTAACTCATTACATTTTTTTTTAGTTTTTCTTCTAAGTCAAGATCAATAGCATCATTTGTTATGAAATATGTGATTTTTTACTCTTTTTTGTTAATGATTTTATTTATATTACATTTGAGTTAAACAAATTTCCATTGACATATTTCATCCTTCACTTCTATCCATTGTATACTGTCTTTTTAACCATTATTCTGATAGATTTAGTGATAAGATCTGGGAGTTTCCTCAGCTCACAGTAGGTCAATGTGTTGTTAATAGCAGCTATGTATTTAATTGCTTATCCAATGTTCACGTTTTTATTTGAAAGGTCCCCTGCAACCCCTCAAAAATTGGTAATGTGCTGCAACCTTGTTCCCCAGCTTCTGGCATTATTCTAAAGTGATTGCATCTGGGGTGGGGAAGAGGAAGCAATTTACGTCACTAAACTATTAGGAAATGGGTCTTAGTTTGAAGAAATAGTCATAGCACATGGTGTTAAGCATATTCCTAGACAAAGAACCACAGGTAACTAATGACTACTGGTAGAAGGAGAATTAGCCTCTCCCAGGGATGAGCCCACTTACTGGTTGTTGAATACAGAATGGTCAGCCTTGAAATCATGCACACACAAACAGCAAAAATGGACATAGCAAGATATATGTGTATATATATATATGTGCATACACATATATGCATGTAAAAATAAAAGAAGGTATTAATTTGAGAGCGGGAGGGACATGAGAAGGGGGTCAAGGAAAAATGTAAGTAAGTTTCCTTATTTCCAAGGTCAAAAATCTCATTAAGGTGATGGGTACTGTGAGTCTGAATGTTTCTTGTGATAACATTTAATTTAAAACATCCATATAGTATGGATGGGAGAAATGGTTATAGTCTCTCAGCATATGGGGGGACAAGGGCAGATCAAGGGACTCTGAAAGAGGCAATGATGCACAGGACCTGGCTGTAGACTAACAAAGCTATGGCAAAGTCTTGGATAAGCAGAGACAGAACAGAGGGATAAGGAATATAAACTATCAGGATCATCCCTTTCTCCATTTGTGTGTGTGAGTGTGTGTGTGTGTATCCCAATCCCATGATCCCTTACAAAGAATGAATCCAGAGACCTAAGAGTTAAGAGTATGTCCCATTCTGCCAAAGGCAGCATGGTGGTAGACACAGAGTGAAGAAGGGAAGAAAGAGAAGGGCCGAGGATAAAGTGAAGACAGACATGACCAGTCTCCAACACTCATTGTGGTAACACTGGAATATTTTTAAGTTACTAAAATAGAATTTACTAAACAGAACCATTGTTTAACTCCTGCTTGGCTGTTCAAGAAGACAAAAAAGCAGGAAAGCCTCAAGTGATTTATTGTATTTTCCTAGTTAATGTTTCTAGCGTTCCTCGGAGGAACTACTGTCCGAGGAGTATTGAGAGTTTGACATAGTTAATGTGAGCGCTGAGATCTGCTTAGCTAGCTATTAATTCTGGGTGTTGTCCACATCTTTATGGCTGTGCTTTGAAGACTTCTAGATTGGTGGGATGTATTGCTTTGTTTTGTTTTGCTTTTTACCCCCTCAGAAAGTAATCCTGTCAGTTGATCACCTGGTTGTCCATTTTCATTTTATCATAATATATAATTTCAACTCAGAAGTTGAAAAAGATACCATTTAACTATATACTGACTATTTATTCTCTCTGCTGCCAGTCACACGCCGGCATCCGTCTGCATTCCTTCGAAGGGACGGGGAACTCCTGGAAGAATTCAGAAGAGAATATTGTTGCCTTCCTGATGCAATTCAAAGGGCTTGCTGCACCACTACAGTAATTTTAGAATCTGTGAAAACCCCTCTGGCCCTCAGAAAGTGTTGAAGGCATAGGAAGGGAGCAGTGGGCTTGAAAGTGTTCTTCCTGTCTGGCGATTCCCCCAATGACCAAGCTGAAAGAGAGCTGAGGGGAGAGAAGGCTCAAGCAATATTATGAGGGCAGCTTCCCACTCATGTTCAGGAAGCTATCACGACAAAGGGCACACAGCAGTGGCCGCATGGCCCGGAGACTGAACAAACATGTGACTTCCTCTGTTGTTTCCTAGCAATACCATCCCCTCCCTGTGAATGTGTGTGTGTTGCATGTGTGTCTGTGTATGTGTGTGTGTAATGAAATGATTAAAAATGAAAATGTAAAGGGAAAAACTTGACTTACCTTTTAAAATTTATTAAAAAAATCTTTTCCAATGAAATCACCTCAAGTCTCTTTCTTTCATAGGAAGGAAGGAAGGAAGGAAGGAAGGAAGGAAGGAAGGAAGGAAGGAAGGACAATGAAAGCTAGGAGTCTACATCTAGAGAGGAAAGCAAAGGTTAGTTTAAATTCTCAGAAAAAAAATAGAGCATTGCTAGATTACTACATTGATATGAGCCTTTCTTATCATTGCATTGAATTCTGAGTAGTCTAGCCTGTAAAAACCCTGAGCTATACTTCTAACGATGACTGTAATTCCATATTGTCAATGCTTTACCTGCGATGTTTTCTTCTCTAACAGTTCATTGTGGTGATAGAATCGACTCGGGAACATCTGGGATGTCTTTGAGAATGACAGAGTCTGTTTTGTCATTTAGAGTTATGTTTTGACATTAGATGTAAAAACATGAAGGTTTCATATTTCCTATATTTATTTTCGTCTGATTTCTGCTCCTCCAAAATGTAAGGATTCTGTCACAGAAGGAGTTTTTATATGTTCTCTTTGTTTTATAAAATATATCTTATATCACCATAATGTGTACCTATATATAATGTTCTATTTGCAGTTTTACTAATACAGTTTAAAATAAATATTTAAATAATCTTCATTATCTATATATGTATATACAATATATTTTACATATACATGTATGATATGATATAGGTAACTATATATTCATAAACACATTATATATTTTTTTCAAGGGTGCAGGGCCTGAGAGGCTGCCCACATACCAGTAGATGACTTTATACTCTTGCACTACAAACAGCACTAAGTGGGTCTACTAATAGAACTCAGTGGGTCTAAAATCACAGAACACATGAAGGGAAGGAATAATGGTTGGGGAAGTGGGAAGGGGAGAACCAAAGGGATGGTATTAGAGGGTGGCTTTGATCAAAACATGTTATACACACACATGAAATTATCAAACAGAAATTAATAATATCCAGAAGAAAATAAAAGAGCATTTATATAGGGAGGAGACAGATTTAGGAAAACACACTGTGAAAATGAATGTTCTCTAGTCTTCCATGAGTTTGTCTTTGTTTTCTGATGTGCACTCTATTTCTTCCTGCACTGTGTCCCACTATTCTATGTACTTTGCCATTTCACCTTCTCTTCCACTGAATAAATGTCCACCTGTCCTTCCTTCCTTTCTTCCTTCTTTCCTACCTTCTTTATTCCTTTCTTTCTATTTTTAATTTTTATTAGCAATTAGACTACAAGGCATCTGAATATAGATGTTATTTTGATGATTTTTTTTTTTTGCTGGATACACGTAGTACTGGCTTACTGAATATGCTGAGGTGGTTTATTGTTTTATTTTTGCCTGTCATGCTTTCGCTAGATTTGTGGTAATGGCTCTTACTCTGTGATAGCAAAAACCTTTCTTGTCTCTGGTCCAATTCTCTCTTTACATTTTATAGGGTCTCAGTATTCATTTATCCATATCTATCCATCTATCCATCTATCTATCTATCTATCTATCTATCTATCTATCTATCTATCTATTTATCTATCTATCTATTCATTCCTCATGAGAATCAAAGAAACATGAACAGCATGAACAGTGTAAAAATAATACTAGAAGTTAAAGAGATGGATCGTTGTTTAAGAGTGTTTACTACTCTTGTAGGGATCCTGATTTGATTCCCAGCACACACATGAGAATTCACAACTGTCTGGACCTCCAGTTACAGACATGGTGACCTCTTCTGGCTTCTACAGGCAGTATACACATGTGGTGAACTCACATGGTGGTAAACTTATTAAAAAACACAGCCACACTATCAGTAACATTACTAGTCAGAAGAAGAAGCATATCTGGAAGTAATTTTAAACCATAAATGTGATAAAATTTTGTGTCTGAAGTGAACCTCAAACAAAAGATCTTACTATTTCCAGTCCCTCTAGAATCTAGGATCATGTGTTTGTCTCTTACAACACCTGGATGTAGGTTTCATTTTTTAACTTCTTCATTGTTGAGGTTCACTGAGATTCTACAGGATATATTTTTTTCATACATGCAACAGTAATATTGAGGATGGTCCCAAAATGTAAAACCTAGAGCTTGGCTCAGCTACTGCTGGAGTGAAGTACTGCTTCCAGGGAGGAGGTCCCAGTACAGGGAACACTGAAAGCTAGCAGGAGGTGCCTATGAAGAAGCAACACCCTTTCATCCTTTGTATCCAGTTAACCCGTATTGGTGTTCAAGAAACAGCCACTTGTAAAGTATTAATGCAGATGACAACATCCCAGTCCCACATCACAGAACACTAGGGAAGAAAGGCAGCTTCGGTGGTGAAAGACACTGGCTTCATCAAGAGTCCACTGTACTGACCTTGTAGCCCTTTATCGCTTATGTGTAAGTGTTCAATTTTGATAGACTTTATGAATCCATATAAAGATATTAAACTCAATGCTCCCTAGGGAGATAAATACAGTCACACAAATCAGAAAATAATATAATGACTGTACTTAATGTTATTTGTCCACCAATATCAAATGTCTGAATTTAGTGGACCGTGGTTGGAAACAAAATTGAGTTTGAGTGCAGTTGTAATAGGGGGAACTGGACCTTAAGTACATATTCCCAGATGTGTGGTCGTGCAATGAGAACAGGAACCTGATTTTGTGTATGCTATCTACTTGCAGATGAGAGGCCCCATTGGTCTCCTGGTGTCATGCATCTGCTGGAATGATACATGTCACAAGAATACGGACAAAGGATCTAAGGTAAAGTTTGTACATCTTCACATGAAGACTTGCCTAAGCATGAACTTACACTGACTGAATTACATGGGCTTCACCAAGCTGTAACACCACTAGTATATAATTTCTAAATTATGGCTGTTTATTTAAGGAAGCTTCCTTTACACACTGATTTCTTGTTTTACAAAGCTCCCAGTCTCATGCAGTTCCTTGAAATCCTAGACGTCGTTGCCCAGATCTCTGAATGAGACATAACGTTACTTAAAGAAAGGATTGCTGAATGTGTCAGAACTTGGTGTTTGTCCTCTGCAGCAGAGCGCATGACACTTGTTCATTACTACATGAGGAAAGTCCATCTCTGACTTCTCTTCTACACTCCAAGACGCTTGTTTTCTGGCTGTATGGAGACTTGAGAAATTCCCAGTGAAGTTTTTTGTAGAACAAAGGGAAGGGCACTTCATTTCTGCTGTAGTGGAAAGGGGCCATGACTTCCATAGGTGTGAGCCCCTGCCCTTACCTCCTTTCCCTTTTATATATCCAGAACCAATGCTAACAACATGCATAAACATTAGTGACAGTCTGGGACTTGGAAGAGTGTTCTACTTACAGGTATAGGTTAAGCTTTCAACTGGCCTTGAGAATCACTGGATGGGAGGTAGAAGAGCAGAGTGAACAGGAGGAGAGGAGGGAGGGGAAACAGTGGTTGATATGTAAAATAAATGGGAAAATAAATAAATAAACAAGGCGTGCACCACAATGACCCAGAGCAGCTGAGGCCTATGTGCTAATTCCAGGCCAGTCCAAGCTAAATGGGAAAGCCCTACCTTCAAAAATAGTATTTAGTTTTATATTTTAAATATGTCATGTCTGTTTGATTAAAATAACGCTGATGAAGGTAAGAGACAGAGGTGGGGCAAGAAGACAAACTACTGCAGAGCTAGCTGACTGGAGAATTTACTTTGTGGATATAAAAGTTAAGAAACCCAAAGATCTTTTGTGTCTAAAATTCATCATGGTAAACAAAGGAAACTAAAACACACGGGCTAACGCCTGCCAACGCTGGCAGCAGATCTGATTAAGAACCGCTTCAAAGGCCTTTTGTAGTAATTCACTGGACACCGGCTTGACTGGTAGACCTTAAGTGTGCAATGTGCCGCCTTACAATTAGTAACTCCACGTGTCAGCCCTTTGCACAGATGGCAAGGGTTCGGGAGCCTAAAATGAAAAAATTTCTCTAGATAGTGAAATGCTGTGAAAGCACCTGGTTTGTAACTACACCAGTAAGAGCCAGGGTAGAAACAGCTGGTCCACAAACCACTTGGCACTTACGATATCTTCAGGAAGTAGCTGAACTTCCAGGCTGCCCTGTCTTCCCTGGGCGTTACCACAGGGCAGCACAGATTGACACACAGGGTTTAAAAATGATGTCACTACGGAGTTGAGGGCGACATAAGCCCAGCCATCCTGACACCAGTCCCAGGTTCAAGGACTTGGCCCAGCTGACCAAGTCGGAGCTGCCTGGGGGAAGCCACAGCGCTAGAGATGCTAGGTTACAAGTAGAACTCTAAGAAAGACACATGTATTACCCTAGAAAAGGGAAAGAGGAGATCTCCTTGGAAAACTGGTATAGGGGAAAGTATAGGAGAGAAGATGGGGGATGAGAACATGAGGGAACATGGAGGGGCAAGTTGGGGGAGGGATGGAGAGGGAGAGCAAGGAAAGAGATATCCTGATAGAGGGACCTATTGTGGAGCTAGGGAGAAACCTGGTGCTAGAGAAATTCCCAGGAATCCATAAGGATACCTGTGGCAGCCCCATGTTAGGGTGACATTTCTCAGAGTCTAAGCTCAATAGGGCTCGCAGGTTCCATGGTAGGGACATATGGCTTAGAAATCTTAGGTAGGAGGATACGAAAGACCCACAATGGAGCACCGGACTGAAATCTCAAGGTCCAAATCAGAAGCAGAAGGAGAGAGAGCACAAGCAAGGAACTCAGGACCGCGAGGGGTGCACCCATACACTGAGACAATGGGGATGTTCTATCAGGAACTCACCAAGGCCAACTGGCCTGGGTCTGAAAAAGCCCGGGTTAAAACCGGTCTCGCTGAACATAGTGGACAATGAGGATTACTGAGACCTCAAGAACAATGGCAATGGGTTTTTGATCCTACTGTACCTATTGGTTTCGTAGGAGCCTAGGCAGTTTCGTGGATGCTCACCTTACTAGACCT